>NW_006282748.1:1882592-1893390 GCF_000327345.1 Myotis davidii | reverse complement strand
TTAGCCCTGCTCTGTGCCTGATAGGGGGGAGCTCCCCAACACCCTGATCGCCCTGCGGCTCTGTGTGTGACAGGGTTTGGCGCCCCAATCACCTGATCGGCCCTGCTCTGTGGGTGATGGAGGGTGATGCCCCAACCGCCCCCAGTGGGCCCTGCTCTGTATGTGACGGGGTAGAGCCATAACCTTCCCATTGACCCTGCCCTGAGTGTGACAGGGGGCGGTGCCCCAACTCCCCTATCGGCCCTACTCTGTGAGTGACAGGGGGGAGCTCCCCAACCCCCTGATCGGCCCTACTCTGTACGTGACAGGGTACAGAGCCCCAACCCCCCTGATGGGCCCTGCTCTGTGCGTGACAGGGGGCAGCACCCCAACCCCCTGATTGGCCCTGCTCTGTGCATGACAGGGGGTGGCGCCGCAACTTCCCCATCGACCCTGCCTTGAGTATGACAGGAGGCGGTGCCCCAACCCCCCAATCGGCCCTACCCTGAGCGTGACTGAGGGTGGCATTGCAACCTCCCGATCCGCCCTGCTCTGTGCATGACAGGGGGCGGCACCTCAACTCCCCAATCGGCACTGCTCTGAGCCCGACCAGGGGCTGCACCTAGGGATTGGGCCTGCCCTCTGCCACCCGGGAGCAGGCCTAAGCCAGCAGGTCGTTATCTCCCGAGGGGTCCCAGACTGTGAGAGGGCACAGGCCGGGCTGAGGGAACCCCTCTCCCCTCTGAGTGCACAAATTTTTGTGCACCGGGTCTCTAGTATATATATAAAAGCCTAAGCAGCCGGCCGACCAGCCAATTGGCTGACCTGCCAGTAGAAATGATGTGCACTGACCACCAGGGGGCAGACGCTCAATGCAGAAGTTGCTGAGCAGCAGCTACTTTGCAGAGTGCCCTTTTGACTCCACGACCCTTCCCCCCCGCCCCCCCTCCCCCGGGGGATGTTGGACTGCTGGTTTTGGCTTGATCCCCACAGGCCAGGCTGAGGGACCCAACCTGCTGGAGGGACCCTGCTCACTCCGCAGACGCCCTTCAAGCCCCAGCGCCACCCCAGGTGTGGCCAGCCAGGGAGGGACCACTGGAGATTGGCTCTGGGGCATGTCTGGCCTGGCTCACCCAGTTCTCCACCCCTCCCCCCCCCACCCCCGCCTCCAGCCACCTTCTAATTAATTTCCTTTCAATGTGTACAAATCTGTGCACCAGGCCTCTAGTAATTTATAAAAACACATTGAAAAACAGGTTATTTTCAATCTTTCCATTTATAAATAATGAAGCCATGGATTTTTATGTACAAATTATTGTGTAAACTTATATGAACATTTTTATATCAAAATAACACAAATTGGAAGGAATTATTGGTTCAAGAGAATACATATATTTTTTTTTACATATTGTCAAATCATCCTTCTCAAAACAGTCTGTGAGAATTCAGACCGTCAAATTACTCTTTTAAAAGCAACAATCCTTGAGAATTTCAAATTAAGTTTTAAGCAGCATATGTTTATTTAGAAAGTTATAATTAATATCAACTAGACAATATATGAAAAATGCATAAAAGCATTTAAGAAATGTTAGTTATAATTGTTATTGTTATTATATTTAGTATGTAATTCTTATGACAGCAAATCAAAAGCTGTTGTTCTCATTATATTCATTATATTTCCCAAACTGGAGGGCTAAACTCCAATTTAAGTTTGGATTATAATTGTACGGGTCAATTCCATTGTCCATTGTCAATCTTCCTATTTGAAATATCTTAAAAGTTCAGATTTTTAGACTTGTAAGGATCACTGCATAAATTATATAAATTTCTAACCACTATGCTGTATGACTAAAACTAATATAATATTGAATGTCAACTGTAATTAAAAAATATATAAATTAGTAAAAATAAATACACTGATTAATTAAAATTTAGATTTTAAACCCCAGTGCTCATATTCCAAGGAGGATTGCTTGCTCCAATACAATCAGCAAAATGAGCCACGTGTGGGTTAATTGGTAAATGGTTCATCTTGCCCTTCTCAAAGCTATGAAGCCTTCTGTCTCTCTTTGGGTCTCTCTGACTACAGCCTTTGGATTTGCCCTCCATTCTTATTGCAACCTAAAGGGCAGTTTGTAACTCTAACTTGAAAGGAGCCATTGGATAGCAGCAAAAGGAGGCAATGAAACTTCCCAAGTAAAGCTAATGAACACCCCTTACATCTGCAAAGCTGAGGAATCACCACCTGTTTATTCAGTCCATGAGCACTATCTCTACAAACTACTAGAAGGAGAAATGGAGCCTGGGTATTCTTTTACAACATACGCATAATCTACTTAGTTTTTAGCACCTGAAAGAACTCTCAACCAATATTTGTTGCTTTGAAACTTTTAAGTTGAAAAATGTAAGTTAAGTTTGGTCTTTAATTTTTAAAATTAATATGTATTTTAAATTTAAATAAGTTATTTATGTACATTTCTAGAAATAATCTTTTGGTGAGGCTGTGGACTTAGTGCTAATTTTTGACCTTCATATTACTTCTTTATGAAAGAGGATAATATGATCAACAATTTCCCTGCTAACATGGGTAACCCAGAGATAGTAAGTACAGGCAGCTGATGTGCAATGAGAACAAAAAGGTAGGTTTGAAACAACATGGATCTACCTCATGAAGAAATGTTTGTTCCCCAGAAAAGAATTGGTGCTTACAGCCAAGAGGAGAGAGTATAGTGAAAAGGAACCTGTGTAGGCAGATAGCTCTGGTGGTGTTGGGTTGGGGGTTGGAGGGTGGAGGAATTGTGCAAAAAGACAAAAAAAAAGAGAGAGAACTCATGGACAACAGTGTGGTGACTGAAGAGGGGAGGGGTGTGGGTGGAGTTTGACGAGGGCATAAAGGGGATAAATGGTGATGGAAAAAGTTAAATTAAATTAAAAATAAACTTAATGAATCAATAAAATAAAGGGTTTAAAAAAAGACAAGGAACCTGTTTAAACAATTGGGGTAGTTTTTGCTGTCATTCGTGACCCTCTCTGACCTTCCCCTCTCACTCCTCTTATAGCTCCAAATTCAGTGACTTGACTAGCTGTTTTACTTCTCCACAAGTTATGCTGGTGTTATGCAGAGACGGCCTTAATTAAAGTTTGCATGTGGTGAGTGAGAAAGAGAAGGGCATTTAAACTCACTGAGTCAGGACCTGTTACAAAAAAAGAGAGTGTCAGAATGACACAAGGAAAAGAAGGGAGGTGCAAAAAGGCATTTGCTTTGAGCTCCGTGAATTCAGGCCAGGGAAGGAGTAATGCTGAGGCCCAGGGGGGTGAGCTAAGGACAGACTTTCTGCCTTCACTCTTGATGTGCTCGGTTTTATTAGTTTAGGCCAGGCGGCTGCTAACATTATTTTAGTATCTATTTTGTGAGTGATTATGTTGTATGCATGGGCAGGAGGTCAGGCAGGTCAAGTCTTTCTGCTCCAGACCATCTCTGCATGAGCCTGTTGCCTTCAGATCTTGCTGAAACTCGCCACCTGTAAAAGCAGACAACCTAATGGGAAAAAGAGCAGCACTTAAAATGCTGTTTTTTCTCCACTGCTCTCTAGTGTAAAGAACGTTGTAAAAATATTTCAAACTGGATTTTGTGTTTTGCTTGTGTTAACTCTTTGTTTGACCATCGTCACCATTTTTCCCACAAAATTTACTTTTGGTAACCAGAGATGTTTTGGAGAAACTGAATATTATGGCTGCAAACAGGGAAGTGGTTGGCGAAACCCAAAGGGAGGCTTGCTAATGCTCTGATTGCTTAAACTCATCTGTGGTATCACACACACTGACCACAGCTTTGGAAAGTTAGCCAATCACTCTATTTTTTAGGGGCTCTCTCTCTTTCATTTCTGTTTGAACAAAACATCCATGAAACTTGGACCAACTCCAAGCACAATGTTTTTGATAGCTGACACCCCAAAGAAGAAGAGAAGTAGTCTAGATTTTAACCCCCATTTCTTGTCCAACTGCCTGTATGACCTTGGGCTCATCATTATGCGTCAATGACTTGGTTTAGTTTTTAAAAGAGCCTACTTGTCTCATTGTCTGGGAGATTGAACTCATTCGCTATTAATAACTGAGGTTATTTGACAGGAATCATGGGTCACCATGGGGCAAAAGGGCTTTGGTATAAATGGGCCCACGAGTTTCTACTCTCCGAACCTTGGTTTGGCCAAGCAAAGATTTCATTGTAACCAGCAGGGGCCCAGGTCGCATATATAGACCAGCATTATGGGTGAGCCCCTCGCCTCACTCTTCCTAGATCAGAACTGGGCCCTGATGCTCTGAAACCCTCCAATCTCCCATCTAACCACTTCAGAAAGCTCTCTGGATATTTATTCCTCTCCTCACTCAACCATTATTTGTGAAAATCTACTCTGCTCCAGGCATTGTGCTAAGGTGTTTTAGTATCCAAATGCCCACTCTCATGAGCCTTCTACTCAATGAAGAGATAATGCATGTTCAGTAAGTAACTATGCAGTGTGTCAGATGGTGATAAGTGCCGTGAAAGAAAGTACAGCAGAATAAGAGAATGGGAAAGTATGTCACCTCTAATGAGGGAATAAAGCTCTGTCTTAGATTAAATGAAAGACTGAGCCATGCCGATATCTGGGGAAGAGCATTCCAGGCCATGGGAAGAGCAAGCATGAAGGCCCTGAGGTGGAAAGTCTTTGGAATGTCCACAGACAGCAAGGGGTCCTGTGTGGAACAGCGAAGTGAGTGGGTGGGTATGGAGGACAGGGGTAGGGAATGTGGTTAGAGAAAAAAACAGGAACCAGTTGATGTGGGGTGTGTGGAACAAGGTAAGCACGTTGGGTTTTATTTTGAGTGAGATGGGGAAACAAATAGACTTTTTTGATCAGAGAAGTGTTATGATCTGACTTTGTCTGAAAAAGGACTCATCTGTAGAGAGTAGATTATAGGGGCCAAGAGTGGGAACTGTCGGACTAGTATGGAGTCCATGCAAGTGGCACAGGTAAATGACAACAGTGACATGGGTTAGGGTAATAATACTAAACATGGGGACAAATGGTCTGATTTGACATACATGTCAAACGTGGAGGTGAAAAGGCTGATGACATTTTATTTTATTTTTTTAAATCTTTATTGTTGAGCATATTATAGATCTCTCCCCTGTCTCCCCTTGGTCCCCCACCACCGGGCTCCGGCGCCACTTCACGCCTTCCCCACCCTATTGTCTGTGTTCATGGGCAATGCATATGTGCATATAGGTTTGAAGACTGATGGTGTTTTAGATATGGGATCTAAGAAAGAGAAGTTAAGAGTGATGCCTGAGCAAGTAGGTGAATGATGGTGCCATTGCCGACAAAGAGCATCATGGAGGAAGGAACATGGAGGGGCAGCTAGCTTGGAAGCTTCAGAGATTAATGGGAAAATACAAAACTGTGTCTCAGGTGTGATTTACAGGAATCTGTTTGAAAAGTATGGTAGAGTGCCTGGTTTTTAAGGCAAAGTTCATTCATAGTGGATAAAGGGTTAAGGATGACCTCGTATGGGCCAGAGGTGAAATGGCTTGTTTTATAGGAAGGAAGCCATATCTAGGCTGTGACTCTTGGATAGAACAATGTCACGATGAGGCAAATACTTCTCTTTGGCCAATGTAACCAATACTGAGCACTGGACCCTAAAGGCTGTTGGGTCTGGAAGGCCGTGGTTGAGGTTTCAGATGCTGCGTTAGCTGATACACTAACAAACGTCTCATTAAATGAATCAGTCAGTGAGATTATTAAAGCATTCAAGCAGGTATATGAATCTCCAAAAATAAATAAGTAAATAATTTTTTTACACAAAGAATGCACTGCAAATGCCAAATAAAAAGTGGGGGGAAAACTTACATAAACATTTTTTGTTAGTTTTTTTCATTTTTAACTTTCCCATCTTCAGTTTACCATAAACTAGATACTCCTTTGATTGGGGTATTACGAAATAAACTATTAAGGTCAAAGTTCCCTACAGTTCCTGAGAATTTAAAGTGACTAGACCGGGCTACCATACATTGCATGCTTATTTAAACCAGCTCCTATACTAACAGCTCTCCATACTTAGCTCATTTGTCCTTTACCGTAAGCCAGTCAAATCAGCATTATAATCTCCATTTTGAGATAAAAGCATGAAGGCTTTGAGAAAGTAGGTGTGAGAGCCAGGATTCAAACTTCCGTTTGACTCTGAAGCCTGTGCAGTTCTAACCCAATAGAGGCCTCCTCTCTTTCCAACTGGCCAGTCCCTGAAGCTAAGCAAGATGGCCCCTGGTGGCATGAAGCACAGGAAAACCAGGTGATTATCTTTGCGGGCAGTACTACATCCTGAGGGCTCTCCCCATTGAAACCAACCACTCTACCAGTTCTGAACCAACAAGTCAGCATGGGGGCCAACTGGGCAAGCTGGGGGAAAACACACACTATCACCTTAATGTTTAGCTCACGGAGAAATCAGCACTCTTTATTAGCAACTTCGTCAGAGGTGTTACTATACCTTCCCTGTCTCTGGATTCCCTCACTGGGAGGACAAAGAAATGTCTCTACAACTCTCCTGAGCACAGGACTCTCCAGGCTGTGGAACAATGCTCCCCTGGGAAGCCATCCACATAGCCATTCCTTTAGGAACCTCTATGCCCTGCCATGTTCATCTTTTCTCTGCTGTGGAAGAACTGAGTCGACTCTCAGCCTTGTTAATATTTTCTCCGCAGTTGGTGCCGGACCTGAAGGTTTACATAATTGCTGTACAATGTAGCTGTTTAACCCAGTGACTTAGACATGTATACATGCTTTTCTCTTCAGTATCAGACACACCATCCTTTAACTTGCCAGAACATGGAGTTCAATAAAATATAATAACATCTCATATAGAGAATTTTTTTTAAAAAAATTCTGTTGCCTGTTAGAAGAAAAAGAACTGGTAAATGCTTTTATATATAGTTTTAATAACATTCCACTTTGCACAAGTCACCCCGCCCCCACCTTGATTTCACAGTGGCTTTGGAAAGAATTTAAATCTGATACCAAATCACAGTATTAAATTTCCCAAGTCCTCAAATTCACCTTTAAATTTCTTTCATCCTTCTCCACTGGATTATGACTTTCATCCAATGGTCCCCGCCCCCCCCTCCCCCCCCAGCTTTTGTGGTCCTGAAATCAAGAAAATTCCTCTTTACATTGGACTGATCTCTTGACCAGTAAAATAAAATTTTCCTGGTTATTCTTTTCTAATCATACTGTTATGATTAGTTTGAAATGGAAAGGACCACCCTTCATTTGGACTACAAGAGAAACATTCCCCCCTTTTTTAAAAAATGAAAACAAACAAAATGTAAGGGAATAGGGGGGAACTCCTGTCCTAGGCCTGTGTTTATAGGACAAAAAGACAAACACTGAAAATTGGGGCCGAGGGCTGGTTGGGGAGCAAATACTCCATCAGGTTTGCTTAAGTATTGCCAAAGAATTGGCTTGAATAATTTTTCATGTGGTTTTGGCTTTGTATAGACACAGTTCTGGTAATATTTTCTGAGCACATGAAGCATTTACTCAGAGCCAGTTGAGTGTCCCGTCAGCGGTCTACACCAATCGTTTATTCAACAGTGTTTATTGAACTCCTGCTATGCTGAGTCCTGGGGGAATGTCTTCATGAAGATAGACCCAGTCAATATGATCGTGGGCACTAATTAACCTACTCTTATGCTCTGTCGAGAGAAAAGTCTTTTTCATAAATGGCTATAGTTGTCTAATAAATAATGGTTTTTAAAAACACCTGGTTTGAAGCAAGGAGATGGCTAGTGGCTCTGATGGTAGACAGCAAACTGCTGAATAAGAGTGAGTTTTCAATGCTCAGCTCACATCCAACGTGCGACACAAAACATGGGCAGCTCCCACTGATTTGAGCAAAATGGAAAGCAACTGAGATGTAGCTGAGAACATGTCAAACAACAACAACAACACAACCCAAAACCACAGTTTCTGCTTTTGCAGTTGCATTTCTATATGGATGCTTTTAAGTGCCTAGGAATGCATTTCAAATGGAATTCTGTAGTCACCCTGTGAAGAGGTGAGTGTGGAGGTGCGGTGGGCTGCTTCCCAGTTTTCTACTCCTGCCCCTGCTCGGGCAGCACCTCCAACCACATCCATCCCAGGACTAGTCCATCCCCGCCCTGATTAAGACCAAGTGCCCACGTACAAATCTTGCCTGAAGTAGGAAGTCACTTAAAAGTCTCATTTTCAAAGGCTTGCTGAGCAAGCAAAATAAACAGAGAAGTTTATTGAATTAGTAAGGTTGAAATTAAGCAAATTAGTCCCCAACTCTTAATAGTAGATCCCCAAGATGTCAAAGCAAAGGTCAGTGTCAATAATATCAAAGCAAGGCTGGCTGTGCTCACCACACATGAATAATCCAGTGACACAGATTAAACTGCTTCTAAGCTCCTGGATCCTAAAGTCTCCATGAAAGATGATGTCTTTTTCTTTTCTCTCTCTCTCTCTCTCTCTCTCTCTCTCTCTCTCTCTCTCTCTCTCTATATCTCTCTCTCTCTCTCTCTCTCTCCTACTCCATTTTTTTTTTATTTTTCCCATTGATTTTTAGAGAGAGTAGAAGAGAGAGGGAAAGACAGAGAGAAACATCGATGTGAGAGAAACACATCAACTGGTTGCCTCCTGCACGAGCCCCGAACAGAGCCCAGGCTGGGGAGGATCCTGCAATCAAGGTATGTACCCTTGACCAGAATCAAACCCAGGACTTTGGGTCCACAGGCTGATGCTCTATCCACTGAGCCAAACCGGCTAGGGATGATGTATTTTTTTTAATCTTTCTCTCTCTGAGTATTCTAGATTGGGAACTGGAAAAAGTTTTGCTATTCAATAATATTAAAAAGAATATGGATGATGATGATAATGCTTTCTCTGTCTGGTCCAGTGTCAAGTGGAGAAACACTGCTTGCTTCGCTAACTTCACCAGCCCCGTGCGTTTCCTTCCCGTTTCCTTCCACCCACATTTTTGCTGTAAGCTCGCAGGCATGCTACACGAGAAATCGTTTTCGCTCACACAGTGTGTAATTCCATCCATAAAGAAGGCCAGCTCCCCGCAGAAGCCTGGGTTCGCCCTGGTTGAGATGTACTGATGACGCCTCAGATTGTACCCTCTCTCTTGATTGAAAGCAGGAGGACCTCCCCTCCTGCCTGGCCGCCTTACTTAAGAACAGTGTCGATCCATTTCCTGTTCCCCTCTGCTAATTCATAACAGGACAGACACGAGATCAGAATGACGGACCCTGCATTTCGGCACCTCCTTGGAGCAGTGTTGATGGGAATAAGTGTTTGCAGACTGCAGGTTCCTGTTCAGGCTACCAGAGGATGACTTTTTCAATTCTCAGTTAACCAGTTCCAGCCCAGAAATGGGCCACTGTACACCGGCACCCTTCAATACTGTCCTTGTTCCATTTCTCCCCTTGAAGGAATGGCCACCCAACCATTATCACTCCCAATTTAGGATAAAATGTGGAGCACCTCATCTGGGTTTCAAATGAGATGCAATTGTCCCTTTGTTCTGCTGAAATCAATCAGAATCCTGCCCAAATTGGGGGGGCTAGGGGGGGGGAGAGGGACGGGGGTCTCAGGTTACCACAAGGAATGTGTTTTCAGGAGTGTTAGTTCTGAAATTTAAAAATGTAATAATCATTACATGCAGGGCCAGTAATTATAAGCATTTCCTCTTGGAATCACAGAGAAAAAAATACAAGAAACATAACCTCAGGAAAAAAAGTATCATTGAATCTCTGTTCGGTATATTAAGGCACCTGGTTGGGGCCTATAGCCACACTTCCTTTGAATGTTGCTGCGTTTTAACATCATTTTAACCCTGATTGAATCTGCCACACTGTTTTGCTAAAAGTAGTGCTGAGTGTACTGGCTTTTTTTTCTTAAAGTGGAACACGCTTTAACAGAAACATAGCTGAAATTATTTGCCCAAAGTGCAACGTTATATATTGTCAAGTACATTCTCACCTTTAAATGACCGTTGATTCTAGTTCTAAGAAAAGTCAAGATGGGTGGGAAGAGATTAACCACAGAACGTATATGCATATATGAATAACCCCTGAACACAGACAATAGTGCAGTGGAGGCCTGGGGAGGGGACGGGAGCAGGGCAAAGGGGACCAATGGGAGAGGAAGGGGGACATCTGTAATACTTTCAACAATAAAGATACATTTTAAAAAATTTAAGGCAGAAACCGGGGGGGGGGGCATTCAATAGGAAAATGAACTTCCTGTGGGCAATTATAGGCACCCTGTATGATGCTCATGTGTATTGATAGAATCTGCACATAAAAACCCCACATGCCTAGTGCTTCACGGACAAATATTTTAAACTTAGCAGGTTAGCTTCCGCTGCACATTCTTGCCTTTTTCACCAGGTCCAAGCACAGGGCCCCAAAGGCCTGGCAGACTTAATCTGCTCGATTCCGAAAGGACTTAGCTTTGCTCCTGCTGCTTTAAGCGCACAACATAAATATATGAACGCCCAAGCACGGTTCCTAAGTAGAGGCTCTTTGCCTGCCAAGCCGGGGTGTTCTAAACTGCTGCCCTGTCTACCGCAGGGGTCACTCTCTGAACCTCTGTCAGCCTTCAACGGGACAAATCAGGCAAAATGGATCAGGCTGGTAGCCGGAGTTGCCCTGGCTGAGAGGGAAGCAGAACATGAAGGCTGCTTGTAGAGCAATTTCCTCCCACAGCTCTGTCCTGGCTGTTTCCTCAAAAGCTCAAACATCTGAATTAAACCT
>NW_006282748.1:1867660-1882564 GCF_000327345.1 Myotis davidii | reverse complement strand
CCCCCCCCCCCAGGATTCTGCTCTGGAGAAACCCAGGACATTGCTTTTGGATTCTCAGACTAATAAGTCACACTTACTCTTCTCTACCTTCTTGGCCCTCACTCTGGGCTGAGCACAGGGGTGGGCCCTGCTAGGACATCCAGATCGGAGGAAGTCAAGCTTAGGAAGGTGATGGAAGGAAGACAAGATAACTAACATTCACCGAACATTTCTATGCGTGCTTGGCCCTCCATGGGCTATCGCATGATAGCCTCAGAAAAACTCAAAAGTAAGTGTTTATATTCTCACTTTGAAAGAGCTAAAAACCAAGATGAGAGAAGGAAAACTAGTTTTTTCCAGGCCAAATATTAGTGTCAAAGCAGGAATTCACACTGATCTCGGCCCCACTTCAGGCAGTCACTCAAGCCATGGCACCCAGAGAAGTCCACAGAGGAAGAGGCCTGCATAACATCAAGTAGAGCCCCTGGTTTGGGGCCTCTGAAATCAGAGGCTCAAGTGATTCATCGAAGGCTAGCAGACCTACGACCAGACCTGGTTGACCTTGCCATGGTCACTAAGCAGATAGCACCATGTGAGGACAAAGGTGGTTTTTAAGAAATGTGTCCTGCTAACCCCAAGTGTGCTCACACCATGCTTTCCTGAATCTTGCTGCTAAAATTTCCAGACTGGGCTTAGTTTTCTTTATAAATGAACCTGATAGCTTACAGCCAATGAGAATTTCCATAACCCTCCATGGTTAGGACCTGAGATGTTGAAAGGGAACAATGTACCTATAGTAACTTTTTTTAAAAAATATATTTTATTGATTTTTTACAGAGAGGAAGGGAGAGGGATAGAGAGTTAGAAACATCGATGAGAGAGAAACATCGATCAGCCGCCCCCTGCACATCTCCCACTGGGGATGTGCCTGCAACCCAGGTACATGCCCTTGACTGGAATCGAACCTGGGACCCTTCAGTCCGCAGGCCGACGCTCTATCCACTGAGCCAAACCGGTTTTTGGCAACCTATAGTAACTTTTAACTCCTTCAACGTATGGTGATGATGATGATGATGATAATGATGATGATTTATGTGGCATTTCTGTAGAAATCCACTTGGCTTTATGGAGAGTTTACAAAGCTTGTTGTCGCCTAAAACTCTTCAACACCCACTATCTTATTTTATTCCCAATAGAAACTATGAGGGGGAAAAAATCGCAGCAAGAAAAACCTTGGGTTTCATACCATTTTTGTGAGTTCTAAATTTCCCCTTTAGTTTGATAATATACTGTGGAATCTGCTAAAAGTAAGAGAGCAGATGGAAATGTGCTTAGGGCAGAGGAAAAAGAGGACAGACAGGGATGGACAGCAGATCTAAGGAGATATTTGAATGAAAATTCGCATACAGGAGAACTAGGCCCCAAATTAATTCCTGACAAATATCAGAATTTAGTAAGTTCATGGAAGGGGAACCCAGGGCCAAATGCAGGAGATGAAATATGGCCCAGTAAAATAGACAGGAAGTGGGACAGATAGAGCCTTTAGAGCAGGGGTCCTCAAACTTTTTAAACAGGGGGCCAGTTCACTGTCCCTCAGACCGTTGGAGGGCCAGACTATAGTTTGAAAAAAAACTATGAACAAATTCCTATGCACACTGCACATATCTTATTTTGAAGTAAAAAAACAAAACGGGAACAAATACAATATTTGTATTTGCATGTGGCCCACGGGCCGTAGTTTGAGGACCCCTGGTTTAGAGTAACAGAAAAACTTCAGTTCCAGAAAAACGATACGCATGGCGGCTCACACAGGGTCTCTGGGGACCCTCCACGTGCACACATGCCGAGAGCGCCCTCTGTTGTCTGCCAGGGATACTGGGGAGCTTCGGGAAGCCCTTGGCTGCGGGAGTTTTTACTTCTTCGCCCACAAGGTATTTCCCCACACCTGGCAAAGGGTCCGCAATATGGCTTATGCCTCAGAATGAGGGCTTAATGAATGCATTGCCGAGTATTAGAGTTTGAAGAATCCTTGACAATTCTCATGTCATTCTCCATATCCAGATGGGAAGAGACAGGCCGACAACAGCAAACTTTCTCACTTAAGAGCATGCTGCGTTGGCGATGGACCCAGGACTCCAAGTATACTGCCCCCTCTTACACAGCCTCCTGACCCTGACTTTTTCCTCCTTTATCCTTTTCAAAAATTGATAATATGCCCTGGCAGGTGTGTGGGCTTAGTTGGTTGGGCATCATCTTGGGCATCAAAAGTTTGCTGGTTTGATTCCCGGTCAGGGCACATGCTGGGTTGCAGGCTCGATCCCCAGCGTGGGGCGTGCAGGAGGCAGCCGATCACGCCAGCCAATTGCCCTCCCTTTTCTAAAATTATACAAAAAAAAAAGTTCAGGTAATAGAATTGAGCAAATCGCATGTAGAAACTTAATATTTTGAAATATTATCCAATATAGTTCACCCTCTTTGAAATTTTCCTCGACCCCCAAAGTCATTCCATAATTATCTCATTGATGCTTTTTCCCTCTCCCTTCCTTCCTCTCTAAAAATCAATAAAAATATTTTTTTAAACTGGATGATAACCTTGTGAGACAGAATAATAGGCTCATGAAATGCTTGACTAGAAGGAATCTCAGAGAGAACATCTCAAACATCCATACTTTATTAAGAGGAAACTGGACTCCAGCTTATTTCCTGACAAATATCAGAATTGAGCAAATCCATGGAAGGAGAACCCAGGGCCAAGTGGAGGCTTGGCCACTTACCAAGGCCACTTAAGGAAGAGGATGGACCCAGGACTCCAGGTTCAATCACTTCCATGAGGAAATGGTTGCAAACTGCAAAGCACGCACAGTAGGGACTCAAGTATTTTTTTCTCCCACTTTGTGTTCCCTGGAAGGCTGAGCCGGTACCTCAGTTAACTGACAAAGATCATTGTTTTTTTCTGGGTCATAAAGATGACCCAAATCTATTTTCTCCCTGTTCTATTTTCCTCACAGACGTGTCTAGTCGCGTCTCTAACGGACAGGGTTTAGATGCACGAGTCCAAGTCCTTTCTGTACGGGAGGCACTTTGCAAACGGTTTACTGTGGAAGCAGATTTCAGACCCTGGGTTTTTCTTGGGATCTTCAGAATACCCATAGTACAATAGAAAATCCACTGGAGAAACTGGAGCTGCCCAACTCTGTAGCTGGCTCCCCCCCTCATTTCCATGCCCGTGCCATTTACTAAAAGCGATACCTGTGGGTGGAAATTGGGCGAGGCCTGCCTCTCAGAAGTAACCAAAGATGCCCACACACCTCCATGGATCACTCGGCCTATTCTTCCTGGGGATGCCGAATGCAGTCAGGTGTGAGGCCTGGGCTTGTAGGGATACCCAAATATTTTCTTGGAAAGTAATCTGGGTTTATTAGAGTGCCTTGTTTCAATTCAGAGTATAGATTTTTGAATGCGTTTGCTGACAGATTGACCTGGACTATGTTTTCCTCTTATTCAGGGAGCGATCGATCTTTATCAAAAGGATTTGTTGACTGACGGGCTTTCACGGTTCTAATGTGTTGTTTGATACTTTTAAGAGACATATGCCCCTTTGTATAATGAAATTATCTGATAAAGGAGGGAATGGAGCTCAGGTTTTCAGAAGCATCTCAGCTCTTGGCTGCCTGGGTGACTGGCAGGGAATTTTGTTTTTATTTGCCTGGGATGGAAACCTTACAACCGCTGGTGAGAATGTTTTCGAATATTCAAGTTTCTAGACCATAGACTGTTTCCAGGCCTAGGGGCCTGAACTAAACCAAGATTGTGTTTCCCCCAGGTAAGTACTTCCAGACACTCTATCCTCTGTCTTTGCAGCCCTCTTCTCCTCATTACTGTACTATGTAACACTAGCCGTGCATTATATTCCACATAAAAAGCCATTGCTGTAGCATCTTGTCATCGTTTCATCGACGCCACTTTGAAGCCGTGTTGAGTTCTGAACTCAGAGCCTAGCCGCAATGGCTCAAGTGCACCTCGCCGTATTATTTACCCAGATGGGGTTAATTGTTGGATAAAAGAATGGTCCCTTTCAGTTTACCTCTTCGCAATCTCGCTCATACTGGTTATGGAAGACAGGGAAGTCTATGATAAATATCAAACTTTCTAATCAGAAACGAGTCCAGTTGTATTTGAAATCTTGAACTTAATCCAGAATCAGGAAATGTAGCCACTTGTGTTACTGTTGCTGAAAGAAGAAAATGACCTTTTTATTGTAGCTGACATTCACTATTGTGCTTGGGAGCTAAGGGGAACGGCGCAAGTAAACATAAAGGCTTAAGGAGATTTTTCCTTCTAACAGGAAGGGTACAACTGGAGGTGCTGCCTGCATATTTTCAAGATTTATTTATTTATTTATGTATTTATGTATGTATTTATGTATTTATTTATTTATTTTAGAGTGAAGCCTGCACTGGCCTAAAAATATATCTTTACTTAAAACATGATGTCAAATCCCTTGAGGCTTCTGATTTCACTGTGGCTACATGGGTACTCTACCAGCTGTATTGATTGATTGAGGTACAGCTTGCAAAGAGTGAGTTTCAAAAATCTTAATTGTATAGGTTGACAAATTTTTTTATATATATATTTTATTGATTTTTTACAGAGAGGAAAGGAGAGAGAACGAGAGTTAGAAACATCGATGAGAGAGAAACATCTATCAGCTGCCTCCTGCACATCTCCTACTGGGGATGTGCCCCCAACCCAGGTACATGCCCTTGACCGGAATCGAACCTGGGACCTTTCAGTCCGCAGGCTGACGCTCTATCCACTGAGCCAAAACGGTTTTGGCGACAAATTTTATATATATATATATCCACTATCTAGATCAAGAACATTTCTTCTACCCAATAGGATTTCAGTTCTCTGCCAGTCAATGCCCTCAAAGGTAACCACTTTTCTCATTTCTATCACGGTGCATCAGATTTGTTCATTTAAAACGTTTATGTCAATGCAATTATATAGGATGTACTTGCTTGCTTCTGACTGGCTTTTTTTCTTACTCAGAATAATGTTTTGTCAATGAAATCATTTTTTTTTCTGACTGGATTTATTTTATACTCAGAATGTTTTACTGTGTTGCATGTGTCATACCACTCACTAGCTTCACAGACGTATTATTTTGGGGGATAATTGTTGAAAAGCAACAGATTTTCTGGAGAGGGGTTTTTAAGGCACCACTTAAAGAATGAAGATTTTACTTCTTGTACTTCAGTCTATTGCAGTGGTCGGCAAACTCATTAGTCAACAGAGCCAAATATCAACAGGACAACGATTGAAATTTCTTTTGAGAGCGAAATTTTTTAAACTTAAACTATATAGGTAGGTACATTGTTATTAACTTAATTAGGGTACTCCTAAGGCTTAGGAAGAGCCACACTCAAGGGGCCAAAGAGCCGCATGTGGCTTGCGAGCCGCAGTTTGCCGACCACTGGTCTATTGGAGTTGTTGGTCTTACTGTGGTAATGTCATAAAGAGGTTCAAAGATGGTTTTATATATGTGCATGTAGATATCTAAAATCTAAATCTCTCTATATCTATAAAAGCCGAGAGAGACTTTCCCCATGGAGCTTGTGTTCTAGTTGGGGGACATAGACAATAACAATGTCAATGGTAATGAGTAAGTAAATTAGTGAATAAAATACATTTCAGATAGTGGTCAGTGCTAAGAAGAAAAGAGCAATGGTAGAGTTGGGACTCTGTTAGGTGGATGTCAAAGGAGCCACGCTGAGGAGGGACATCTGAGCAGAGGGGAAGAAGAGGGATGGTTGTGGGAAGATCTGGGGGCAGATGTGTTCTAGGCCTGAGGCATATAGCAAGTGCATGAGCCGGAGGCAGAAACAGGCTAAACTGGTTCAGGGAACAGAGAGGAAGTCATTGTCGGGGTCATTCAACACACTATGCTGCCCCTGCTGTGCCTCCACTGCCACTCTCAGAACTTAATCTCAGCAGAACTCTTGTAGCGTGATGAGTGCTGAGCCCCTGAAGTAAGTGGAGGTCCTGGGTCAGTCAGATGATTCCTGAGAAAGGAGCAGGGGCCCAAGGCTGGAGCCAGCAGAGGAAACCCGTCCACCTGCCACGCCCCTCTTCTGGACCCAGAGGACGCCTTGGGCCCTGATCGGTATAAGAACTTGCACAATAGCAGACAAAGCCCATTTTGCTCTGTATCTTCCTGCTCCCCGGGGCAAGCTAGAGTCATAGACTCAGACTACTACTTAGGATTGAGTCAGCTTCCAAGATCATTCAGAGAATGATAAAAACGTGGTGGGAGTCTCTGGGATAACACGCTCCAGCCCAGACAGATGCCGGTGGCAGACGGGGAAGCCAAGCGCAGCTCCGTGAGGACAGCAGGAACCCTGTGAAAGCAGAAGAGGGGTTCCCGCAAAGGCAAGAGACCCTCAAAGAGCCACACGCACATATGCAGTGAAAACAAACAGCCTGGGGCACCTGGAAACCCCAGAAGTGAATCCAGATGAAGGAAATGCCAGAGATGTGGATCACACGCCTAGCAGCAAAGATAAGGCTTATTGGAAAGAGGCTGCTGCCAGGCCACAGCAGCTATTCTGGAATTCCCAAGAAGCCTCCTGTCCAGGAGCCTACACCATCCCATACCGGTCACTTGACCTTAAATAAGTCACTGACTATAGAGAGCAGAGCTGTAGTTAAGAGCAAGCAAGGACCCTGGAACTGGATTCAGTCCCTGATCTAATGCATAACCTCTGTTACTGTATTCCGCAAGTCACCTAAGCACTAGAATGGTCCGTTTTCCCATTCAGAGTATGGGTATCACAGTGCCTGTACCTACAGATAGCATTGCTCAGCGGCTCTCAACCTGTGGGTCGCGACCCCTTTGGGGGTCGAACGACCCTTTCACAGGGGTCGCCTAAGACCATTGGAAAACACATATATAATTACATATTGTTTTTGTGATTAATCACTGTGCTTTAATTATGTTCAATTTGTAACAATGAAAATACATCCTGCATATCAAATATTTACATTACAATTCACAGCAGTAGCAAAATTACAGTTATGAAGTAGCACAAAAAATAATTTTATGGTTGGGGGTCACCATAAAGAACTGTATTAAAGGGTTGCAGCATTAGGAAGGTTGAGAACCACTGCTCTAGAGCAACATTGCTCAATAGGACTTGGGCAGTGATGGTGATGTCCTACCCCTCCATAGTTCAAGACAGTTGCCACTAGCCACATGTAGCTATTGAGCACGCAAAATGTGGCTAATGTGACTGGGAAATTGAATTTTAAATTTTATTTTATTTTATTTTAACTCATTTTAATATAAATAGCCACACGTAAGCAGTTATTACCTTATAACTACAGTTATTACCTTATAACAGTGTGCAGCTTGTCTAGAGAGTAAATGAGATGATTTCTTTCCTCACTGTGTCTGGCATCAGGGCATGATAGTTACTAGCTAATACTGTTATTAAGGTTCTTATAACCTCAGTTTCCTCATCCATGAAATGGGGTTAAAGATAGTACCCAGCTCAGAAGATTGTCAGGAGGATTCAATGAGATAATCATGGTTGAGGCAATGAGCACAGTGCTTGGCACAGAGCAGGCTGAGTCCCTTTCTGACTCCATGTAACGTTCTTTGGCCCTACTGAAACAACTGCAAGTATGTACATTGAGAACCTACAGTGGGATTGTTGGCAAGCCATTAGGTTGTTCAGTAGTCATCTGCACATCCCTCATGCTGGCTTTGGCTGGGAAAAAAAAAAATCTGCTTGAGCAAGAAAGAAAAAAATATATATTGGCAGTGATATGTGCCTCTGAGAGTTTCACAAACATGCATTTGGCAAAAGCTTGACTTTCCAGACAGATCACAAACCACTAGGCAACGCACCTGCTAGACAACAGGGAATGTTATTGCTGTTATAAAGATATGATTTATGAGTAGTCCGTACCCCAGGCAAAGATTCGCTTATAGCAGCCCTATTGTCCAGACTCGTCATCGGCCCTCCAACGGGAGGAATGACGGCACTGATTGAAGAGACAGCAGGGTAGGCTGTGGAATTAAGCACCGCCCTTGACCCTGTGGTCAGGGGGAGGCTGAGACGCGGGACATGAAAAGATGCTGTGTTGTAGTTACTATCCAGATGTTGCAAAATGGCTAATGCGACAGAAGAAAACGGAACACGTTGCAGGTGTGTTGGTCTGTAAAGGAGTGGCGGCTTTGGCCTAACAGCAAGGAGGGGGAGGTTTAATCAATGTCTTATCTGTAAGAGGCCAGATAGAAAAGATACAATCAGGGGAGCAGTTGAGAGAAGCAGTTTTGCCCTTCCCCCAGATGGTTCCCAGTATCTGCTCACTGGTACTTGGAATTTCAGCTAACGACTGGTTTCTTTCTGTTGAAGATGCCCTATTGATTATAGATTTGATTGCAATTAATTTTTTTTTAAAACTTTTGGGCTGTGGTATCGTCAAATCTTGAGGGTTATTTACTAAGTTTTCAGATTCTTCCTGAAAAATAGGGGGAAGTGGGGCAATAGCCTACCAGCATGGAGTCACTGAAGAGATTCATGACATGGAGGGGTGATGTTTGTTATGAGGATGATAGAAACGTATTGAAAGGGGGGGAGGTTTCCTGAAGATTCTAAGGCTCAAATAAACAGAAAAGTCCTTAAAAAAAGAAAGGGTTTTTGTACTATGGCTGTACATATTTATTTCCTGACAGTGACCAAAATGCTGTAATCGCCACAACAGAGCTTTTTTAAGGAAATAATTTGAATCTCCTCCTCCTTTTTCTCTTCCATCGTTTTCGCCATCATCATCATCATCATCATCATCCACTATGTAGCAGATAGTCTGCTAGGTGATTTACAAAGTTGTAATTTATAATCCTCTTAGCAATTGTACAACATAGCTATTGTTAGTCCCATTTCACAGATGAAGAAACAGAGCTCAGAGGGTATAACTGGAGTAAATCCAGGTCACACAATTCATAAGGGATAGAACTGGGATTAAAATCCTGGCATCTCCCACGTATGCCTGTGGTCTCTAATATCCAGCCCTCTGTTTGCTGAAGGTAGCTAATGTGACTAATGTAAGAAACTGAATTTATTTGTTATCTACCTATCTATTTATTTATTTATTTTGTATTGATTTCATAGAGGAAGGGAGAGGGAGAAAGACAGAAACATCAGTGAGAGAGAATCATTGATCAGCTGCCTCCTGCTTGCCCCCTACTGGGGATTGAACCCGCAACCTGTGCATGAGCCCTGACTGGGAATGGAACTATGTCCTCTTGGTTCATAGGTCAACACTCAACCACTGAACCACACTGGGTGGGCTGAAATTTTTTATTTAATGTTAACTAATTAAAATTTAACTTTAAATAGCCACATGTGGACAGTAGCTACCTTATTCAATTCAGCACAGCTCTTGGGACTCATGAGATGTCTTTTATCACTGTGCCTGGAGTTATCACCTAGTTAGTGTTTGACTAGACTGAAAGCTGCTAGATCTTCGTTCTGTTCTGATTTCTAGAATTTATTAGATACAATTATGGAAAATTTCACCCAACCAACCATTACTTCAATAACTCAATCAAAACCAGGTATCTATCTATCTATCTATCTATCATCTATTTATCTATCTATCTATCTATCTAATAGAGAAATGTGCTAATTAACCAGGATGCCTTAACAAGTCAACTGGACAGGAGGAGGTTGCGCACGCAGCGTCGGGGGCAGGGCGGCAGGGGCCTCTGTGCGCCTGCGTTGGGGGAGGGCTTGATCAGCAGCAGCCCTGGCTGCTTTAAGGGCCCGAAAGTGAGACAGGGCCAGGCCGGTGACTCGAGGGTGGGCAGCGATTTCAAATCGCACGCTGGGCTCCTACTAATAAATAATAAGCAACTCCAGCTCTGTGGCTTTTCATTCTCTTACACTGGCTTACCTCTCCTCTTTCCTTGTTCAAATTAGTAACGTATTTGCAGCAGCTGTACACTCCGTGGTGTTCAAACCAAAAACTTTCCCTAGAATTAAAAAACGGTTTTAAGTAAGATATGAAAATGATATGATGACACACTGAGCAAAACACAAAATTGCAAATATTTATAAATAACAGCATTGGCATAGTAATTTATGACTTTGATACTTTCAAATACTTTAAACCACTCAGGACCTTTCATTGCATTTTCTATCCACCAACCTTTTTTTAACCTTTATTTCACTGGTCTCTTCCTGCTATAGATTGAATATTTGTGTCCCCTGCCCCCCAATTTATATGTTACATGCTAACACCTAATCTGATAGTAGCTGAAGGGAGCCTTCCAGAGGTGATCAGGTCATGGGGGTGGAGCCTTCATGAAAGGCATTAATTAGTGCCCTTATAAAAGAGAATCCAGAGTTCCCTTGCCTCCCCCAACCCCCTGCCTATGTGCAAACATAGATGGCCACCCATGAACTAAGTGGGCTCTCACCAAATACTGAAACTCCTCCTGCCTTCACTGTGGACTGCCCGGCCTCCAGAACTGTGAGCAGTGAATTTCTGTTGCTCACAAGCCAACCAGTTTATGACATTTTGTTCTAGTAGCCGGAGCTCAGAGACACACCCTTTTTGGGTCTTTTCCTATAGGCCACTTCATATAGTGAAGGATCAAGTCAAACTTTAACCATACCACACCAAAATGGGAGACGTCTGTCAGGCTCTCAACAACAAAAATGGATTTAAAAGCATGTAAGTGAAAAATAAAATTATTAACAGCCTCATCAGAGAAAAGGAGAAACACTAAGATGGAATATTATATTGAGTCGCTCTTGACCTTACCTTTGTAGACAGCACTAAACTAATATTTACAATAGAGAACAAATTATACAGACAGTCTGTGTGTCCCAATAGACAAGCAGACAGACAGACAGACAATTCTGAGTCCGCCATGACCACGACAGATTGCTTCTTCTGATTCAGCTGCTCAAGCACCTGGGTGGGTCAGCGCTGATTGTCTTGGAAGCTTGTCTGCCCAGAGGATGAAACTGTGACCCGCCAGCCACAGGTCGCCTGGTTCCTTGTTGGTACCTGCCAGGCTGCCCTCTGCATTGACTGTACCAGACCTTTCTCACTGCTGCTGTTTCCTAATCTACAAAGGGGTAGAAATGTCCTTCTTAACTTCTCAGATTTTGAGGTTTATCCTTTTTCTTACACTTCAGGCCATTCATTCCAAAGCATTTATTCTATTTAGTATCATGATATTATGAGTGGTAAGAGCTCTTGTGCATATATTATCTCATTTGGTCTCTCAAAAACATGGCTGCTGGGGTGGCTCAGTGGTTGAGCATTGACCTATGAACCAGGAAATCACAGTTCGATTCCTGGTCAGGGCACAGGCCCTGGTTGCGGGCTCTAGCCCCAGAAGGGGGCATTCAAGGGGCTGTCCTTCTCCCTTCCTCTCTCTCTAAAAATCAATAAAAGCACACTTAAAAAACACCTGTCAAGGGTGTATAATTATTATACATTATTCAGATGAGGAGGAAAAATAACTTGCATTCATTTACTTAACTAAACACATGTCCTGTGTCTATCATATGCCAGGCAGTTAACTCACTGCTTGCCCCACAATACCTCCTTTAACCTTCAGAACCATCTGAAGGTGGATTTTATACTCTTTATTTAAAGAACTGATGCTGAGAGAATTTCTATAGCATTCCTACTATCAACCATAGTGAGCTAGGATGCTAGAATTCATGGAATCCATGTCTGCCTAACTTCAAAGGCCGTGGTCTATTTATATTGCCAGATATGAGGTGGAAGAAATAGAGTAGTATTTTTTAACCATTCCTTTACTTAAATAAATATTATACCTAAAAACTTCTGCAGGGCTTTCTCTCCCACATTCTAACAATGTTCTAATCTTATTCTATGATAATTCTGATTTAACCCATTATTTCTTTATAATTCAGTTCAGTATTTCAATAAACATTGTAAACTGTGAGTCAAACGGAGGCTAAGATTGGACTTAGAGTTTATTATTTGAGACTGTATAGCTCAAATCATACTAAATTAAGATTAAGACCAAACTGCATCATCCAGATGTTAAGAAGTCCTTCAACTGCGTGATAAAGACCAGAAGTTCCTACGAACCTCTAAGAGCAACTGGATACAGATAACAAATTTGGCCGCCAGCCTGTCCTTCAAAGTAGCTGGCAGCGTTGTCTTTTCCCTGCCCTTCCCTCTGCCAGATCAGGCCCTTACCCCTCCCCTTTGGGCCATTGCAGGAGCCCTGGAGGTTACCCTGTCCCTGGTCTTGGCACCTCAGGAGTGTTGACTTTGCCAGTGTTTGGTGAGATGCTCTTCATAGCCTGTATACTTCCCTGAAGCGCCCTGACTGGTTTGGCTCAGTGGATAGAGTGTTGGCCTGCAGACTGAAGGGTCCCAGGTTCAATTCCTGTCAAGGGCATGTACCTTGGTTGTGGGCACATCCCCAGTGGGAGGTGTGCAGGAGGCAGCTGATCGATGTTTCTCTCTCATCGATGTTTCTAACTCTATCCCTCTCCCTTTCTCCCTGTAAAAAACCAATAAAATATATTTTTTAAAAAACACAAAAAACTCCAGAAGCAAAAACTCTGAGTTACATAGCTGAGGGGGTGGGGTGGGGGGGCTAGGAAGTGGGGTCACCACCACCCTGTAAGGAAAGGGAAGGAAGGTCTGTGGCCTGGACCCTTGCTCATCCTATATAATAAAAGCCTAACATGCTAAGTATCCGACCGTTCATTTGACCATTCAAACAGTTGCTATGATGTGCACTGACCACCAGGGGGCAGATGCTCCAACCAGTAGGTTAGCTTGCTGCTGGGGTCTGCCGATCGGGACTGGTAGAGAGGAGCCAGACACACCCTGGAGCCCTCCTGCGGTCCCTCCCTGGCCTCGATCATGCACTGGTGGGGTCCCTTGGCCTAGCTTGTGCCCTCTCGCAATCCAGGACCCCTCGGGGGATGTCCGCAGGCCAGGCTGAGGGACCCCATTGATGCACGAATCCGTGCATCGGGTCTCTAGTGCTAGAATAACTAGCTTTTCATCTGCTTTGTGGATTGAGGTTCCCTGTCACATTTAATTTGCAAAAAGAAATGTTTGATGGCCCCCAGCCTTCTGAGTCATGTGTAGACATCTTCATTTGGCCCTCAAGGCCCTTCCTTATCAGCACCTTTTTCCGCAGTCATCAGTTAGCCACACGGCGACATGGCTGATACTCCTGTGTAGCTCATGAGAATTATTTTCTATATTTTGGGCTATATCTGACCACTCATCTCCTACCACCCTTAGCCAGGGGCTATCTCCCTGGCAGCCAAGCAGGTCCTTAATCATCCATAAGCTACTGTGGCCAGTCAGGCTCATGTCAGAGTTTTGCTTATACAATTCCCCAACGGGTGTGTTTGCCAAAGTGATTTGCTAGCTCCAGTCTTTCCCTTAAGGACCTACTTCTACTGGGTTTCTTAGTTCAAAATCCCTGTAAGAGTTAAGTGGTGGTATATATCCATTGAATTGGTAGGACGTAAGTCTTGTATTCACTCTGGTCTAATCATCTTTGGCCAGCAGGTCGTCACGGGCTATAAAAATGGAACTTAGGCTTGTCCCTTTATAGAAGCAATAGGAAAGAGAAGTTCCTGGGACAGGACAGTATTGGCGAGGTAGACATTCAAGACGTGTCTACTATAAAACCCTACAAATCCCAATTGCCTTTAATGCCTGTTTGCCCACCCACTATTCTAAACTGTCTTTTGGTTTAGGGTTAGTACCCTGCTCGTGGTTGCATTCCTGGCACCTAGCCTGAGCCTGGTGTAGAAGTATTTAATAAATCTGTGTAGAACAAGTGAATAGATAGAGTGATGGGTAGAGAGGTGGACAAATTTGATGAATGGATAGATGGAGACAATATGCCATAGTGGTGAAGAGCATGAGTTCTACAGCCAGACTGCTTAGGCTTGCCTCCTGGTAACTGCTCCATCATTTTTGTTATCACTATATTATTATATTATTACTATATTACTATTATTATAATATTATTGATGGCCGAGGTCTTAAGGCAGGAGGTATGTGTAAAAGCCAAGAAGAAAAAATGATGAAATGGTTTACAAAAATCAGAAACAATCTCAAACGAATGACAAAGGAAGACACACCAGAAAATTGTCCCCAGTATCAGGAAAATTATGAATTTAAACATGCACCCCATTCCTCAGGAAGAAAGAAA
This sequence comes from Myotis davidii, assembly GCF_000327345.1. Lineage (NCBI taxonomy): Eukaryota > Metazoa > Chordata > Mammalia > Chiroptera > Vespertilionidae > Myotis > Myotis davidii. The sequence goes on along the minus strand of NW_006282748.1, from coordinate 1,868,334 downwards.
ATGTTGAAAAAAATGTCATGGAGGCCCTGGCCGGTTTGGCTCAGTGAATGGAGCATCGGCCTGCGGACTGAGGTGTCCCAGGTTCGATTCCAGTCAGGGGCATGTGCCTTGGTTGCAGGCGCATCCCCAGTAGGGGGTGTGCAGGGGGCAGCTGATCGATGCTTCTCTCTCAGCGATGTTTCTGGCTCTCTATCCCTCTCCCTTCCACTCTGTAGAAAATCAATGAAGTATATTTTTTAAAAACTGTCATGGAGGAGAGTGCCTAGGCAAGTTTTGTATCCAAAATGTGTGTTCAAAGAGCCAGTCATTACCTCACAGAACAGGACAGTAAAGTGAAGTCAGGGCTATCTGTCCATCAGTTCCACTTGATGGTCAGCAGTATCTCTGGGGGCATTCTAGCGTTCAGTGTCTGTGACGTGCAGAGGATTAAGAATGCAGGTATCAGCAAGGGGACTTGGTTAGAAGGAAGGGCCTTCCAGCTATGGAGACTAGGGAGTGCCTTCTCTTGTGAGCCACAGAAGAGGCTTTGGGACAGTGGGTCCAGCCTGGAGGAACCTGTGGGAGCCTGAAACCCAGCTCTTACTCCAACTACTGAGCCCCAAGGCCTGGCTCAGGCCTGAGTCAATCTGGAAGAAGGTGCGCCTTCACTAATTGGTCTGCTGGGAGGAGGCATC
>NW_006282748.1:1854897-1867295 GCF_000327345.1 Myotis davidii | reverse complement strand
CCCCCTGCAGAGAGGATGTCTTTTTCCAATTAGCACGGAGGCCCTTCAGTGCTCACAGCAGCCCTCCTTGCAACCCTGGGAGGTTTTTAAGCCATTTGCAAAATAAGTTGGTTCTCAGGAAGAGAAGAGATTAATGGGGCCACGGAAAGATGGATGTGAGCTTGGCGCTGCCTCTGCCTCACTCCACACACGCTGTGGCTAGCAGTGAGGCCAACGGCAATGACCTTGAGTAGAGTTACATATTTTTCACACCTCCTACTAAAACTCAGCAAATGCTTGACTTGCTGTTCCCAGCACAATTTTTCTTCCTGTAAAACGTGTTGGGATTATCGCTTTTAGCCACATCTGGGCTGGAAGTACTTTGTAGGAGCCCCACGGGCTGCAACTGTTCAAATCCCCATCCTTGGGAGGGAGCTTGGGGACTCAGGGACCCAAAGTGCCTGTCCAAGAGCTCCCACGTAGAGGCCTGGTTTCTGCTAATTGAGTCCAGTTTCCAAGACTCCATCAAAGCTGCCATCCATTTTGAAAGTCAGGAGGTAAAATACAAGTTTCAACCCCAACACCTTCCCCTTATCCATCTTCTTGAACCGTTTCAGGACATGGGGTAACATATGACTTTTTTCTCCCCCCGTCGATCCTAGATGTTATCTGCTGAAATAGCTCTCGTGGTATGGGAGAAGGGTTTCAAAATATGGAACAGATGCCCAGCTGCCACCTGAGATGATGCATTATGAATTCAGAACTGTCATCACCTCCCCCACCACTCCCACCCTCACCCCTAAGCACATATTTGTTCATGTGGTTTACACCTGTGGGATTGTGGGATGCAAGACAGGAATCTGATTACTGTTCGGGAGACAACCCAGTCTCTAAAACAGATTCATGTATCTTTGTTTCCCTGGAGAAGCTGGAAATCTCTTGCCAACTCTTCATGTGATTCAGCTGGGCTGAAGCTCCAGTCCAATTTTCCTGGAATTTGGTACCAGGAACTGACTCTGAGGCTTGCATACAATCAGTCTTCTGATGTCTGTCCCTCCCGTTCGTACCCTGCTATGAGTGCAGCGTAGGATTTCAGTGCCTTCGTGCATAGATGCTGTTGTGTATTCTGGTTAAAAGGGAAAAGAGAGCTCTCAGCCCAGATCATCTGAGAAAAAAAGACTTCGTTTCACTCTGTTTAGGAGAAGAAGGGCTACTTGACATGGTTTGATAAGAAATCTCCTCTAAGGAAGTGCCAGGAGGGAAAAAACAAATAACTCGAGAGAAGAGAAAGAAAAGCAGAAGTCTGTCCCAAGAGGTGGGTGTGAGCAGAGAAGAGAGAAGTGTTAAATGTCCGATCAGAGAAAGCCGTCTGCACGAATACAAACTGAAAAGATTTCTGCTCACGAGAGCTTCCCCCAAGTTTTAATTTTATGCTGATATATTGGGTCAATCCACCACATTCTAATTTCCATGAGGACAAACATTTGTTTTGCTCATGACTGCATTGCTCGTGCCTAGAGTAGTACCCAGTGCATAGTAGGTGCTCAATAAATGCCTGTTGAGTGACAGAATGTTCCCTGAATACAAGCTGCATATCTAAATGACCGGTCTCTGGAATAAGCCTCCCATTCTGGCTGTGGATGTGAATGTGGAGCAAACTTGGTCTATTTCATTCCAGCCTGTGCTCTGTTATTCACAGGCTGGTGAGAGGCCCTGCCCACCACAATGCCTGCTTTTCCAGGATGGGCTAGGCAGCCGCACCCCCTACTCTTCCCCCTGGAGGGGATGGGATCCTGACCCATGGCGGAGCTGGAGCTCTTCCTAAGCTGTTTAGAGTCTTCACCCCTGGGGGAGAGGCCTTGCCCATGGACTAGAAAGCTGCTATTTCCATCCAGGTGTGCTCCTGGTGGGCCAGCTGAGGCTCAAGGTTTAGCAGTTGAGCTCACTGAGAGTCCCAAGGCACAAAGTCATGTTCCTGAGGTCCCTGAAGCACCTTGATCATGCATGGGGCCCTGGTCCTTGTCAACAGGTCATGCCCTTAATCAGTTATTGTATAAACTTAGAATTTGGTCCCTATCTGTTTGATCATGGCCCCTATCCCATATCTCCCTTTCTATTTCTCTATGTCAGAAGGGAGGTTGGTGGGAGGACCATGTCTGAGGAACTCACAAAAAAAGCACAAGAGGATCTTGGGTTAGATCTTTCTCCTTCTCCAATGAGGGAAATCAAACTAGGAGTTTGGCTTGGAACTTCCATAAACAGAGGCATCAGAAGTTGGACAAGGGCTTTGACTCGGATGCTCAATTACTAAAGCAATGAAAATGAACGTCTCATCATCACAAATGTACTACTAGAGGGGGCTGCGCCCAACCACAAGCCAATTTCAGGACAGAAATTCCAAAGAAGATAGGGAGAAATGGATGTTTTTACCATAAGCTCTGGACACAGAGATGAGCTTTTGATTGACCCTCTGTCTTGTGTTGAGCTTTGGGTCTCTGAGCTCACTGCCTGATGATGAAGAATTTTTAGTTTGCTCTGTTGAGGAAAGCATCTTCTTCTGATAATAATTATCAGGTTCCCAGGCACCTTGACCCCATTCCTCACATTTGGGGGCTTCTAGGTGACCAGGCCTCTATATTCCTTATCCTGTGCTCATACCTCAACACATCACGCTGCAGATGACTTAAGCTCTCAACACATACTTACACAAGTAAGATGTGACCTTAAGGAAGATCCAAATTCTCCAGTCTTCTCCCAGTTCTTCTCCAATACAATGGAGGGAAATGGGAGATTAGGTGTTACTAGAAGAACTAGACTGGATCACTGTCTAGATTTACAAGAAACTATTTATTCCTTTCTGTGCTGGGGTCCAACCCCAGCAGGTCCAGGGGTCCCCAAAGGTGTGGACGGAGTCGGCGAAGCAGGAATGGCTCTCTTGCCATGTTCTCTCGCTAGGTTCTCCAGCCAGGTTCTGTAGCCAGGTTCTGTCCAGGATCTTTAGCCAGGTTCTCTGGCTAGGTTCTGTCTCTAGGTTCTGTGTTGTGTTGTCTTGTTACATCTATATTTATACCAGTTGAATCCAATCCTATCAATCTCTATTCAAAAGGTTAGGGCGTTTCTTATCTCCATTCCAGGGAGTAAAGATTATGTAGCTTAAGCGTGATTGTTCGTAGTTAAAGTGATTAATTACCCGCCTGGCACTTAGTTAAAGGGTTTTATTCCCTCCCTAACTTCGGGGGAAAAATCCCTACCTGGGGAAAGAACCTTTCTCGGAGAGGTGACCTTGGTTAAAACACATAGTGCCAAGAAGGTGAGCAAACATATTAAGAACAGTATGCCATATACTCCAGGTCCCTTGAAATAGCAAGGATGGACTGGCTCCCGGAATTTCTGGACTTAATAACTGATATCATTATACATTGCCAGAGTCCTCTGTCACTGCCTATGTACTCTGAAAAGGCAGGCTTTTCCTAGATATAATAAAACAAGAGGAAAATCATAGCGAATATTTTTGCTTCTCCAAGAATATTTTTAAAAATTCAAATCACATCTATTTATTAAAAGAACAAACAAAACTACTAGTATTTTTGTTTTGATTTAGTTAAAGATGAAACACAATTAAGACAAGACCTAAAGAAATTAAAACAAATTTCTTACTCATTGATTCTTATCTGGTATTAATTGCCCTGTCCTTCCTAAACTTGAATATAACATTGCTCATCTCAATTAGACTCTTTAAAGTTAGAGTAATTGGTTACTGGACCATGTAGGTAAACAGGGGAGACTGGAGAGCCATTTGAAGTTAAGAACCTTTGCTGGAAGTTGCTCTCACATTTTCACTGCTTTTCTCCCATCACTGGCATCTGAATATCATCGGCATGACTGGTGTAGGCAATTAGACTTCACCATTCCCTGTGGATCCTCCACTCTTTGCTTTTCTTCTTAGTTCCCCTTTTAGACTAGTTGCTCAGTGCCTCCCACCAGCAGCACTGAACAGCCTAGTTACCTTCTTTCTACTCATATGTGTACACGGCCCCTCCTCATCTTCTGTAGGAAACTTTCCTCTTGCTCTCCAACATCTGGTGTCAGCGGGTGGTCTCCATGGCAGCAAATTCTAGTGTGCACTTGAGATACAAAACTGCCTTCTTATTTTGAAGTGATCAAATCCCCTCCCTTCGTGCAATTTCAAATTGTATCAGAACATGATTCTCACCCATTGAATCTGAACAAGAGAGGGTTGCTGTTTCACCAATCCAAGGGTCTGGCAAAACTGAGCTAACATGTTATTTAGCCTTATACATACACTCTATGTAGTAACGCATGTGTACGCTGGGACACGTGTGTGCAGAATGTTTTAAAAGACCCTGAAACTTTAATAAAAACATTTAGCCGGTAGCCATATTTCTCATTGTTGTTAAATAATGCTAATTAGTCAAGGAATAGATTTCCGTTCCCTTGTTCATAAAACAGGGGGTTTGAACTAGAGTAGTGGTTTTCAAACCATGTTTCTAGAAAGACAGGATTTCTGAAGCATGCCCTCAGTAGCCATGGGGAGCTGAGCGGGCAAGTGCTCCTACTTCATCCAGAGGAAATCTACTTTTTATCTGTTTTGTACATAGGACTTCTGGGGAAGATTTCATTAAACCAAGTGCTTCATAGCTTAATCATTTCTTTGACAAACGCTGGCCTAAATTACCTCTAAATTTGTCCTCTTGCTCTAATCTTTCAGAAGTCTGATTAAAATGACAGTCCTCATTATGCATCGCTGCTGTAGGCACTGCCAGGTCAGGGTGCATTAGGGTGCTGGATGGGGGGGATTGAGCAGCATTAAGGAACTGGGTTTTAAGCAGCAAGGCTTTAAAATCCTAAAATGTATTTAGTCCACAATTTAGTGTTACTTACCTAATAAATATTTTTAGTTGTGAGAAAAAAATATTGCTGCTGCTCAAGTAGTCCCCCCAAACCTCTGGAGTGAATATTTTCGTTGTTGTGAACTCTGGAAACCAAACATTTCAGGAACTTCTAAGTAGGAATGCTTCCATTTGTTCTGGAGCTGGAAACATTCTTCCGCCAAATAATAATCTATAATAATAAAAGCATAATATGCTAATTAGACCAGACAGCCGAACAACCTTCCGGAAGAAGCTGTAAGGACTGAGGCAAGCTGCAGTGGCTCCGAAGGCCGAGCCCCTTGCATGAATTTTGTGCACCAGGCCTCTAGTAGTAGGAAGAGTAGTAGTAATAATAAAAATAATAGTAATAAAGATCAATGTCAGTTATATATGAGACAAAATGCCCCTGCCATTTGAAAGTAAATAAATAATAGAAGATGTGATGATTGAGGCCAATTTTCCATGTGGTAATGTAGCAGCCTGTTTGCCTGGGTAGCTCAGCCTTTCCATGCCTAGTCTCAGCCTGAGCACACAATTCTGCATCCCCAGAGTCCTGTGTCCACCCCCTACCCCTACCCCCGGACCTTCTGAGTGTTAATTGGCCCTTCACACTTGTTCAGCCTTCTGTAGTACTAACTGAACCCTGACCTCTAGTGGCGGGAAAGAATTTACAAGAAGAACAATGGGGTAAGCCTCAGTGAATCCTTGCCAAGTGAGGGTCCTGTAGATAAATTATAAACAAAAAAGCACAACCATAGAAATGTGCCTAGCTAATAGCTTCCCAAGTATTAATGGAAGGATTTAATTACTAAATGATTAATTCATATTTCAGTCACATTTTATCACCCAAAATGAAGAGGCATGGTTAGAGGAGGAATAAGAAGAAGAGAAAGAGAAGAAAAAGGAGGGGCGGAAAAAGGACAGTCTTTTGAAACCGGGAGAAGTTGTGGAGAGAGGATATTGGAGAGGACAAAACATGGAAGGAGAAAGGAGAAAGCAGGAGCAGATCAGAGAGGAAGAGCATTGAGTGTGGAGAGCTTCTCTCACACTTTTGCTTTTCTCTGTGGTTGCCCCTGGAAAATTAGACTCTTCTTTTTTAGAAATAGCCCTTTAAGCCCCAGGAAATATCTACTCTTCTTTATGCTTAACTTCGGATTTTCTTCCCTAGCTTCCTCTCTTAGAGTATCTGCCAGAGGCAGCCCTGCTTTTCTTACTCTAAGTCCCCAAGTCCCAGGAAAGGACTCCTTGGCCTGAATTGGGTCAGGTGCAACTTTCATTGTGTTCCAGTAAAAACCATAAGGGAATGGAAAGCAATTTCCCAGACGTGAGGGCGGGGTTGTTAAGGTGCTAAAACTCTATTTCTGCCACCCACAGTGTATGTAACCTATAGATTTTTCAGACCTCAGTTACTGTTAGAAATGTCCCCCTGGTAGAAGGCTAATACAGCGGTTCTCAACCTTTCACAGGGGTCGCCTAAGACCATTAGAAAACACATATATAATTACATATTGTTTTTGTGATTAATCACTATGCTTTAATTATGTTCCATTTGGAACAACGAAAATACATCCTGCATATCAGATATTTACATGACGATTCATAACAGTAGCAAAATTACAGTGATGAAGTAGCAACGAAAATAATTTTATGTTCATAGCAGCAAAATTTACAATAACTAAGATTGGCAAATAGCCCAAGTGCCCATCAGTAGATAAGTGGATAAAAAAGCTGTGGTACATTTAAACCATGGAATACTATGCCGCAGTAAAAAAGAAGGATCTCTTACCCATTGAAACAGCATGGAGGGGCCTTGAGAGTATTATGCTAAGCAAACTAAGCCAGTCACAGAAAGACAGTATCACATAATCTCACTCTTATGTGGAATCTAATGAACAAAATAAACTGTTGAACAAATAGATCGAGAGACAGAGAGCATGGAGCAGACTATGAAACCTCTGAGGGAAGGCCCGGGTGGATGGGTGGGCGGGAAGTGACCAACCAAAGAATTTGTGTGCATACATACACAACACATGGACACGGACAATAGGGTGGGGAAGGCCTGGGGGAGAGGGGTGGGCTAGGAGGGGTCAATGGAAGAAAAAAAGGAGGGCGGGAAGGGGAAGTAAGGGGGAGGCAGGATCTAGAATGGGGACATGGGGACGAGGCCTTCCCCTGCTTCAGACCTCTAGTAGGGACCCTGAAGCTGTCTCCCGTCCCCACCAGCCTGAGAGCTCCTTGAAGGCACAGAAAACATCAGTCAGTCCTGCTATTCCCTGGGAGTGTCGCCAGCATGTCAAACTCCTTTATGACACAAGGCATGTGGCCCGCCAGCCGTGAGTTTGACACGCTTGGTCTAGAGCAGCAGTTCTCAACCTGTAGGTCACGACCCTTTTGGGGATCGAACGACCCTTTCACAGGGGTTGCCTAAGACCATCGGAAAACACATATATAATTACATATTGTTTTTGTGATTAATCACTATGCTTTAATTATTTTCCATTTGGAACAACGAAAATACATCCTGCATATCAGATATTTACATGACGATTCATAACAGTAGCAAAATTACAGTGATGAAGTAGCAACGAAAATAATTTTATGGTTGGGGGTCACCACAACATGAGGACTGTATTAAAGGGTCACGGCATTAGGAAGGTTGAGAACCACTGTTCTAATATCTACCCTGGTCTTTTTCTCCACTCCTGAAATTCACTGAGCAAGTCTATTTCTCCTATCACGTGATGGTATTTGAAAACAACTCGCAAGCCCCCCCCCGCCCCCCACTTAATCTTCTCTCCCCCAGGCTAGACAGTCCTGGTTCCTTCAACATTCCCTGGCCTGACATGATGTTGAGTCCTTTCTTTATCCTGGTCACTCTCCTTTGGATGGGCTCCAGTTTGTCACTTAAAAATTGGCACCCAGAACTGAAGCAATAAATGTTCCAGATGTGGAAGGGCCTGCAGAGCCAAGAGCAGGACTAAGCGAGCCCCAGACACACACACACATGTACACTGTGGACATGACACTGTCAGCATAGCCCCAGTTTGCACTCCTTTTCTGAACCTCAAAATACTAAGTTCATGTTGGATTTGTAAGCAGCTAAATCCCAGCTCTCTTCATGGGAATGACTGTTCTGTTGAATCTCAGAGGGAAGACTGGGGTGGGAGGGTGGGGAAGAGAGCAACCAAAGAATTTGTATGCATCTATGCATACCCCATGGACACGGACAATAGGGTGGGGAAGGCCTGGGGGAGAGGGGTGGGCTAGGAGGGGTCAATGGAAGAAAAAAAGAGACATATGTCATACTTTCAACAATAAAGATTTTTTAAAAATTTTTCTGTGAAGGTATTTTTACATGTGAGAATCAGAGTAGTAACACACTAAAAGATACACTATCAGTGCTAGCTAGCACATTTTATATTTTAAAATGTTACTTTCTCTGACTCTTTCAGGCCTTGAGATCCTGGTTTCATAAATTGTGAAATCAGCCAATATTAAACAACTGCATTGAACACTGTTTTTATATTATAAAAAATATTGGTAGAATTAAAACTAGGTAAAGTGAATTTCAAGATGGTGGTAGAGTAGGTAGAGGCCACATTCACCCCCTCCCAGGACCAAACTGGAATTACAACTACAGTGGGGCCTTGACTTACGAGTGTCCCGACTAACGAGTTTTTTGAGATACCAGCTGTCTCTCAGGTGATTTTTTGCATTGAATTGATAGAGTGATTTGAGTTAACGAGCTCTTTAATGAGCTCCTTAAACGAGCTCGGTCTCAGAACGAATTAAACTCGTAAGTCAAGGCCCCACTGTATATTAAAGAACAATCATCCTGAAGCACTAGCTGAAGAGGAGTCTCATAGCTAAGGATTTACAGAAGAAGACACATCGAGACTGGTAGGTAGTATAGAGACACACAAAGGGATGGCTCTGCTCCCACGGTGGTAGCTGAGGTTCCGGAGAGATAACTGTGGAGGTTGCCCCTGAGAAGTATGAGGCCTGCACTCCAAGCTGGGCTCTCCAGCACCAGGAAGGCAGCATCCACATAACTTCAGGCTGTACAAGGCAGTGGGATTTCTGTCCTTCAGACACGGGCACACTCTTAAAAGGCCAACACACACATTTCTTTCTCAGCCACTCACCCTGGGCTCAGGAGGAGGGAGGGTGGAGCTGACTAGAGTCACCTGAGAGGAGTCTGGAGTCTGTGGCTCTGGGGAGGGAGCTGGGAGGACAGCTGCCAGGATCCCTGTGCTGAGTCACTCTTCCATACCACAGATTCCATCTTTCTTGGGTGGAGCACAGCCCTCATGTGGCATCTGCCCACCCTCTGGACTCTCTCTTGCCCCACCCTGTGGAACTTAGGCCCTGGTCAGAGTGTCAAGGTCTGGGAAGATGCAGGGTGTCAGTGGCTGAGTTGGGGGCGGGGGGTGAGGGGGGGGAAGGCATTCTCCACACTATCCTGTGAACCTGACTGGAGCATCCCTCTAGTGCAGCAGTTCTCAACCTGTGGGTCGCGACCCCTTTGGGGATCGAACGACCCTTTCACAGTGGTCGCCTAAATACATCCTACATATCAGATATTTACATTACGATTCATAACAGTAGCAACATTACAGTTATGAAGTAGCAACGAAAATAATTTTATGTCTGGGGGTCACCATAACATGAAGAACTGTATGAAAGGGTTGTGGCATTAGGAAGGTTGAGAACCGCTGCTCTAGTGGGAGATCCAACAGAACAGCTCTCCTAACTTCTGACAGACCCAACCTCTGGGCTCTGGAGGCCACACCCACCCAGTTCCTAGTGGTTCCACCCTGCCGGGTCAAAGCAAAAATTGGGACAGACTTAAGTCGTGTGTCTCTGGGATGGGGACTACACCGACCCTGAAGACTGCCTGGCGTGTCCCCCTCACAAGAGATCCACCAACCCCATCCTTTCGACTCCCCCAAAGGCTTTTTCAGGGATTGAGCGGAACAGGCCGCTGGAAGGCAGAGGCAAGAGGAAATGGGTCTGGAGGTGCCCTGGGACTTTTGCTTACCTGCCCCTGGGCCCAGTGCCGGAAATAGCCAGCCTTGGTGAACAGCTTTGTCCTTCCTGTGGGCGCCAAAGGCCAGCAGAGGCAGCCTCGAACTGTGGATTGCTTGTAGCTCTACTTAGGTTACGGAGGAAAAGTCACAAACAGTGTCTGACACTGGCCTGCACCAAAGCCCCTCCCAAGAGGCCCAGACTGAACACACTCAGTGGCCACCTTCCATCAGAGCAGGATCCAATAAGCTTCACACGCAGTATATTTGAAGGGAGATCTAGGCAGGTATCTTGTGTAGCAATATTTTTGCCAATATATCTTCTTGGGCAAGGGAAACAATGGAAAAAATAAATAAATGGGACTACATCACACTTAAAAGTTTTTACACAGCAAGAGAATTCATCAACAAAATGAAAAGAGAGCCCACTGAATGAAGGGAAAACATATTTGCCAACAATACATCTGATAAGGGGTTAATTTCCAAAATATATAAAGAACTTATACAACTCTGCACAAGAAAAACAACCCAATTGAAAAATGGGCAAACACCTGAAAAGACACTTTCCAAAAAGAACATAAAGATGGCCAAAGGAACCTGAAACATTAATTCTAAAGAATATATACACCCCTATGCTCATTGAAGTGTTATTTACAAGAGCCAAGATCTAGAAACAGACCAAATGCCCATCAGTAGATGAGTGGATAAAAAAGCTGTGGTACATTTACACAATGGACTACTACTCGGCCATAAGAAAAGGGAGGAAATCTTACCCTTTGCAATAGCATAAATGGACCCGGAGATTATTATGCTAAGTCAAATAAGCCAGTCAGAGAAAGACAAATTCCATACGTGAAATTTAATTAACAAAATAAACTGATGAACAAAGTAAAAACAGAGGCATGGATACATGGAACAGATTGAAAGCTGTCAGGGGGAAGGGGAGTTTGGGGGACTGGATGAAAGAGGGTGAAGGAATTAACAGCAACACAACATATATACATAACACATAGACATAGACTACAGTGTGATGATAGAGAGAAAGGGGGTTGGGAACTAGGTGGAGGTGAGCAAAGGTGGAAAATGGGGATGGAAAGAGACTGCTTGGGGTAATGGGTGCACTATGCTGTATGCAGATCACGTTTTATTGAGCTGTACACTTGAAACCTGTGTGGTTTTGCGAACCAATCTCACCCCAATAAATTCAATTTAAAAATGTAAGAAGTAAAAATAAAAGAATAAGGGAAGCCAACATAAATGCTGGTTGCTAGGTCTCCTCTGCAAAGAGTAATTGGATACTTATCAATTTTGTACATCTGGGAGCCATGGGGGACAGGAGCTGAGGAAAGCTACACTCGGAGGAATGTAGACCTCCATTTTCAAAGGAAAATGGATTTACATAGCTCTTGGCTCTAAACATCTCCATTTCAATGTATTTGAATATGGAATATTCCCAAGCTTCTTGTGCTGATGAAATGAGTGCCCTGGAAGGCTGTTGTATATTCATTGCTTGTCATGAGTGATTGCGTTTCTGAATCTCCTAAGACACCTGTGTAGTGAAAGAATGACTTAGTGGATTGCGCTTGATTAGTCCCAAGCTCTGTAATAATATTCTTTGCAAAAAGTCCCCTTGGGCATAGCTGAGTACTTAAAATTACTTTTTCTATTCTACTGACTAGAATCTGGAGACTATAGGAATTTTGCCTTTACAACATAAAGAGAAAAGTTTGTTACAGCTTATACAAGGCTAAAATAAGAACAAAAACTCAAGCGCCGTTTAATGTCATAAATGATGATAATGCAAACATTTTCCTTTGCTCCCAACGGGGAGAAAAACAATTAAATAAAGTGCCGCATTCTTACTAAAGTATCTCTGACACTGAAAGACATAGGCCAATTTGTTATAGATCGAGTTCTCCATGGAATCTTGTCTGAACTTTATTAAGAGATAACCATGATTGTGAGGTAGTTCAATAAATTGTACAATTTTTTTTTTAACTCAAGAAAAGTGATTTTAGTCTTGCCTATGACCTTCCATATGGACAGAGAACAAAAAAAGTCATTTTTCTTCTTAATGTAAACACGCAGGCTCCAGTTTTATTGCCGAGATGCCAGTAAGTAAAATGAAAAGTCTTTCTTGAACTACAGGCTTATTCTGCAACCAGTGACCATTGGCAGCCCTCTTGCCTCTTCTAGATGCCTCATCAGCAGGCAGAACTGCTGAACATTGATTAGCCAATAATAATTTAGTAGCGAACATAGGCAGACTTATTAGGGATTGTCAGAAACTAGAATAATGACCACACACAAATCAAAACCATCTTGCCTATAATAAATTATAGCCCTCTATAGGTTACATCTTGCTCTTATAGTAATAAATTATTCTATCACATTCCCAATAAAGACCTGAAGAGGAAGGTAGGATGACCCTGACGTCCCTGATTTAATTTGAGATTCAGTCTCTGTAGCTTCATATTCTATCACCATCTCCAAAGCAGAC
>NW_006282748.1:1774688-1854831 GCF_000327345.1 Myotis davidii | reverse complement strand
GCTACCAGCTGAATTATAGGAACAGTGGAAGCATTAGTCAAGCTCTGTTCATATGGGCAGGTGGCAGGAAAAAGAGAAGGGGTGTATATAATCTAACAGAGTAGTTCCCAAGCCTGACTGGTTATCAGAATCACAAGAAGAATTTTTTTAAATATGTTTTTATTGATTTTATAGAAAAAAGGAGAGGGAGAGAGAGATATAATCATCAATGATGAGAGAGAACCATTGGTTGGCTGCCTCCTGAATGCCCCCTACTAGGGACTGAGCCCACAACCAGGCATGTACCCTTGATGGGAATCAAACCTGGGACCCTTCAGTCTGCAGGCTGATGCTCTATCCACTGAGCCAAACCTTCTAGGGCAAGAATAATTTTTTGTTTTTGTTTTAAAAAATTCACACACAACAGGTTCCTGAGCCTCAGAGTGTGGACTTCAGTGGGCCCGGTATATATCCTGGTGTACTGGTAAGTTTTCAGCACGTTAACAAACCACTTGGATGTCACAGTAGCTCACACAGGCATTGGTGCTCACGTTTCATCAGGGCTATGAGTCCATTGCAGCTCTGTTGGGCATGTCTGGGCTTGACCTAGAAGCATGCGTGTTCTCATTCCAGAACCCAGGCCAAAAGAGTGTCCTCTAACTAAGGCGTGCCATTCTCATAACTGAGGTCAGAAGCTCATGGAGGTGCCAAGCCAAACCATGCCAACATATCCAAGGCTTTTACATTGGTGGGGCATGCATCATGCCCACTTATAATTCATTGACTAAAGCAAATTTATGGCCAAGTTCAGCATTCAGGGGGTGAGGACTAAACACCACCTACAGGAAACCATGGCATATATGACAGACTGAGGGTGGCAAGGGCAATACATTGTGAACTGGCAATACTGCTCACCACACCCAAGACTATATAATTTTAAACAGCTCCTCAGGCAATACTAATGAGACCCTCCATCCCTTGTATTTCTTGGGAAAGGCATCTCCCTTTATGTACCTGCTATGACAACTGAGCATCCATGAGTAGCCTCTTCAGCAGAGTGGTTGAACTGAGTAACGGGTTAATGCAACCCAATCACTCATTCCATCAACAGACACCCAACACTGAATGAAAGCTGATGTTTCTGTAAGTCTTAGCAGCTTTCACAAAGTACATTTGTATCCTTTATCTCATATGATATTTCTAACTCTCCTCATAAATGGGTATTGTTATTCCCATTTTTCAAGTCTCAAAACCAAGCTTGGGGGGATTAAATGCCTGATGGCAACACACCCAGAAAAGAGTGGACCTGGATGGATCCACATCTAAGTCCAGGCCTCCTTCTACAATGGGTGTCCCGAGCCCCAAGCCTTGTTATTTCCATCACTTCCTCTCTTAAGATGTGTTTGCACAGCTGCGATGTACATTTTAATGAAGTCATTTATTTGACAAATATTTATTAATTCGCAGGCACCATTCTAGACACTGGGCAAACAGCATCAACAAAACTGACAAAGATCCCTGCCAGGGGGAGATGGACGTTAAACAGTTAAACATGTAAATTCATGTCCAATAGAAACAACTGGAAATTATGACAAGGGTTGGGAGGGAAAGTAGACATGGTCAGGGTCAACCATGGCTAGATATTTCAAGGAGTAAGTCCTTTTTAAGAAATGAGGAAAGATTGTTAAACAGTTTTGATTTTCAAACTTCACCAGAGGGCAAACTATTTCTAGCACCTCCCCCTATCACTCCCATGCTTCAAATACAAACAGTAAAGCCACACTGAATTTTACGGCCTACACCATGTTTCTTTTGACAGGTCAATTACTGAAATTCAGTTCTTATTAAAATGATTCATGTGGGCACTCTAAAACCTTTAGTGAGCAGGAACAGTAAGAGTAAATAAGAACGAGCACAGTTTTCTTCTTATCAGCTGGAAGGGACATCGAATTTATCACATCTCATCTAGACTGCAGAATAAAGAACACCTATTTTAGTGTCTCCCGTTTTAATAAAGCAAATAACCATAGTCTGTCTATTCACAAGGTGCTGACTTCTACTAGGACCTCTTTCTTTGAGGAAAACTAAGGAAAGACATCCCTGATGGATTCTCTTTCTATTCATCCCCGTAACAAATAGAAACTGAGCCAAAACCGGTTTGGCTCAGTGGATAGAGCGTCGGCCTGCGGACTGAAGGGTCCCAGGTTCGATTCTGGTCAAGGGCACGTACCTGGGTTGCGGGCACATCCCCAGTGGGAGATGTGCAGGAGGCAGCTGATCGATGTATCTCTCTCATTGATGTTTCTAACTATCTCTCTCCCTTCCTCTCTCTAAAAAATCAATAAAATATATTTTTTTAAAAAAAAATAGAAACTGAGCATCTACTATATGCCAGGCACACATCGATGAGCTGGACGTCCAGCAATACCTGAAACAGAGCAAATGCTTTGCCCTTGCGGAGCTTATATTCCAGCTAGATGGAGACAGACAATGAACAAAATGGCTTGCTTGTTTGATGGAGGTGTGTCGTGTCTTTGGAAGAAAAGTCCAGACAGGCAATTGCTCTAAAGCCCTGAAGACGTTCACAGGCAGGAAGTGGCTGAATATTTCAGCATTTAGGCCTTGTTACCACTGACACCGTTGCTAGGTTGTGAGCCCTGGGTGCGTCCCACCCTTGCACGTGGGTTGGGAGAGGTTGCGCTCTAAGACTTCTGGCCCCAACGCAGATCATCTGTCAGGCAGTATTTCTGTCTAACTCTCAAATGTGGTTACGGGCCATCTAAACGGAGTGGGACATGATCAGTCGGTGCAGAATAATTTGCTTGAAGAGGCATCATGGGGCCACAGCTGGAAACGAGCACATTAAGAGTGACAGGATCTTGGCAGTCACAGACCCTGAGACTTGGAGTCTTGCTTTTCAACCAAACCAAGTGGGATGGCTGGGCATTCATTAAGAAGAAACAGCCTTCCTCACACTGTTGGCTCTTACATTGCGTCACCCCCTGAGCCCCCCAAGGACTGAAGAGGCAGCTCCATGGTTCCAGTTCATCAATATATCAAAAGTAAGGTAGGTCGGCTTTCACTATAGAAGTAGAATTTATTTTGAAAGTCTTAACATTATCATAATAACATTGATAATTCGGGAGTGTGTACTTTATTATGAGTAGCTTCAATCATTCAATAAAGAACACATAAACAGAAGAGAATTCCTATAGATACTTTGTGTTAAAAATCAACAAAGTTTAACCAAGAGCTTATTCTGTAAACTGTAGGCCTGAAATCTAGCCATTAACTCAGTGGGGGGATGGAGGGGAGGGGGACGGTGGGGGGAATAGATGTTGGGAAATGGTCTCAGCTGCTGGTAAGGATCCGAATACCAGGAACATCTGAGATGCTTAATTGGATGCAATTGTTCTATGCCTGCTTCATGCCATGCACCCACCTGGCTGAGAGCTTTACGCAGGTAACATTTAAGACTCTCCAAGCTTTATGAATTGTGCTATTATCATCTACTTGACATCTAGGAAACAGACTCAGAGAATTCAAGGAACTAGCCTAAGGTCAAAGGTGAGATTCAAGCCCAGGTCTGCGTGACCAAAATGGATGTGTTCTTTTCACTCTTTCAAATGGACCAAAGCCCTGTTTTCATCTTGCGTTGGCAGAGACCGAGGACCTAATCATGCTTCTAGCTCTTTATTAAAGACCAAGGTCTAATGGCAACCCCTTGAGTGTGGCACTTCAGGGCAATTCTCCTTTCTTAATCATATACTATACAACATTTTCTTTTGTAAAATAAGGGGCATGCAGTACTTTTGTAATAAGAAGAGCAGCCCTGACTGGTTTGGCTCAGTAGATAGAGCGTCGGACTGCAGACTCAAGGGTCCCAGGTTCGATTCCGGTCAAGGGCATGTACCTTGGTTGTGGGCATATCCCCCGTAGCGGGTGTGCAGGAGGCAGCTGATTGATGTTTCTCTCTCATCGGTGTTTCTAACTCTCTATCCCTCTCCCTTCCTCTCTGTAAAAAATCAATAAAATGTATTTTTTTTTAAAAAGAAGAGCATAACTTATATATCAGGGTTATGAAACGTGGCTCACAGTCCTGAAATTTCCTCAGTGTGTCTGCTGTCTTTGGCCCCTTTCTGGAGCAGTCTGAGCTGGGCCCAGGGAGACCTCTGTGTTGTGCAGAGGACTTGCTGTTTAGTCCTGAGGAGCCAGTGGCCTAAGGAGGACTGAGACCACACGTGGGAATTTCTGTTCTGTCTTCAGAGGATTACTGCTAAAAGGGGCCACACTGAAGGGTCCCGGGCTTTTCTTCCAGGAGGCTTTAGAAGAAAGGAGAAGCCTCTATCCTGGCAACTCAGAAGTTCATGCAAGGGCTCAACTGAAGGATTCCTTATCTGTAAAATGAAGAAACATCCCCACCCTAGAATTTCAGTGAGGATTACATGAAATGAGGTATTTAGATGAAATAATGCAGGACCTGGGATATATATAGTAGGAGCTCAACTAATGTTACTCCTGTCCTGTCATTGACGGGTGAATTCTGACGTACATGAAGTCATCTCCAAGGAAAGAGCTCTGTTTGATGCAACTCTTTTTATCCTCACATCCTTGCATGGCTCAGAATTGCATCACACTGAATTTTATTTTAAACTTAACCTTGGTGAGTTACAAGTTCACACAAATGAAGAGAGGCCAGAGAGGCCAAAGCAGGGACACGGTGTTATCTTCTTTCTGTCCTGCAGATGGGTCCTGAAATTGCTTGGTCTTAATCCCCCTTCCTATTTCCAAATACTTTGTCACTTACTGAACACCCAGAAGTCCCGCTGGACAAGGATTATTTTATGTGTGAAAACCTTCAAAGCAAAGACAGTTCATATTTCTGTACAGAGACCGCACTATTAGTCAAAACAACGCTTTGGATCATTCCAATGAGTTATTTACTTAAAGTTTCACATCTTCTTTCTATGACTATAGATAGTCTGTGGGGAGCATGACTTGTTTTTTCCTATGGCCGTTATTATATTCGGTTACTCAAGTTAACATACTGCATCAGGAATGTTCCACTTGCTAACCTTCTTGAGAGTTTATTCACCAACATGTTCCTCAGCTAATGCGAAGTCCACTGACGAGCTTTTGTTGTTTTCTCACTTCGGTATTTCTCCCCGTCTCTAATGTGGAAATATCAATGATAAGGTCTGCTAGGTACATCTATGAGTCTGTCAGGGAAGTGCTCCGGGGCTTGTGTAGCTCTGCTTGACTTCTCCTTCTAAGTGTCCAGAAAGCTGAGAAAGGCACCATTCTGATTCAGCTTGCCCATCCGTGTGTGTTTTCTCTTCAGAGAGGAAAAGAAAAGGTCAAGAGAAGAAAGACAAGAAGGTAGGGAAGGAAGTTTAGAGAGAATAGAGAAAGCTTATCAGCAAGAAAGGAAGAGATGGAGCTGGGCCAGACCAAGGATCAGAGCATCCAAACCCCTGGAAAGCCTCCTCTTGTGATGTTGAATGGAATCGCTTCTTATTTTACCTGCCAACCCATGTCCTTCCTGAGCCCCATGACCAAGCTGCTAAGGATCAAAACTGCCTGTGAGTCGTGGAGTCCCAAAATGACTCCCACAGCATTCAGCCATGGGAAGAAAATTAGCTACTTCTTTTTCTTTATACCTGATTTTCTTGGTGAGCCCTTTACCTGCTCAAGTAACAATAAAAACAAGACAACTGTATTTACTCTAATTTATCTGAATATGAGCTGTGTAGATTCACTAGTGTTTCTGCCCAGCTTTTCAGAGCTCTCTTCTCCCCGGCTCGCTTCTCTCTCCAGGTCCCACGGCCCGTGGACTGGGGGAAGGGAGCCCCTGGATTTGCTTGGGTATGAGGTGCCTGGTGTCTGCTGAGGAATACTTGGCACCACCCAATGGCTGGCGGCCACAGCTGGCGCCTGAAGCCGACATCTGTGCCTGATGTACTTGTGGTCTATTTCTGCTTGGCTTGCTCAAAGCCTGGGGCCCCTCCCTGAAGTCTTCTGCCTGCTGACCCCTCCACTCTGTCTGGGAAGACCCCTCTCACTCTTTGCCATACCTGCAGCTCTGGCCCCAGCTATCAACCCCGCAGGCTCCTCTCAGCCTCCATCCAGCAGGCTGTGGCTTCACAAGTGAGCATTCATGCCATGAAACAACAGGGGAAGCTCAGATCCACAAACTGATCTGCTTCTCAACTTGAACAGCCCACTCTACGTTATGAACGGCCCCCATATAGTTTCTCCATCAAAAACAAAAGGTGAGTTAAAAATCCTTATGTTCTCACTATGCTCTCAAACTAGCCACAGGCCCCCCTCACTCCACCGGGCTTTCTGACCCCAGAGAGGAGATGTCCCTTCCCACTGCTCTCAACTCATGGCTCCATCATCCTGCCTCCACAGTCTCGTAGGTCTGAGGTCCCCTTCTACTCTATATTACATTAAACCATTTAATGTGTTCCACCAGGACTAGCCTTGATATGTTAAGTGGGCAGCAGAGTAATTTAGAACATTCTTGTTCCATAATGCCTACTTATAAGACTATTATCATGCTGCAGAAATCCCATTTTGAACATCAAAAATCCCATAATTTTTCTTTTTTAATTACTTTGCAAGAATCTTACTTCACATTGACTAGGAAGCCATTTCTCTCATTTTTGAATATCTAAAAATAAGATAAAGACTATTAATCTCATTCAAAATATTATGCTCATTATATCCGTTCTGAGAGGTCTTTCTATGGCTCTTTCCTCAGTGGATTGTACCTCAGAGTGGCTAATGCCTCTGGGTGGTGTTGGAGTTATCAAGATAGCAGCTCTCATTCCATCTCCTAGAAATCGTGTCACTGCTTGTCACTGTCCATCTAGGCTCTAGACTTTGGGGTCACCTTCTCATGGGATGCCACCAAGATCTTGAAGATAAAAATGAAAGATCTTGGGTCTTCCATCCATTCATTAAAAATTTCTTCAGCACTTACTAGGTGATATATATTGATCCAAATGTTGTAAGGCACAGAAATAAGAATGAAATAAATCTACTTGAAAATATTGTAGCTAAGAATTTGAGCCTATCTCCCAGTACCATTTATCCAAAGTAACTCAAAGTAGTAAAATTGGTTTATTTAGCTACTTTTTTCTGCCTTTCTAAAGATCAAGAGGTAGTTAAACTTCCTTCATTCATTCATCTTTTCATCCAACACTTATAGGTTATCCATTATATGTCAGGCACTTTGCTAAGTTCTAGGGAAGGTGAGATGATTAAGATATGCTATATTCCTCAAAGTGTTCTGGTTCATTAGAAATATAGACATTCAATGGCAAGAGTAATACAGCATTGCAGGTATTCCCACTACCCCCTGTCTGTGAACTCTATACAGGCTTCATTAAGCCACCTGCAGGGAATGCAAGGAAAGGTGTGGCCACATTGATATTTGGTGGAGGGAGAAGGTGACCTGGAAGGAGACATGAAGAAGATAATGGCTTAATTGAGACTTCAAATACTCAGTTTGTTTGCCTGTCTGTTTTCTTAGAAGCAGAGAAAGGTTTCTAGGCAGAGGGAGGTATAAGAGCAAAGGCCTGAAGGTGCTCAACAGCATGAAGTGTCCGTGGAGCTACAAGTAGATGAAATGAGTATAGAAGGAGCCTTGGGAGCAGAAAGAGGCAGAGGCTGGCTCCTGCTGCACATGCCAACCAGTGGGCGGTGGGGCCATTTCTGGGTGGAAGCTTTCCTGGTACTTTTCACATCATACCCTGTAAACAACCATTAGCTCATAAGGTCAATTGCAACAAGGGCCTTGAAGGAAGGCCATGTGCAAGAGCTGGCAGAGAAGGGAGAAGTGTTGCTCCCATAGTGGACACTCAGGTTCACCTGGCAAAATCTGATTGTGGCATCAGCTCCTTTTGTCATGTCACTTATTCTGTATCCCCAACACCCAGAACTTCAACAGAACCATCCCCCTGGAGTGAAAGGCAGAAGTTTTCAGAGCTATGAAAAGTCCCCCAATGTAACAAGTTGACATCATAGTGACTTGAACATTATGGACCACATTTTGCTTTTTACTTTCAATTTGTTTTACATCGGATCCTCATAAATTACTAGTACCTGCACACAGTAGGCTCTCTATGACTGCCTACTTTCTTCACAACAACTGCACAAGAGAAATGCAGCAAATATAAATTTTCCTGTTTTTGCAGATAGAACAGGAGAAAGCAGAGGTGGACAAGTTAAGAAAGAATAATAGCTAATAATTATTTAGCACTTGTATAGCCAGACAATATTATCAGCAGTTGTGTGGATTAACTCTTCAAATCCTCCTAACAGTTTTGTAATATGGGTATTTAAAGATGAAGAAACTGAGTCGCAGTAGGTTTAAGTGACTCTCCCAAGTTCACACAGCCTGGTAGTGACAGAGTAGGCATTCAGAAGTTGGCAGCCTGCTCCAGAGTCCAAATCTTTACTGGCTGCTCCCTCTTAGGCAAGTGAGATATCCATGAGCAAAGATCGGAGTAGTGGCAGGGCAGGAAAAAAATCCAAGATCTTGGGCAAAATAATTCATCAGAATCATCCTATCATAAATATTGTGAAAAGGGGGGAATTGAAATGAACAGTTGTTAAGCACCTTCCATGAACTAAGCCGGGTGATAGATGCTTTAAAGAATCTACCGCATTGAATGGCCTCAACAGCCTGAGTCTGCGTGAGAAGGTCAGCTCACTGGCCAAGGCCATGTGCTGCAAGCGGTGGCTTAGGTGTCCACATCAGTATTCTCACTCCACACCTGTCCCACGCCCACCGCTGCCTTCTACCTGCACACTGTGGGAGGTTCAGAGAGGTCCCGATGACTCTACAGAGTCCATGTCAGGTTTTAGGTAAACAGGGGGGAATTAAAAAAAAAAAAAAGAAGAAGATTCCCTCTGAAATAATTGTAGTTTATAATGGATGGAATCCAACCAGATGCCAAGCCCTCGCTCTGTATTTCTTTATTTTTATGGGGTTGAATAACCCACAGGCAACCTGCCAGGTCCCTCCTCTTTGAGCTCAACTTGCTTCAGAGGAAATGCCACACATGGAAGAAAGGTTTGAGGAGTGCCGGGGAATGACAATTTGGTTACGTATGTCTGGGGGACAATATAAAGTAAGCACTGAAAGATGTGGAGATCTGGAAGCCAACCCCTCACACCCTGCCTCACTCTCACCTTGACCATCCTGGTGAATTGAGAAAGGAAGACACACCGCTTCTGCAGCTAATGTTTACAAAGCCCAAACATGCTTACAATCCATTTACTTCTGTCACTTGCACATGACCCATGTCTGTAGAAAGCAAGAGGAAACAACTTGATTCCTACCCTCTTTGACCTCATTTTTCAAAATAGGCACAAGTAGTGGGGTATCACCAATAAATAGAATCCATGCCCAATGGTCTCTGTGACCTTAGGCACATCACCTACATGTGCCTAGCAATTTCCCCCTCTGTACCTGGAAGGTAAATGAGACCAACCTTGAATGCTTTGAGTAATTAGTGATTCTAGGTCAAAAAGAGGAGGCAAATGAGTCAAATTTTTAAGAGCATTAGAAAATCAGACCCATTTGAATATCAGCATTCCACTTATAACCCCCAAGTCTCCAATTCCTTATCTCTCGTGTGGACATGAGAAGTGTCAACCTCACAGTGGTGTTGTCAACTTCTAAAATTAGCCAGTGTTTAAAAGGGCCTGAGCCCAGTCCCATGCTGGAATTAAGGGATCAGTAACATTTTTTACTATGCAAGTTATCTGCATTCTCTGTGTCAGTGAAGAACTTTTAAGTAGGAAACATGAAGGAAAACATGCAAGTCAGATTGTTAGAATACATTAAGCAGGACACTTGGCATTAATAAAACAAACAAACACACACACATATCTGAAAATAACGCAAAACACTTTTATTGGTATTTGAAATCTTCATAATTTTTTAAAAGTCCCCAAATTGGGTAATCCCCCAAATGAAATCTATAACTAAGGGTCCTGGACAAGGGAATAAAAAACATGTGTTTGTTTGTTTTTATTGTTGACAGTATTACGATGTCCCCCAACCCCCCTTCACCCAGCCCCTGCCCCACCCCAGGCCTTCACCACTCCATGAGGTATGAATATATGCATATAAGTTATTTGGTTACTCTTTTTCTATCTCCCCCAACTCCCTCCCCTTTGAGATCTGTCCGTCTGTTCCATGCATCCATGCCTCAGGACCTATTTTGGCCATCAGCTTATTTTGTTCATTAGATTTCGCATATAACTGAGATGACATGATATTTGTCTTTCTTTGACTGTCTTATTTCGCTTAAAATAATGATCTCCAGGTCCAACCATGCTGTCACAAAGGGTAAAATATCCTTCCTTCTTCTAGCTGTGTAGTATTCCGTTATGTAAATGTTCCACAGGTGTTTTTATCCACTCATCTACTCATGGGCACTTGGGCTGTTTCCAGATATTAGCTATTGTAAACACTGCTGCTATGAACATAGGGGTACATAGATTCTTCCTGATTTGTGTTTCAGGATCCTTAGGATATTTTTCTAGAAGTAGGTTCACTGGGTCAAACATGGTTTTGATGTGTAGCAGAGGAATGTTGCACAGCGGAGGGAAGAGAAAAAAAGGACATGGAGAACTGAGAGGATAGAAGCACACAGATGTTAAAGAAGGTACACAAGTAGATTGAAAGCCTTTGATTTGGGTTTGATTGAGCAACCAACCCTGAACTTTTACCACATGCCTTCTGCTTTCAAGTCAAAAAGCATTTACTGGAAATGTGCCCCCTCACTTCCAAAACGTCCTCAAGTGTTTATATGACATTTTCACACAACTGGCTCAAACATAAGGGATGCTGTGACAAATCCTTTGCTAAAGACATAGCCAGACTCCCTTGGAGCACAAGGTAGAGAGAGAGATGGACAAAGAAAAAGGGACAACAGACAAGTCTCTGTCCACCAGGGGCTTACAGTCCAGTTAGAGAGGAAAGACTAAAGGGTTAGAAAAAGCTTGACAACTTAAATGCAATGTATAACTAAAAGGGCCCAAACTAAGAGTATATATATTTACCTCCCTTCTTAACTTACTCTCTAATTTGTTAATAAATTTGTGCATACAATTTTGTGTTGATTAAAAAGCCTATTTTGTGCATAAGTTATTGGATCAGAAGAAAATATCTTTTGCTTACCCAATGAACTAGGGAAGGAAGGAAGGAAGGAAGGAAGGAAGGAAGGAAGGAAGGAAGGAAGAAAGGAAGGAAAACACAGAGAAAGAGAGGGAGGGTTAGGGAGAAATGGGGGCATAAAGAAGGAAAAAGAAAGCAGAAAAGATGGCTAAAGGTGCTCTGATCCTGGCAGTGTGACATTTGTCTAAGTCTGCACACCCTCTTCCCTCTCCCTCCCCTGTCCCTCCTGCCCCATAAAGTGGAGGGAAGTTTGAGCAATGAGAATATTTTACTTACCCCAAATCACCACTGGAGAAATCCACTGCATTACTGAGCACTGGTAATGGGTTGGCCCCATTTCAGAATATAGTGTTTTGCTGCCCTTGCCAAGCAGGCTTATCCACGTGGAGCTCGATGGTGCCTTTGCCCACACCTGTCTGGCTCGGGGAGCTTGCTGGGCTGTCAAGGGGAGAGCTGGACATTGAGAAAGGCTGATGGGCTTTGACGAAAAAGAGAGCCGGGCACACAGGTCTCATTTATAATCCATTCCAGCTGCTCCTCTGCTGGGGGAAGCTGGCATCCCGTGTTGTTGGCCCCTTTTCCATCAGGACAGCTGTGAAACCCTACTCAGTGAAGTAATCGCAATAACAACCACCACTTTGCATGTTGATGCCTTTCTTCCAAGGAACTCAAAGTTCTTTGGAGACATAACCTCATTAATCCATCCTGCATGAAGTGGTGGCTGATGGGGAGGGGTAGGAGTTCTTACTCATGCTTCGAAGACTGGGGGACTTAGGCGGGGAAAGTAAAAAGAAGCAAGAGAAAGAGGTTGCAGAGCTAGGAAAGATAAGGGATGGTAACTTTTTCCCTCTGAACCCCACTCTGGCACAGAGATAAACACTTCACAGGACAATAATCAGTTAAACGTGTGAGTAAAGACACACACGGTATGCTCACCATCCCCCCAAAGTAAGAGGATTCTAGATGGGGACTTAGGAAGTCTGATTTCTAGCCCTGATATTGACACTAAATAGCTGTGTGACCGTGAATCAGCCCCACCCTCGGAGAAGGAGTTTCATATTCGAGCAGGTGACCTTGTGATCACGTTGAAAGAGCACAGAACCAGTCAGCAGACGGATGCCTGCCTCTGCAGCAGTTGGTTTCAGGTGTATTACTTCAGCTCCTGAGTCGAGTTTTTTTTTTTCAATCTGTGAAGTGAGAAAAATCAGACTGGATTATCGCGCAAGTTCATTTCCATTCCAATAAAAGTAATGATTCTAGGACTGAAGTGTTGGGAAGCAAGAGAGCTGATTTGGCTTAGAAAGTAAGGAAACCAATAACTATCTGTATTAGTTTTTATCACTGTCACCTCAAAACTCAGTAGTTCCTATAAAACAATAAATTATAATTTTTCACCATTTTGAGACTTGACTGGGAGAGTGTGGCTTTACCTGGTTCCGCCCATATGACTGATTCAGCTTGAGTTTTGGCTGGGCTCCTGTGGGACATTTGCAAAATCTGGGCTTGTGGTCCTCTTATCCTCAAGGAGGCCTCACCGGACCTCCTCACAGAGTGGTGGCCCTGCTCCAAGAGAGCTAGCTCAGTGCTCAAGTGCTCTTCACACCCCTCTGCGCCATTTATCGCTATCTTATGGGCCAAAGCAAGTCACATGGCCACTACACAAGGACACTGTCATGGGCTGCATTGTGTCCACACAACAGATAAGTTGAAGTCCTAACAACCAGTGTAACAGAACGTGGCCTTATTCGTATATAGAGTCTTTGCTGACATAATCAAGATAAGATGAGGTCACACTGAAGGAGGGTGTGCCCCTAAACCAATATGACAGGCGTCCTTGTAAGAACAAACGTCACACAGACAGAGAGGGCAGACAGCCGCATGAAGGCAGAGACGTAGACTGGAGTGGGGCTGCCACAAGCCAAGGAAAACCTGGGGCTACCAGAAGCTGGAAGAGGCAAGGAAGGATCCCTTCTAGAGCCTTCGGAGGGAACGTGTACCTATAAAATGCTTTGATTTCAGCATCGTTCTGTACACCAAAAGTGGCAGGTTCTATTCCTGGCCAGGGCACATACCTAGAAATGTGGTGTATCTTCCCTTTGTCTCACTTCGTTATGGCGATGTGACTTGCTTTAGCTCATAGGAAAAGGAAGAAATGCCATGGTGCCTGTGCCTTAAGAGGCCTTTATATTCCTGCACCCCCGTTGCCTATTGTTACTGCTCTTTGTGCTTTCAGACCTGTCCCTCTTTAGCTGTAAACACAGCTCCACTCCCATCACTCTCAAAGTTTCAGGACTGGAGAGAATGACCCCCTCTCTATAGGGATCAAACCTCTACAAGGGCTGGCTGAGCCCTTCTCTCCTGCTGTCTCCTTCCTTCCCTCTAGGTACAAGTGTCCCCAACACCTCCCTGCTGCCCTCCCTTCCCTTCCTGAGCACGCATGGAATTGGTATCCAGCTCTTCACTCTGATTATGTAAGTACAAATGCCTTTATTACTGAAATGTGAGCACACTACTCTATTATTCTGCAACCCGTCATTTTTTACTTAACATATCATCAGTGCTCTTCCATTATTATAAATACAGATTTGTCTTCAAATCTGTAGGTCACCATGCTCAGAGAGATTGAAAATTCAGGATGGAAATGCCAAATAAGAGAAGAGCTGAGGAAAAGTAAAATAATGTATCAGGGAAGAAAATGATCTCAACAACATGATATTAAATAGGAGGGGAATGCAGTACTCAAAAAACCATCCTGAGGGTAGCCAAGTTAGATATGGGCTTGCAGAGGGAAGAGAGACAAGATCAGCAGCTGTGGTTAATGGTTGGCGCATGGGGTGGTTTCTGCCATATTCGTCTAAAATGGGGCTGAGTGCTGAAAACTGGATAGGTCCATTTAGTTTAACACCTCCATGTTATCTATGGTGGGTGGTGGTTCTAAGAAAGGGAAGAGATTACTGTAATTACCCTAACCTGGATGTCAGCATGAATTAAAAGAATAACATTTTACCTGTCACTTTTATTCAGCGCTTTTAGGAATAAGTTAGTTCAATCTCTCTAGAGGGTAGAAAATATATGTATGGTTTATATCATAGGTCTTAAACATGTATATGCTATGTGACCCACAATCTCACCTCTAGAAATTCATTCTAATGAAATAATTTGGCATTTATCCAGAGATTTAGCTACAAGAATGTTCTTGAAGCACTGTTTATAAATAAGTTATGGTAAAATCCATATACTGAAACCATTTAAAATGATGATACTATAGAACTATATTTACTGACATAGTTGGATGATCATAATCACTAAATGTTAAAGAGTAGATTATAGAGTAATAAGTCGTGTGTGTGTGTGTGTGTGCGCGCGCGCGCGCGTGCGTGTGCACATGTATGTGTGAATAGTAGGTGGAGGTTCCAGTAAAAATAGCTACTCCCAATGCCTAAGTTTTACTAGCTTCTTAATTATCTTTTTATGCTCAGTTAAAGAAGGCCTACTACAAGGTTGTTTGGGATCCTGAATTTTAAGCTCTAACTTTTGCTTCATCGATGTTCTTCTTCTCCAGAGTGCACTAACCTGGGACATTGGGAATAGGATGGACGGGAAATGAAATTATAGCTACACTTGGAACCAGAATCATTACTTTCTCCTTCAGTCCCTGTTTCTGAGTTTGGCCCAGCAAGTTTGATATTTAGAATGAATTGTTTCTCATGGAACCCATAGATCTTTGATGCTTTGTTCTTAACTGGAGGAGCAGCACTCCAAACACACAGCCACAGTTTGCTAGACATAACTATATCTGTCTGGACCCGAAATTTGCACATACCTTTAATTCCATTTTCATAAAGCTCCCCAGTTTCCCTGTGAATCCTGTAGAAGCAAATAGATATTTGTAATAAGCAGGAACTGGGTAGGGGTGACACCTAATAGCATACACCAAACATACCTGAATCTTAGCTCTGGCTTGTAAAGGATGTCTTGGCACGTGTGTTTGCATATATAACTATGAAATCTATTAATATGAAGTCCTGAAGAATATACATCAAAAATATCAATAGCCCAGTGATGGGGGTTATAAGTGATTTTTATTGTTGTCTTTTATCTTAATATATTTATTCCGATTTTTCTACAATGATCATGTGTTTCTTGTGAATTATGAAACAATAGAAGTAATGTTTTAAATGTGCTCTTAAAAGAATACCATTTTGAACAACCCTTCAGAAGTGTCTATTAGTTCACCCCAATCATTCTGGGGTGATAGCTGTCACATGGCTTCTTGATTCCAGGGCCATCAACTCAAATGCTTTTGCATTAAATCATAATTTTAGACTTTTTTTCTGATCTGACGCATTATTTCACAGTAAGCCTACAGAGGCCTGTTTTTGAGGGGGACTTATAATTTTGATGAGTAAGATAGAGAATAGGTTTGAAAATACAAGAACAAGCTTTCCAGAGAAGCTTGATGAAGCATTTGTGAAAGCAATTGGGTATCAAAATAGGGTCAGAATGGGGGGCTTTATGAGCTAGAAGTGTGGCCAGATTTACGGTCAAGACATTGGCTTAAAGTCTGCGTTGGAATGTAATGCAATTGCATGCTGAGAACAAATATAGACTCCAGGAAAGATTGGAAGGTGGGGTCAAAAAGATAAGAGCAGATTTCAAATTTACTGTAGAAAAAGAGGAGGAGAAACTTGGCAGAAACCATGGGTCGACTCCTTCATTTTATGTTCAGTTTTCCCCAATAGTACAGCCTCTCCCACTTCATGTGGTGCCCAGTGGGCTGCCCCACCCTTCACATCACCCAGCCTTGATCTCAGGAGCAACCTCCGCATTCAAGAAGTTGTTCTGACACTGGTCCAATCTCAACCCCACCTGTCTTCTCAGAGATGGGGCATGTCAAAGCTCTTTTGTGAGCATGTAGTGACAGTTTGAGTCACACTCTTGTTTAGAGGATATTCTATGCATTTTCAGACATATGACTAACTGGGCAAGAGGTTGAAAAATACAATTTGAAATAACATGGTGTCTAGCAGGAGAGTTATGCTTTGCTTTACATGTTGCTTGAGGGTGGGGCAGGGTGGAATTGGGGGAGGGAATAGAAATGGCCTGAAATATGGAACACCATAAGGAGTCGGACAGACAAATCAAAATCCCTGAATGGCATTTCATTCCATGTGGCTGTTTTTCCTGGTCTGGGTTCAGAAACCCTCTGACAGTTGGACTATTGGCTGTTTAGTCACTCTACTGTACTCACTTTGCTGACAATCAACAGGCATTGCCTAATCTCACACTCAAATGAATACAAAAGACCAATGTAAACTACAGTGTCAAATATTTAATTTTTTAAGCATTTATTTGCTAGAATTTTTTAAACATTTCCAAATAACACATAAGTTGTAAGAGCAGCAAATATGCAGGGTTGGAAGACATTTAAGTATGTTCACGTTTCAGCCAAAACAGCTTTCAATAACTAGATTTAAAAAAATCCTAATTGGAGGCTTTCACATTAGGTTCTAAAACACATTTTTTTGGAGGCCCTTGTGCCTTGTTTCCAAGATGGTAGCACCTGGGAAAACATGCAGCTTGATTTTCGTAATAGATATGAGCTCAGATAGTAAGGACTGCATTACACCAGCTCCTTTGAAATGGGTGTCAGTTCTTGCTGGAGTCCAAGGGGCTGAATTGCACGCTTAGAAATCGGAGGATATTCATCTGTTTGTGAAAATCACCAGGCATACCCCGTTTCCACCCAACAGAGCATAGAAACTCGCAAGCCTCCTGTTACCAGCAAGCACTCAAGCCAAACTCTGCGAGAGCAGTGCCAGAAGATTGCTGGTGTTTTCCTATGTCTTTATTTTGAATGCCGAACCTTGAATTACTTACTATACGTTCTTTCCTGAGCGAGAACCTTCTGCCAGACCGATGACAGTGTCCTCCATGGCAGTGGCAATTTCCACCAGATCCCTGACCAAAAAGTGCCCGGTGTGTTTTTGCTTTTCATCACGGCTTGATTAATTACCCCAGGAAACTTGATTTCATTCTGCTTGCTAAAATGAGAGTAATGAGAGTTGCCTTTGACCTTTCTTCTCTACCCCTCTTACTTTACAGCCAGCTGTGAAATGTGACCAGTTAATTCTCACATATATACTTCTATGCCACGAACAAGTATCTCCGACTTGACATGCAGCTCCCCTGCAGGAGCTTGGGACTGCTTGTTTAAGAATTTGACACATAGCGGTTTTTTTGGGGGGGGGGGCGGGGGTCAGGTGACATTGAGAAGAAATGTCCTCCAGATGACACAACTGTAACTGGTCCCTTATCTTAATATCTGGGGTGATAACTGGACCTTTTGGTTCCGTGTGAAAGGTACAGTTTTCATTCCGAGTTTGAATTAAAAGTGCAGCAGTGCTAGACACATGGTCAGGTCCATTATAACAAAATACAACAGCGCCCAAACGATGGAAGTCAAGTGGTACATTTTTCAGGTGCTCTGAAACAGAACCTTGGATACATTTTGGGGTGCGTTGTGGGCTGAATGGAAGCCATCTTGAATTAATCCAAAAGCATGAGTTTTCAGACTTTTACTAATATATGTTCCTTCCAGATTATAGGGGCAGTTTGTGTGTACTGTAGAAAATATGAGCAATAAAGAAATGTACAAAGATAAAAATCAAAAGTATTTTAATCCTATCTACAGAGATAACCACTTCTAAAATTCCAGTGTGTTTTTTTGCAGTCTACTTTTGTGCAATCATATAAATCTATATTTCACACAAAAACTAAATCCTATTTTTAAATTCTTTTTCACTTGACTTATCATGAGCCTTTTCCTATGTCATTAAGCACATGTCAGAAACAAAAGTTTCCATGGCTGGAAAGGTTTCACAACACAAGGATGCAGGCATCAGTGTTACCTGCATTCTTGCTGAAATGAAACGAAACAGCATCATGTAGTTGACAGGATGCCTCCATTGCAAGACATATAAACACAAATACCATCTCAATTCTTTGGCTTCCAATAATTGAGCTCCCTTTAGACACTCCTATCTCCAGGGTTTCAGGTCTTTCTCTCTCTCTCTCTCTCTCTCTCTCTCTCTCCTTCCTACTGTCTTTTCCCCTTTCTCTCTCCTTTCCCTCCTGGCCTCTCTATCCATCTCTCTCCCCCTTTTTCTCTCTCTCTTCCCCCTTACTCTTTCTCTCAATTCACTCTCTCTCTCCCTTTCTCCCTGATCTCCATTCCTTTGTTCTCTCCATCCTCTCCCCTTTTCAACTCTACTTACCTGTTCTTGGCTTCTACCTAAGCAGGAGAGCAAACTTTCTATGTAGAAGCAAGATACCACTAACATCTCCAAGTTCATGCCTGTTCATAGATTGAAATCAGAGAGAAAGAGAAAGAAATGTTCTTAATGGTCCCACAAGGCCCATGGAGGTCTCTAATCGTCCTCAAAGGAGTCCCATGCTCATCTCTGAACCAAACTGCAGTCCGGAGGATGGAGCACTCTGATCATCTCACTCCAGAGTCAGGGTTACATGCAAAGGGTCAGCTCCATGATATGGGGCCTTCGGTGGGCGGGGGGGAGGGGGGGAGGGGAGTTAGAAGAAGAGCCCACATCCTGTCTCCACTGCTTTTCTTTCCTCTGCACAAAATGTGTTCTTACTAAGCATGAGCGTCAGTTCAGCAGTGTGATTCAAGTCTTGCATCTCCTATGCTACCTTCAGATAAATGTACTGTGTGTATTTTTGAACAATGCATTAAAAATCAGCAAAATTGTTTCCCCTGGTAACTCAGAA
Source organism: Myotis davidii (assembly GCF_000327345.1). Classification (NCBI taxonomy): domain Eukaryota; kingdom Metazoa; phylum Chordata; class Mammalia; order Chiroptera; family Vespertilionidae; genus Myotis; species Myotis davidii. Next base: position 1,835,864 of record NW_006282748.1, on the reverse strand, counting down.
TAAAAATCAATTACAGGGTCATTTCATGAGAAAACTATTTATCTTTGCATTTTCAAATCCTGGAACTGTCAGTGTGATTATCAGTCAACCTAGTAGACACCAAGTGAATATAGCTTGGTTCTAGGAACATCTAGAATTACAGGTGCAGTTCATCTAGTGCTGTCTCCATCACTTGCTGATTCACTTCAGTGTTATTCTTTTCAGAAAGAGAAGTTAATACACAGTTTTCCTATGGCTTTTCAGCCAGAGTGAGAGTACATATCATAGTTCTCAGCTGTTAAAAGTGTGCATTACACAGGGCTTTCTGCAGTCTCAATGGTGCTTAGCAATCTTTTCCTTATTTCTCTGGGGGTAGCATGCGCGCGCGCGCGCGTTTGTGTGTGTGTGTGTGTGTGTGTGTGTGTGTGTGTGTGTGTGTTGTGTCTTTTATAATAGTAGCACTTAGTCCATTTTTCTATTACCATTTAGATTCAATATTATTTTGTATTAGTTTTGACCAAAAGTGGCTGACAAATTGCTTACAAGGAACGATTTCAGAGATGCTTGGTGATATCTTACTGTAAGTAAAATGCAAACTCTAGAGCAGCTTGAAGTACCTTCTCGGAAATGGTCATGGACATAGGGACTCAAGTTCAGCAAGGTATGAGGAAAACTCGTTGACCTTGTAAAGGACATCTGCATAATGCAGTTTGGGAAGCTTGGCAAATAACTAAGAATGGCAGCTGGGGGACAATGCTATTGGTGGCATGTCATGGCTTCAGGGACTTCAAAGAAAACAACAGGAATTACCAAGGTATCATGCCAGGAGCACTTCTTCACACAGACTGGTCCTGTTATACTAACTCTCAATAGCCCCAATCCGTTCAGCGCTTCTATTGCCAGGAGTGTCTTGTGAACCTTCAGCTTGCCACCTATCTGTCTGCTTGCGCTCTCCAAGGTCATACCCTTGTGAGAAATGCTTGCTTTATTAATCATCTTGGAAGACTGCTCCAGACACCATTTCAGAAGGGATGCAGTAAGTTTTGTCTGCACAGTGCACCCTGGGAAAAGAATTTCCCTTCTGAAAAGCAATATTGCCTTCAGCCAAGTCTTGTCTTTTCTGTTTTTTCTTATTTTTTTTTTTAAGCAATGGAATTATGGCATGTTCTGTAGGTGTTGGGAGGCACAGCCACCCCCTTGGCATAGCATGTTTGTGTACTCAGGCGTTATGTGCCCAATTAGTGGGTTTCACATGACTGCCGGTGCTGGCAAATGATCTACACCCAGCTGGTGCTTAGTCTTTTGGGGAACAGTGGAAGGTTTAACCATTATTTGACATGGACTCATTCAGCAGAGACAGAGTTCTATGTGCCTAGAGCTAATGATTAGACTGACTCGCGATCAGGGTAGTAATTTTTATACTCATGATTAGACCACAGAAATAAACAGAATGGGATTGATTCCACCACCCCCTCCCTGCCACACACACTGTATTGCATATGAGGGAGGGGCTATATATTGATGCTCTCTCCTCATATGGACTTTAGACCTTCAAACACAGTCGAGTCCCTTTTGCCCATCATTTGGATGTAAGCCGGTCTCACCTGCCTGTGTTGCCATTGAGCAGGGAATCATTTCATGTGTGCAGCGGTGTTGATACAAATTCCAGGGTTTGTTCTGACTCACACAGAACTTTCATTTTTTTTGCCTTTTCCACTTGAGTCTTCCTAATCTTCATATGAAGAACTGCAAGATGCTACAGAGGCCATTTGATAGCACTGTTAGTTTTCTAAGCAGCCTGAGCCTGCACTGTTCTTCTAATATTTTATTCCTCATGGCAGTAATGAGGAGGAAGTCTTAATACATGTGTCATTTGTTCATTAAGATTTCTAGATTGTAAAGGTAAGATTTTTTTGTGAAATAATGATACTATCTGTATATATATATATATGGCTAAGCAACTGTCTGACCATCTGACCGGCCAGTAGTTATGATGCACACTGACCACCAGGGGCAGACGCTCAACACAGGTGCTGCGAGCTGCCATGACTTGGCAGCAGTGGTTCTCAGGTGACACAACCCAGAACCAGGGTGATGCAACCTGGAACCAGAGAGGAGGGAGTTCTTGCACTTCGGGACCCTTTGGGGGATGTCACAGAGCCAGTTTCAGCCCGATCCTCACAGGCCAGGCTGAGGGACCCCACCTGCTAGAGGGACCCCACTTACTTCAAAGATACCGGTTGAGCTGCAGTGCTGCTCCAGGTGTGGCTGGTCAGGGAGGGACCACGAGAGGTTGCCTCCAGGGCATGTCCGGCCCATCTCACCCAGTCCTGCCCTGCCGGCCACCTTCTAATTAATTTCCTCTCAATGTGCACAAATCCGTGCACTGGGTCACTAGTATTTTACATATTATCTTAACAAATCTGTGTCCTTAATAAAAGCAGAATTTATTTCTATAGTAATTGTCACTTTAATTCTCACTTGGGATAAGAAATAAGTAATAAACAGTATCCCACTGGGAGAGACCCCTCCAAAACACCATGTTGAGGACTGCTATATTGAGTGAAAATATTTAATGCCCCGGACTGGTTCCCAATGGGATCCAGTCTAGGCAAGAAGAACAGTGCAGGCTCAGGCTGCTTAGAAAACTAACAGTGCTATCAAATGGCCTCTGTAGCATCTTGCAGTTCTGAATATTTTTACTAAACTTACGTTTTGTAAGTGAAGTCTGATGGGAAAATGGAACATTCACATGAGTAAAGGAAATGCCATGGTTCTTTGCCTTCCCATTAACATATAGTATTTAGGATACCCCATGAGCACAGAATTTCTGTGGCCCACAATGTGTGGGCTTTCAGGGAAACTCAAAGCTAAGCATGTTATTGTTTCTACTCAGTAAGGTGGGGAAATGGGAAAATTTTTTTTTGGTTTTCTTGGAATAAGAAGAAGGACCAAGAAACCCTTTCACATCCTCTTATCCATGTCACTTCCCTGTATAAGCCAACCACTTAATGCTGAAATGGTGACATGAGGGAAAGGGAAAGACAGGGCAATGTATACAGTTGACTCTTGAACAACACAGATTTCAACTGTGCTAGTCCACTTATATAGAGATTTTTTTCAATAAATATACAGTTGGCCCTCCAGATCCCCGGGTCTCACACCTGCAGTTTCAACCAACCTTGATCAAAAATAGTATATTTTAAAAAGATTTTTAATTGCTTTTTAGAGACAGAGGAAGAGAGAGGGAGAGAGAGAGGGAAATATCTCTGTGAGAGTGGAACATCCATCGGCTGCCTCTGGCATGCTCCCCACTGGGGATCGAGCCCTCAAACTGGGCATGTGCCCTGACTAGGAATTGAACCAGCAACCCAATGGTACATAGGCAGACACTCAACCATCTGAGCCACAATAGCAAAAATAGTATTTTTGATTTGAAGTTGGGAATGTGCAGATGCAGAAGGTCAATTACATACGTTGTTCTATGACATCTATGTATATAAAAGCCTAAGCAACCAAATGACCCAACGACTGGTTGACCGGTTGCTATGACATGCACTGACCACCAGGGGGAAGACACTCAATGCAGGAGCTGCCCCCTGGTGGTCAGTGCACTCCGACAGCCAACCTTCTGTGGTCACTCCCTCTGGCCGACCAGCCCCGATTGGCCCTGATCAGGACTAGGCGAGATAGCCCCTATCGGCCCCAATCACACAGGCCAGGCCAAGGGACCCCACCTGTGTACGAATTCATGCACCAGGCCTCTAGTTTTATATAAGAAACTTGAGCACCTTCAGTGGAGGGAGGGGCGTCCTGGAACTAATCCTTCAAGGATATGGAGGGACTATAGTCAAGGGTTTGGGGTGGCTCTCTTCTGTTCCAGAGACTTTCCTCATCCAAGCTATCAGTGGACCAGGACAGGTTGAAGGGAAGAACACAAGGTGCTTCTTTTTCTGCCCAAGAGCCTTGAGGAGCTTAAAAAAACACATTCCCTAGAGGAAGGACTGTTGTTGTTTTTTTCCGCTGGGAAAAGCCACCCGACCAAACCTCCTGCCTTTGTTAGTCATGCAAGGAGAGTCACATCAGGAGGAAGGGTGATTTGAATAAGCCCAGATGTTTGACTTAAAACCACAACCAGGCATAGTATTTGAGCAAGGTTTTGTGGTGTGTGTTTTTTTCAGTCATTTCTTTTCATGTCATGCAAATGCTCAAAAGTGGTTTAGGGAGACAGCATGTCTTAAAAGATGACAATTGCAAATGGCAGCAAATAGCAAACACGATAATAACTTGCCATGTTTAACACAAAGTTACAGCTAAGGCAAGCTTCTTAGCAATAAACAGATGTGGACCAGAAGGTAGATTGCAAAGAGCTACATGCAGGCAGGTCACAAAGCATTTTGTCATAGGATTATAAAAATACTACCTGTAGTAGAGCATAAACAGTAAACATAATATTTCAAGAAGGATTTAGAAATATGCAAGGTTTACTCTGAAAGGTCTTTTTTAAAGGGCAACTGATCAATCAAAGAAGTTAAGAGTTTTGCCAAGTGAAGCAGAATATGATCATATAGAAGATTTCAAAGTAGGATTTATTTTTTTCCAAAAAGAATGCTGCACTGGGCAGCAATCTCAAGTCCAGTGCACAGAGTTCATAAACTGATGAAATAGCAGGGGATCCTTCTGGAGAGGCTAATTGCTCCATCAATTTCTGACAAGACCATTTGAAAATAAACCCCTCTGTCCTATTTGTATTGTCACTGGAAAGAGATTTAGGTTGACAATGAAAAGCCAAACAAGTAAAAGCTAATTTGGGGGACTTAGGCATAGTATGCTTTCATTAAGTAGTTGTTGAATAAATGAAGGGACAAAGTCTGGAAGTGTAGGTTGTAGGACGGTCTTCTGGACTGGGCTATGGGAACCCTAAATGCTTACAGCAGCACAGGCATAGACTCTTACACAAGCATGTACAACATACATGTGTTTATGTGACATAATGAGCCGTGAAGGTAGGACTACATGCCCATAGTGAGTTTGAGAAGTGTGGTCTACACATGGAAAAGATGAGCCCACTTGCCAATGGGGCACCTGCAGGGAAACCAATGGGGGAAGAGGCAGCCTGACACTTCATCGCAGCCAGTAGCCCGGGCTGGTGTGCCAGATCACCATCGCCTCGCCCTGCAAAGGTCAGAAACGTGACCTTGGTGGGCAAGTCCATTGTGTGATGTGATGCAGCAATGGATTCCAACTCTGTTCTCCATGCCAGCCCCCACAGGCGCGGGCGGCCCGTTTCTAAGCTACTTGGAAGCAGTTAAAGCAGGATGGGCAGATGATGTTTATTTTCATGTCTTCCGAGGGGAAAACGATGATGAGATTTACTGAGTTGCTTCCTCAGATCAAGGACTTTTGGGAATCGAAGAGCTGAGGAACCCAGATTGTTGGAATCCTTGCTGATTACACGGTGATACTTTCTTATAGTTGCAACAAAATACAGAAGTAAACTGAACTGGAAATGTTAAGAGAAAAAAATCAAGGAGCATCACTATACTTCAGAAGCGCAGTAATTTATGGTAAAACTGGACAGATAACTTGAAGGAGTAATCATCTTATCACAAAATAAATAAAAGGTAAGTTAACACAAAATGTGAAGGATTTTAGAACTATTGATAAAAACAGAACTGCAATTTCAGAAGCAGCTTGCCAGCTTTGTTGGATGAGAATCACAATTTTAAGAAATGAACGGGGATATAGTCTGAAAAGGTAGCACAAGTTAGGAGCCTCTTATAATCCTAAAAGCAAAGCAGATGCCACTGACTGTCTTGTTAATAAGTATATGAATCTAAGAACTGATGTTTCTACTGTGTATCAGACTCTGGCACATGTTGGAGTTCCTGGGTCGTGCTTTCTGGAAACCCCAGCAGAGAATCGCCATCAGTGCCACAAACCTGGAGTGTGACTGAAGATGTGTGTCCTTACCATGTACTGGAGATACATGTCAAAGATCCGCATCCTCATAAACATGGTCAAAATGCTCCAAAGATAGAATTGGGCATATACTGGGTATGCACACAGGTAAAGAATGGACTAAACTGTTGTGGTTTGGAGGGACTTTAAAAATTATTATTATTTGTTTAAATCTCCCATGATTTTGAATAGCTAGTAATCTTGACTATTGTTCTTCCCCTTCACCCACTGAGATTTCTAATCATGCGGCTGACTTAAAAAAAAAAAGGGGGGGGGATTTTTCTAGCTCTTAACCATAACATTTGCTAAATGTGAACCTTGCCTTAGAATTCCCTCCTTCCTCTCTGAGGCTACTTTGTGCTCCCTCTGGGCAGGAAGTAGGTTCCATCTGTTTACCTCTAGCCTTGCTCTCACTGGCAGACTGGCTCGCACGCTGGCAAGGAGATGTCTGTCACCTTGCATTTCATGGAGGACGTCACCCCAGTCTCCTGAGTCCATGACCTGCATGACTCAGGCATTTACGGCCTATTCTCTTCCTCACGCTCTGGCTCCAGGATGCTGGGGCGTAACATAAATGGCCGGTCATTGGCTGATGCTGAGAAAACTTCCAAGAATAACTGCCACAAAACGTTTTTAACAAAACCATGAGTTTTAAAGATCTACAATGTTGTCCGTCAACCAAGGTTTAGAATGGAGACTGCACACTAGTGGCCAAATCATCCCACAGGCATGTTTTGCTTGGCCAGCCTCGTGTTGGCCTGCTGAGTGTTTAAGAAATATTTAATTAGTTCCCAACGTTTAAAAATCAGAGGAGTTCACGTAAAAATCCAGATTTCTGGCATCACTTGGTTTGGTAGCACAGCGTCTGCATTCCCACCTGGCAATAATTGGCTGCAGCTCCATAGCCGTCACCGCACCTCGATGGGGCAAGGCCACTCCAGTTCACCATAGTCCCTACCACTCTGCACCAGACTGCCTCACTCATCTTCATAACATGCCTAGATCGCAGAGGCTTTTGAGGCTGGCATCTTTATTTTATAGCTATAATGTTCCTAGCACTAGGCTAAGAACTGAGTGGGGGAGGGGAGTAAATGGGGGAAGGTTTAGCACTTATAAATCTTCCTGGGTTATCATCTGGTTAGAGAAAACAAAAATAATGGCAATAATAATAAAGCTAATTTATGGATAGATTAAGGTCTTGATTGTGTGGTATCAAGCACAGAAGTAGCCACTGACCTACACATGGCTTGTTCATAGAAGTGATGGCCTAGAAGAGCCAGCCCTATAAGACTAGTTGAAGAGTCCAGCAATTTGTCCAGTTAGGCTATGAATTTGCCTCCAGCATTGAATTTCGAGATTCTTCCATGCATTTATGTACTTATTCCTTTTTTCACAAATGTCTATAAACTGGCGAGGAGGTCATAGAGGTTCACCACTCAGATCTCTCTCCAGTGACTCTTTGTGGGTAGCCTCATGGACTATAGCTCTGGATGCATCTCCTTTGGATCCAATGTGGATCCAGCTTCCCAGAATCACGTTCAGCCACTGTCTGAGCACAGTGGGGGTCCTGAAGCCAGGCCATTCCCGTCCAACATGGGACTTCTCTAATGGGCAACTCTATGGGCCCCCCTTTCAGGCTTGCCAAGACTTTCTCAGAACTACTCTGTAGTCTGAGGTTTCTCCTACCCCATCTTCTTTCTCCCTCCTTTCTTAGGTATCAGACTGTTTTACAGTCTGAAAACCCTCCCAACCTACCCATGCTTCCTCCCCTTTATCCTTCATAGGTGTTTCCCATAGTAAGTTCCTTGCATGTCTAATCCTATCTTGGCTTGTGCTTTTCAGAGGACTCATACCAGCACTACTGCATATTGTGTGTCAGGCACTGTTCTAGATGCTTTGGAGGTAAGAGTAGATAAAACAGACCAGTTCCCTCCATTTATGGACTTTGCATGAAAGTGGGGTAGACACACCATAAACAAGAGAATAAATAAAATGTTAAAAGTCTAAAGAATGACTTATAGATTGATTGTGCGGTCAAGGGGAGGTCTTTGTAAGGCGATGGTGCTTAAGCTGACACCTGAATAAAAGGAAGAATCTGGTCAAGTGAAGGTCTTACAGAGGAATATTTCAGTCAGTGGGAAGAGCAAGTACAAAGGGTTGCAGGAATGTCTTTGGCATATTTGAGAAAAGAAAAAGGCCAGTTTACCTGAAGAATAATCAAAGAAAAAAGAGAATGGAATGAGCAAGGAAGTTAGAGAACTAGTAAGGAACCTGACTGCCTTGGGTTTGTAGGTCACAGTAAGGCATTTAGAGCAGGTCAGGGAAAAGAGCATCTTATATCTCCAAGGACAGATTGAGTTTTAGGCCCAGATGGAACTCTGAAAGCTTATGTCTGCTGCTAAATGTTGCTCTAAAAAGACAAAGGATTTTCATTGATTTCCTGATTTTCTTCATATTTTTTCCCATTTAGAGGTATCAATTATCCTCCCTCTAAGTAATGCTTCAGCTGCTAGCCACAAGTTGTGATATGTCATATTTTTATCATCATTCAGTTCAAAATATTTTGATTTTCAATTGGATTTCTTCTTCAATACATGGAATATTTCACAATCTAATTTTTTAAGTTCCAAGGAGTTAAATTTTTTCCTAATCATCTGTTTGTTATTGACTGGAAAACAAATTATTAAAAATTTACCTGCAGGCACCAGAGTTGGGACCACAGAGGATTCGGGTCTTCAGTCTGTTAGGGACCATGACAATGTACAAAGAGGCTTGCGCACTCTGAAATGTCATGGAGCCTCCAGATGTGAGCCACGAGTCCCCTAAGTGACCACCGAGGCCTAGGGGAGTTGCTTGGGTGTGAGTCCCTATCTCTAAACACTGCAGCCGCATGTCTAACCTGCCGGCAGGCCAGGGCAAGTACCATGATATCCGACAATGGGTGGACCTAAGCCTCAATGTCAGAAGCAGCTGCTTTATCAACTGAAATCAAGGAAAAGTTCATGATATGAAGATGCTGATTGGTGGAAGTCATTAGGAAAAAAAAATAAGTAAATCAATCTCATTTTTATTCTAAAGCAGTTGAGACGAACTATAAATTGAAGAGAAATAAACATTGCAGTTCAGAACTTTAATCACTCAGAATTCAGGATCATCTAACTTAATCAAAATCTTAAAATACTACATCAATGATCTGCTAAGAATTTTGGGAGATGAATATTTACCAAGAGGGAGTTAGATGCCAGTGGACTGAACTCGTTTCCCCAAAGGCCACTCCCTCCCATGCCTAGACCTATTTGGCCTATAATCATTCTACCATAAATTGTTCCACGTGCTTGTTTGTATTTCTTTTCTGGATTTTTAGGGAATACATGAAAATGAAGGCCACATCCATTTAATTTTCAAATACCTGGAACTGAGAATCCCTTTTGTGAATTCTCGTTATATCCTTTTTCTTTATGTCTATACATATCTGTGGGCCAATATCAACTCCAAAGAGGAAATTTGGTAAGACAAGAGTAAGGAAAATTAAATTTTTGCTTTGTAGTTTAGCAATTGTATAGCTCTGATAAATGTGTGGTGGGAGAAAGAATTCAAAAGTTGTGGTTAATTGAGTTTGAAGAAGTTATCTACTGATTGTATTTTATTATTCAAGATTTTTTTTTTTATTTTTAGAGAGAGAGGAAGGGAGATATATAGAGAGAGAAACATCAATATGAGAGCAAAACATCAATCAGCTGCCTCCTGCATGGTCCCCTACCAGGGACTGAGCCTACAACCTGGGCATGTGCTCTGACCGGGAACCAAACCAGCAACCTTTCCTTGCACAGGATGACACCCAACAAACTGAGCCACCCCAGCCAGGGTTCCACTGATTTTCCTTACCTGTGCTAACTGTATCCTGTCTTATCACCAGTCACGCACAGAAACAGAAAATTAGTGGAGACATAAGTACAAATAATGAATATGTATTTTGTAGCCTCCAGGGGCAGATTATTTGTCATTTTATCAAATTTTACAGGATTCCATTGAGGTAGGTGTTATTACCCCCATATTACGTTGGAGGAAATTAGGCTCAGAGAGGAAATGTGACTTGAACAAGGTCAGAGAGTAAATGGCAGAGTCTGTGTCAATTCCAGGTGTCCATTTTCTTTTTTCTTTTCTCTCTCTCTTTTTTTTATTTCAATACATGTTTTTTAAATTGTTTTATTGCTTAAAGTATTACAAAGAGTATTATATATGTCTCGTTTTTTTCTCCCCTTGACCTTCCCCTAGCCTCCCATACCCCCAAGTGTCTTGTGTCCATTGGTTATACTTATATGCATGCATACAAGTCCTTCGGTTGATCTCTTACCCAACCCCCACCCCCTCCCCGGCCTTCCTGCGGAAAAAGTCCTTTGTTTGATCTCTTACCCCCCCTCCCACCCCCCAACTCTCCCCAGCCTTCCTGCTGTAGTTTGACAGTCTGTTCGATGTTGCTCTGCCTCTGGCTAGGGGTTTTTCCACGGCACCAGAGCTGTCTTGATATCCTGCTTGGGTTCATATTAATTGTACTGTTGGTCACAGTGAGAATATTAATGAATACAATTACCAACGATTTAGTCAGGGAACAATTTTAAAAGCTTAAGTTTATTAGAAATGGCCAATTTAGTTTTATAAGGGATAGGTCATACTGAAATAAGCGACTGGATTTTTCTAGGATATAGTTTCCGTAGTGACCATGGAAATACTGACATTATATACTTGGAATTCCAAAAAGGTTTTGGTCACATCTCAGAGATCATTAGCTCAGACCTTGGACTGAGGGTAAAGTACCTTATTAGATAGAAACCAAGGCTCAAAACAGCAGCTGAAAGGATAGATATTTCCAGCTGGAAAGAAGGCAGAAGTAGAACACCCCAGGGTCAGATTAGGTGTTCTTATTTGTGATTTATAGGAATATTTAGAATTATAAATGTGATATTTCTGGTGTATTGACAATATGTAAATTAGGGGGGAAGCATCTAGCCAAATCTAAAAGAATGTGTCCATTTTAGCACACTCCAAATAAATATTACAATGAACCCAGATCCAATGGACACAGGTGAAGAGCTATAGTCAAAATCTTCAAACTCTGCATTCCCATACCATATCCCACTCCCCAACCATCCTTCTAAGAGTATATTGAGCAACACTCCAGGCAAACTCACACTGGATGGGAACTTCATTTCCATGTCTGTCTCTGGTTTCCTACCCTCTTGTTTCTGCCTTGCCCTCGATCAGAGGCAGAACACAGAGGGCTGCTCCAAGTTTCCTATTCTTAGGTTCCACACCGGCTTTGCCTTGACGTACAGGCTGAGAGCATCTCCCTGCTCTAGCATCACCCTACCACAACTTCATCGTGAAAGGGCGAGAGGAGCACACAGAGGAACGAAAGATGAAAGAGATACTGCGCTCATTCATTTTCATATTTATAATCCCTTTTGCCCCCTCAAAATTCTATACCTGGGCAATATATAGAAGCTACTGAGAACTTCATTTGCCCTTGAACTTCTTCCTCTTTCTCTCTCTATGCATCTGCCAGGCATTGTGCTAGGCACAGGGCCATGATGATTCACTAGGCAGCAGAGTTTGATACCACACAAAGCTACACAGCTGCTCCAGGCTCCCACATTTATCCATCTTGTCCTTAATCGCTTGAAAAGTGTCATGATCATGTTTCCAGCTCAAAGAATAGCTGGATAAGCTTTAACACTTAAATAAACACTAGCAGAATAAACTAGGTACAAAGCACATTCAAATATTTCTCTTTACTTGACAAATTTTTTATGAATACCCTCCATGCCCACAAGCACTATCATGTGCACAGATGTTTTACATGAACAAGTTTAACAAAGGTCTGCCCTTTGTCAAATAGCCCACACTCTGGTGAGAGGAGATAGATGATAGGGAAGTGCACAGATTAATAAATCTGGTGAATTCAGAGTGGTGTGGGCTCAAAAGTGACTAGGATGAAGCAAGCAGGAAGGTCTGCACTCGCCATAGTGGTGGATGAGAGGTGTATGGACTGAAAAACCCACCTGAGCAAAGATCTGGGGTAACAATATCCTGGACAGAAAGAGCAGCGTGTGTAAAGCCTGGAGCCAGGAAAAAGCTGGCATGTTCTAGAAACAGAAGTGTTCCTGTAGAGCAGTGGTTCTCAACCTTGGCTGCACATTAGAATCACCTGGGAATCTTTTTAAAATCCTCATTTCTGGGCCTCATCCTCCGGAAATTCTGTTTCTTTGCAATGGAGTGAGGCCACAACATTAGTAACAAAGAAACAGAATTTCCAGAGGATGAGGCCCAGAAATCAGGATTTTAAAAAGATTCCCAGGTGATTCTAATGTGCAGCCAAGGTTGAGAATCACTGCTGTAGAGTGACCAGTGCTTGATGAATAAGTGATGGGCTATGGGTGCAAGATGAGGTGGGGGGTCACAGGGGTTGGATTGTGTAAAACCTGGTAGGCCAAGACGTGGACTTTGGATATGACCCAAAGTGAGATGGGAACATCTTGGAAGATTTTACTAGTAAGTGTGTGTGGTCTGATTTATACATTGAAGACACCCTCCTGGCTGCTGTATTGCTCTGTGGACAATGTTCATGAGGGAGGCAGTAGCAGAAGCAAGGAGATCTGCAGATATAACACAATATATGATGCCTCTGAAGTTTACTACCGTGACCTGGTTCAGACAGTGAAAAATGACTGCTGAGTTTGCCCTCTCTGCCTACACAGGATGCCTGGGGGGCAGGCCTCAGGGTCTTCTCCTATAGAATCCTCCTCTCTTCAAGCAGCCCTGCGTAAAGAGGTGGGCAGCTGGCTTTCAAACCAGACAGGCTGTGTTCAATTCCCGTCGTATCACTTCGGCTCTCTAGCCAGTTTTGTTTTGTGTGTTTTTTTCTCTGAAGTAGAACAAATGAGCCTTCCTCTCAGGAGGTCTGTGGGGTCAGGTGAGACAGCACGGGCAGAGGCACTTGGGAAATGTTAGCTTCCCTTTTCCCTGGAGGTGGCACGTTCCATGGAGGTGGTGGAACAACTAAATGGTCCTCCACAGCCCAGACCCCAGCAGCCGTGTTGAGAAATGACTCTTCCATAAGAAGCATGAAGTAATGTGACTCGGGGGCTGGGAAGGTCATTTCCACTTACTTTATTCAAGCAACAAGAAACGAGAACTCAGAGAGTAAGGGAAAAAACAAGGTCAAGGAAAGCAGGCAGGAAAACGGGCTGCCCAGCTCCATGCCAAACCAAACCTCTGCGTCACACCTCCGAGACAAAGCCTGAGGACAAACATTTGCATAGTTGCAAACTGTTTCAACGTGCATTCCTTTCTGCAGCACGCTCTGGGAATGCGATTTGGATGGTGAGGCAGATTTGGAGAGTTTGGATCCCCATGTAAAGAAAGGGCCAAATGGAAGGTTGGAGTAATAACTTTCACCTGACAGCCAGTGGAGGGGTTTACTTGGGTAAATGGTTTTCTAATTGACAGTTTAAGGCCCTGGCAACGGCAGTAGAAATGGAGTCCAAATCCTTTTGAGGGACTGTAACTCTAAAAGCTGTGTTAATGCGATAGGTTAAATGTACCAAAGCTGAGGCGGCCCAGCGGTGGACCCCTGTGCTGGGGATTGCCTTTTCCTGATTTCACAACTGTTTATTTTGATGGCTTTTCGTGTTGCAAAGCCCCATTGCCTTCCTTTCAACTTTCTGGCCCACCTCTACCCACAGTGCTGGTTCGCTTGAGCTTCTTTCCAACGTTTGCTTCCTCACAAAACCTCTGCTAATCGTGTGGTCAGAGATGCGGGGTGGTAAACTTTGGTTCCCCTGAACAGCCACGTTGTCCAACATCCTCCTTTTCCAGGCATTTTCATAACACACTCACACATCTGTAGTAGTCAATTCATGCTGCGTAACAAACAACCTCAGAAATCTCAGGACGTCGTGGGTCAGTAGGTGGACTATGTTTTGGTCAGCTGAGTGGCTGTGCTGTGGAGTATGGGTTTGCTGGGTTGGCTCCAGGCCCTGGGTTGGGTGTGGGTATGCGCACATGTCCTTGTTCATCCTGAAATAAGCAGCTACTTGGGGCTGGCCCTCAGGGCAGATGGAAGAAGCTCAAGAGGGCAAACTAAGCACACATTTTAAGTCTCTGCTCACATCACTTCCTTTCACATCCCACGGGCCCAGACAAGTCAGTCATATGGCCAAACCTAAAGTCAAGGGGCAGGGAAATACATTCTTCCTTTAGGGAAAAAGGACAGTCACATGGCAAAGGGCATGGACATATAATCCTAACATAGGATGACTGAAAAGTTAGATACCAGTGAGCCAATCTACAACAACCTTCTCCAAGTCCTGGTCTTGTTCCTTGGTCTTGGTTGGCAGTGGGAAGAGGAGATATGGAGAATATGGAGCCCTTATAAAGTATTATGTTCATTTCCTCACCTTCTGTCCCATTTACTTTAATATTTGGAGTTTTTCTTGGTCTGACTAGCCTATGTGTACTAATTAAGTCACGTCAATAACAACTCTAACTTCACTGGTTATGCTCCCATTGGTGTAATATAAGATCCACTTTAAAAACTTCCCCCAATTAAATCTGGAACTCCCCGGGGGTGGTTGACATGTCACAAAGACCCATGTTGTGTCCCGCCCTGGCACCCCCTGGCTGATGTTGATGCTGAGGCAGATTCCTGTCAATCATCCAAAGAAGGGGGCTTCTGCAGCAACAGCAGTATTAGCAGAGCCCCTGTGAAGACTTCCCAGAGCTCTCAAATTCTAAACCTCAGCACCTTAAAGAGGTAATGCATTCCCCTGGTTTCCACTATGAGGCCAGAGAACCAAGGCTACATGTTCCCCTGCCATACCCTGCCACACTGTCTGTCATATTCTGAAGAAGAGCTGCTCACCATCCTCACGCCAAACTAAGTGAAGCAGGTGCCATCAGTGTCCCCTACCGTGTCCCTCAAACCTTTTCCTCCACTCCAGCTAACTTTCAGCTACTAGTATCTGCATCTCCATGACTAGGGGACTCTTTTCAGAATTGGAAAAGCCTATTCTGCCCTCCTGTATGGTAGGCCAGAGGTGCCCTGAAATGAACAAACACCCTCAACCAATGACTCTCAAGCAAGGTTTATTTCTCCTTTCCCTCCATGTGGCATAATCCTGTGGCTTGAGTTTTACATAGTGCCCAGAGTTTTTCTGCAGAATTAAGCCCAAATCATCTACTGTGCTAGTCAGAGTAATATCCTCCTTTTTATTGGCTACCCTTCCTTCCTTATATCACTTCCCTGCTCTTCAATTTGTCTTAATTTCACCCCTTAAATAAACTACCTGCTCCCAAATCTCAGGGTCAGTTTCTGGGAAACCAAACTAAGCCACTGAGTCACTTATAAAGCAATTCTTTCAACTCATGCTTCTACCCTCTCCCTCTCCATAGGGCTAATTTGGAAAACTTCCAATATGCTGTTTCCAGGTACCCTGTCTTCCTATCCCTCTTGCCAGGATAAAGACACCTTCCACATGAAGTGCAAAGAGGCTGGTTGTTACAGACCAGCTAGCCAAACTTGCCCAAGGTAATGCCTGGATCCAGCCATGTGCACGACTCTGGCTAAAATAGACAAATCCACAATACTGCCAATCCACAGTCATCATATTCTATAATGCTTTTTGAGTTACTTATTTGTGCAAAGAATTGTGATAAGTGCTAGGAACACCAGGTTATAGAAGAAATAGTCCACGACTATGAGAAAAGTGTGGTCTGATGGAAGAGTTCTTCTCACTGAGGCAAATGAACCACTCTCTGCACTTTCTTCTTCTTACCCTCCCTATGATATTTTGAGAAGAGACTATATTAACTTTTGTAACTAAAAACAACCCCTAAACTGTTAAATTTTGGTTAACATAGTTGGTTAACTATTTGCTTGTGACCAGAACTGGGCCTTGCACAAGGTATGTTCACAATGACTGTTCATTCCATGGGTGAAGTGCTCACCCTGTACACTGTGCAGACCAGGACCCTGCTAGGAAAATCATTTCACTTTTGAGTGCTCTATGGTTCCACTGCAAAATTATGGCACTGAACACAATGGGCTCTAAGATTCAAACAGCCCATGGATCTGAATAGTCAGACTAAGCATTCTTAAAAGGAGGTTTTATGACATCATTTCTACAACATTTTCTTGGGCCAAAGGGGGTAACTCTTATAGTGCTAAGAGTTGGAAAGTCACTTGGGAGCAGTGTTGAGATTTCCTGTTAGATTGTACTTATTAAATTTGTCTCAAACTCTGATTGTTGGTCAGAATTGTGAAAAGGAAGAAGAAATCCCATGCACAACTCACAAAATATTTATTGGTTGTCTACTATTAGCCTCAAGATGTTCCAGGCACCGAGGCTACCACACTAAACAAATAGACAAATTCTCTGATCTCTCATCTCACAGTTTGCATGAACCAGGTTCTCTTGGCCACATATCAATCCCAACTTAGTCTTTCCCAAGTTGCACAGGATAAATTTGTTGCATGCATACATGTCTATAATCTATCACTTTACCCTATGACCTGGTTAGGGTTCAAAGCTAAGTTTTTAATATTGCCCAAGCATCACCTGAGAACAAGAGAGGGAGAGCCACACCCACAAATTGAGGGTTCAGGGCCTCTTGCTCGGGTGTGAACAGCGCCTGTTCAAAGCAGATCAGGGAAGTGCAGGACTGCGATGCCCATCTACCTGGCTGGTGAGTTCCCGTCACAATGTAAAGAAACATTTATTAAGAAAATGGAGCTAGAGTCCTCACAGATGCTTTGAGGAATTCCGAAGACAAGGCAAATCAGCAAAGAAGGGAATAAGGAGGAGATAGAAGAATGATTAAAATATCAAACGGGAAAACAGTACATTTGAAACCCCAGACCTGGAAACAATTTGAGGTCAGCTGGCAACTGTCAAGAATCAAATAGAGTGAGCCCAGCTGGCATGGCTCAGTGGTTCAGCGTTGACCTATGAACCAGGAGATCACAGTTCCATTCCTATGCATCAGGAGGTCACAGTTGGGTTCCTGGTCAGGGCACGTGCCCGGGTTGTGGGCTTGATCCACAGTGTGGGGTGTGCAGGAGGCAGCCAATCAATGATTCTCATCATTGATGTTTCTATCTCTCTCTCCCTCTCTGAAATCAGTGAAAATATATGTATTTTTAAAATCAATAGAGTGAACAAAGATGGCTGCAGAGTAGCTCAAACCTCTGGCCACTTGCTCCCAGCACCTGACGATCTGCGGCTGAACTACAGGGCCACCGGCTTGAAAAACCAGTTGATGGGAAGTTGATCTGAAATACTGTGAACAGGGAATGCAGAGGAAAGACAGAAGGAGAGGCAATGAGGGTGAGCCAACTTGTGCAGCTGGGAAGCCAGAGAGAGATTGTGGCAGCGGAGTCCCCGCCTACCCCTACGGTCTCAGCTCCTTGAGGGATCCCCAATTCAGAAAAACAGAGAAGAGAAGGGGAACCTGTGTAATGTCTGGCATGGGAAGCAGTAGAAAACCTGACCCATATAAATGCTGTCTACAAGACACCCACTTCAGAACAAAAGAGTCACAGATTAAAAATGAAAGGTTGGAAAAAAATATCCCATGCAAATGGAAACAACAACAACAAAATCTGGGGTGGCAATACTTATATCTGACAAAATAGACTTCAAAAAAGGCCATAAAAAGATAATAAGGTCATCACATAATACTAAAGGGACCAATCCAACAAGAGGATGTAACCCTGGTAAACATATATGCACCCAATATTGTAGCATCTAAATATATTTTAAAACTCTTGGATGGCTTTAAAAGAGAGATCAACAGCAACACAGTCATAGTAGGTGGTTTTAACACCCACTAATATCACTGGACAAATCTTCCAGACAAAAAATCAACATGGAAACAGAGACTCTAAATGATACACTATATCAGATGAATTTAATCGGTATTCACAGAACATTTCATCACAAAGCTGTAGAATATACATTCTTATAAAGTGCACATGGAACATTCTCAAAAATAAACTATATTTGAGGACACAAAATAAGTCTTAACAGAGATTAATGGGGGTGGCGGGGAGAACCTATGTAATAGTTTCAACAATAAAGATAAAAATCATAATAAATAAATAAACACAAAGCTTAAAAAATAAACCTTAACAAATTCAAAAAGATAGAAATCATATCAAGCATCTTCTTGGGTAACAATGGCATAAAACTAAAAATAAATTACAATAAGAAAACTCAAAAACATTCTAACACATGGAAGCTAAATAGTATTTTAGCAAACAATGAATGGGTTACCAATGAGATCAAGGAAGAAATAAAAAAAAACTTCCTGGAAACAAATGAAAATGAACACACAACAACCCCAAATCTATGGGACACAGCAAAAGTAGCCCTGGGAGAGAAGTTCATACATTACAGGCCTACCTCAAGAAACAAGAAAAATCTCTAATAAACTATCTAAACCTACAACAAAAAGAATTAGAAAGAGAACAACAAGAAAAGCCGAGTATGTAGAAGGAAGGAAATAATAAAGATAAGGGAAATTAAATGACATAGATATTAAAAAAACAAAAACAAAGATCAATGATACCAAGAGCTCGTTCTTATAAAAGATAAACAAGATTGATGAACCTTTAGCCAGACTCATCAAGAAACAGAGAGGGAGGACCCAAATAAGTAAAATCAGAAACAAAAGAAGGTGAAGTAACAATTGGCATCACATAAATAGAAAGGATGAAGAACTATATGTCAACAAATTGGACAACCTAGGTGAAATGGACAAATTCCTCAAAACATACAATCTTCCAACCCTTAATCAGGAGGAATCAGAAAACCTGAGTAGGCCAATAACAACTAATGAAATTGAAACAGTAATAAAAGCAAAATCCTCCCAGCAAACGAAAGTCCTGGACCACATGGCTTCAAGGTGAATTTTACCAACTTTCAAAGACGAACTAATACCTATCCTCCTCAAACTATTCCAAATAATTCAAGAGAAAGGAAGCCTTCCCAGCTCTTTTTAAGGCCAGCGTTATCCTAATTCCAAACCTGACAAAGACACTGACACAAAAGAAAATTATAGGCAATAACCCTGATGAACGTAGATGCTAAAATTCTCAATAAAATATTAGCAACAATAAAAAAGAATATAAGAAAGATGTAATTTTTAATAACCCAGAAGCAAAGTATGCTATGAGCATGCTAGTAATCGGGGCAGGGATGAAAAGAAATGAGGGGAGATGTGGTGTGTTAGAAGACTCACCTTCTCAGTACACTGCTGTGTCCCAGCCTTACTGCAGCACTTCTACTACAGAGCTAGTTCAAAACCTAGAGTACCCAGGAGTCCTCCTCGTGTCATCAATTCAAGCAGGGAAGTTTCTGCCACCCTCTTCTTCCCCAAAGAAATTGGGCCATTAAATACTTTGGAAAAGCCATAGGTTGTTAAAGAAATACATGTTTACCTATATATTTATTTATGCGCTAAGTTGATAGCTTTAAATACAGGGTGTGGCAAAAGTGGGTTTACAGCTGTGAGTACACAAAACAATCTATTCTTGTATTATTTTAAAAATTATTATAATATTTTCCATATGAACAACTGTAAACTGTAAACCTACTTTTGCCCCATCCTATATTGAAAACCTTCCAGGGCACCACAAATGTAGCTTAAGCAAGGATTTTCACATTTGGCAAGTTTTATAAACCTCCCTCAGATAGCAGTGTGCAGCCAAATTGGAAAACATCTCTTTATAGGACTTAAGTCGGCATTGCAGTGGAAACACCAAACCAAACAAGCAAGCGAGCAAAATGGGCCCCAATATCCAATAAGTTATAAGTTGGATTAAGTTTTCCTTTAACTCAGCAGATGTCAGTATCTTAAGTTCATTGGTCATTACAGAGACAAGGATTACAGGGCACATCTCTGGCACCATTTTGAAGTTTTCCTTCTAACAAGGCTTCTGGCTCACACAGAACTCTCAGGTTGCTTGCTTCTGAATCCCTCTGATCTTCAAAACTGGATCAATTTCATCCTGGCCCTGCTAGTTTGACTGACTTCAGGATCCTGGCCGAGCATCCGGCCAGCCTTAATGCCCGTCTCATTTGACCTTGGAGTACAAATAATTGTTCCCTGCTTTGTTTCCCTGTCGCTGAAGGTTATTAGAGGTGAAAGCGAACTTAGAGATCTCCTCTCCCAGCAACGTCACTTTACAGCTGAGGAAACTGAGATGGGAAAGGACTTCCTTGAATCCTCTTTTTCTAGCAGGCAAGCCTAGCAAAGCCCACCCAGGGGACTAAGCCGTGCGACCCCTCCCTGCACCCATCCAGCAGAAGGAACCTCCCAGTTCCCTCTACTTCACATCCCACTTGTCTCTTCATGAGTCTGAAGCAATTCGAATAAGCCTCCCCGTGCCCTGTCACAGACTGGAGCACATTAAGGGCAGGAAATTAGGCAGGGCATGTTTGTAGATCCGGTGCCGATTACTTTTCCACTCAGATGTTACATCAACCAATACGGAATGGATTTATCTCTAATTTATTAAAGGTCAGTCAGCATGGATTGATAAAGGGAAGGCCATGTCTGATAAATTCACCTAAATTGAATTCTTGGGCCACATTACTAAATCAGCAGACATAATTTATCTGGCTTTCAGGAAAGCATTTAGTGCTGTATACCATATAACAGATGCATTTACTAAGGCCAAGCATTGTGTGACGGTTAAGTGTCAGGTGGCAGTTCTGGAAACAGGTTTAAAATGGCCCAGAACCCAACACTGGGTGCGCCAACAGGAGACACTTAAAAGTACAGACAGAGGGGTCAGTCTGGGGGTCATTATTTCAAAGTCCTTGACCCTAATTATAATTTAATTTCCACAATGGTCATATCTCTTGAGAGCAAAGTTGGAATGACGGAGACAGTTTTAAAAGGAACAGACTGAAAACAAGTTCTGAATTTCTTTTTTCAATCAGGCTGGCTCGGCAAGGGATGAATGAGTTATTCTTCTACCAAATGAACACAAATAAACAAAAGGACAAAGGAAGCCACAGACTTCTGTCCAACATAGAAATGCCGTGAATAACTGAACAGGGCAGCCATGAGAGACAGTGGGTTTCGCTAATACCCCAAACTCAGAATGTCTGAGTTGATACCATGAGAAGCTAAAGAAATGGAACTTAGGGTTCTTGAGATATAAATAGACTCAAATAATTATGTAACTAGGAGCTACTAATACCCTTGTTATGGCCTCAAAAGGCAGGAGCTCCCAACTCTGGTTTGAATTTACCTCTTCTTAAAGTCAAGATTTATGCATCAGTCTAACATCTTTATCCAGACAATGTGGAATGGATTTCTCTCTAATTCATTAAAGGTCAGTCAGCATGGATTGATAAAGGGAAACCCATGTCTGATACATTTGCTTAAATTGAATATTTCCTCTGGGCTACTGCAAAGGTGACCTGAGGTGATCGTCATCAAGAATTCGCCCAGGCAGTCTTAGACGAAGAACTCTGCCTAACTTACTTACCAACCCCTTGGGAATCCAAGAAGGGAGCAGCAGCTGAATGCAGGCTCGTTCTCCTATTCAGAAACAAGCTATGCTATTTGGGTTTGGCCTCAATAACTAGTTTCCAGGTCTGCCCCAGGTTGAAGGTGAGGGTGTCTCTACAAATGCTGAGTACCTCAGCTGCACTGAGCATGTGCAGACTTGCACGCATTTGTTCAGTCTCCATGCCTCCCTCTCCCTCTTCACTCTGGATACCTATCAAAGCCAACTGGGCACCAGAACTATCTCTGGCTGCCACTTAACTTCTCTCTGGGGCTCTCTTCTTGCTTGACACCACATAGTGTGTGATGGTTAGTTGTATGTGTCAAGTTGGAAGGTGTTTTTGGATAAGATTAACATTTAAATTGGTGACATTTAAGTGAGCAGATTGTCCTCCATTATGTAGGTGGAGCTTATCCCAGCAGGTGAAGGCCTGAATAGAAAAAGTTCAGCTTCCCCTGGCACGAGGGAATTCTCCAATGGCCCCCTTAGGAAGCCATCTGCTCCTTTGGCTCTCCTGGGTCTCCAGTTGCTGACCTACACTGCATATGTGGACTTTCCAGTCTCTAATCACATGAGACAATTGCTTATAATCAACCTCCTATACCTATCTGTATCTATATCTATACATCTGATTGGTTCTGTGTCTCTGGAGAACCCTAATATACAGCGGTATCAATAGTTATACTAACATCTAGATTTCTGGAGCTTACAACTGCAGGTGATATCTCAGCTTCCACTTTAATTCTCCATTTCTAGGAAACTCTGCATTAAAAATGCAGGCATGGAAGAGTAATGATCCAAGTGTTCATAGCAGCGACTTGATTAAAGACCTATTCCAAGGAGTAAGGGACACTTTGGGAGCATGGAGCAGGAGATTCCATGAACTGAGGGGCTGCAGTAGAATCGTGACACTATCTGTTTTTGCAGGCTTCTTCTATCATGTATTTGATCTCATGAAATTTGGCAGCTGAAGCAAGACGCAAGGAAAAATAAAGGTAATTAACTCCAACACATTTTCCCCTCCTTAATGTGAGCCTCTAATTGAGTTAGAATGGTGCTAATGCAAGTTTTCTTGGCCTCTCAAGGGAAAAACTCATTGTGTTTCAATGGAACTTTTAACCACAGGCTCACAGACATTATGTATGAGGTTCATTCTTTTACATAGCCATCCAATTAAATAGCATATATTAAAAATCAAAAGCCCTAGGCTCAAGGCATTTTATAATCTATTTGACTATAAATATGTGTGAAAGTTTACAAAGCATTTTTTTCTAAGTTTAGAAAAATGGTTTAGACTATCACAAAGTCCGAAAAAAAAAAAATCTAACAATACCCACCTGTGCATTAATAATCTATGAACTGCCTAGGTGCATACAGTGTTGGCAGAGCAAGCCATGGACTTCATTGAGCCCATGAACTATGAAAATGGTTGTGTGAAAGCAGGTGGGCAGGCTTGTAGGGGTGGTGCCAGCACAGAGTGGACTGAGCCCATGGAGAGGAGAGTAACTGGATCCATGAGTATTTATGACAACCCCAGTACCAAATATAGTGTGTGGCTCTTCATAGGTACTCAATAAACACGCATGAAATGAATGAATGCATGAAGGTAATCATTGAGATGAGGATAAACAAATGCATAAAAGATATATTTTAAGCTAAAGGGAAGGTGGGGCACTGTCTCTAAAGGGTGAAGCGAAGTTGCACTGCCACCTGGCTGTGTGTAACCCCTTTCTTCACACACTGCGTGTTGCCTCGGACAAGAGTAACAAATAGGATCCAAATTGTCAATTGCCATTAAGTATTGAGTTGAATGACAGAGTAAACCTCAAACTAATCAATCCCTATTACATACAGGAAACGGGGGGCGGGGGGTAATCTAGGAAGACCTCCTGAAGTAGGTCAATGATATGCTGAAATCTTTCTTCTTCAGAATTTTACAAATGAAATCTTATTGATAGGGTTTAATATATATTAAGATATGTAGTATATATTGTATACACATATACTGTGTGTAGTATATACATTGTACACTATATAATATATATATATATAGATAGATAGATAGATAGATAGATACACACACAGACATTTATATAAATGTAGTACCTAAATGTCTCAAGGTGTCTTCTCAGATAGTAACTCAAATAATTCTATCCTTGTGTGACTCTTATTTCCCTGCTGATCAGTTTTGGGGGCAATCACGGTAGAATAGGATTCCAATTTGGAATTCTAAAAATACTCATTCCTATTCCCTTTCTGTGGGTCTTGGGTGGCTTGCACACGTTTTTCCTTCTTGAAAGCTGCCTGTTTCCTCTGTAGTTACCTTAGTGCTGCTTCTGCTGCTCTGGGCAAAAGACCCTTTCCTGCCTCCTAGAGTCAGAAGCCATTACTCTTTCAGCACTTAAGTGACATAAGCTTTTTATATCCTCTTTCCAGTTTTCTAAAAGATAAGCTTTTACTAAAAAAAAAAATAAAAAAAAAATGGTGGCGTTTCCCAGAAAGTGTCCCGGAATGATTCAAGTGCCAGCAACCTGAGTTTCCCTCTTAACAGTCTCCGTGGACCATTAATTACCAGACCTTTCTCAGGGCACCATCACTCTATCCCTAGGGTTCAGAGGCAGAAAGGTTCACAGAATCTTTCTTTGGCTAAAAAACTTACTTGTAATCCCACTGACTCAGAGTCATTCATTGTCCTCCTCCTGGTATCCAGTGCCAAGGGTTGCCCTGGGAAGAAGGTGCTAAAACCAAGGCTAGGAGTGGCTCAATCCAATTCCAGGGCAGTCATTGAGAGCCAAGGGGGTATCGAGACCAGTGAAAATGGAACAGGGTACAATTGTGAATGAGCAGACTGGAGTTGTCCGTGTCACTTACACCGCCAGTTCATTCCCCAGACAAGTCAAAGGAGAGCAGAACAAGCTCAGCGAGGAGGACGAGAAGAATGCCTCTCCCATCTACCCAGTGACACAGGAACCGCAGGGACCCCAAGAAACGCAGGTGGGAGTATAGCAGGGGAGCCTCGTGCTCCATCTCCAGGATGTGAAGAGTGGGGAATGGAAGCTTCCTGACCGCATTGAGGGAAGTCATGGCATGTCTATCCTAATGCTACACCACTGTCGTTTGTGGATTGCAGACTTTTATAAGGTATAAGCCTTTCAGTGGTTGAACAAATAAAATGGACTGTCTCAGCAAAGTGGGCGCTCCTCCCTGAAGCCAAACGAGGTTAGAATAGGGCTCATTCCTGGGCCTTTATAAACGTGAGATTTTGGGGTATCTGAATTGATTAAATCAAAGTGGCATGTTCAGAAAAAAATTGTGAAGTCTCTTTTCTTCTGCCAGATCTTCTAAGTTACAAGTAAACTTTTAATTTTCCATTTGGTTGTATTGTATATGTTTTGTGTGTGTGTGTGTGTTGTATAAATCTGTGAGTGAAAAATACAGAGCTCTAAGAACAGATACAAATCTAAAGATTTTTTTTAGCCCAGTGTGGCTCAGTGGTTGAGCATCAACCTATGAACCAATAAGGTCACACAGTTCAATACCGGTCAGCGCATATGCCTGGATTGCGGGCTGGATCCCCAATGTGAGGGGTGCAGGAGGCAGCCGATCAATGATTCTCTCTCATCATTGATGTTTCTATCTCTCTCTCCCTTTCTCTCTGAAATCAATAAAAATATGTATTTAATAAAAAAGAACTTTTTCAGTCATGTCATTCCTGTCCTTTTTCTTTTAAAATAATTAAATAATTACGTTCTTGACTCTATTTGTTTCTCAGCCCGCCAATGGTACTCTGAAATGCTTCTGAGGTCAGAACAGAGATTTGAAAGTTGCTCCCCTGACCCCACTGCACATCCCATCAATACTTGGACTGAACAGATAGGAAATAAAGCATTGTCCACAAACATGCTCTGGTCATGCCTCATTCCTTCTCCTATTTCAATAGCCTGCCTCCCTCTTTTACGCCCACCGACTGACTATGATGATGTCTAATTACAGCACTTCCTTTCCAATGCACTTGGAGCACAAAGACACGAGTTCCTTCAATTCTCCAATAGAGATGTTACAGAAAGCGAGCTTGCCAGAATGTCTCTTGACAAAATACAGGACATAACGACTGGAAACCATCCTGTGCTCTGGTCATTCCCTCATCGTAATTACATAAATTATCTCCTGGGGCTAGAAACACCAATCCTTATTTCAAAAGGACAGTTTTCCAAATTCATATGTGAACCTATGCTGTCAGTGGGGAACTAGCCAGGAGAATCATCAACGCATGTCTGCAGTGCTGCCCAGGGCCTGTGGCCCATGTGGATATGCACAGCAACTCTCACGGGGAACCTGTACTATATACACACGTCCCGATTCAATGGACCACTGAATGCCATTGTGCCCTCTGTACTGACAGTGAAACTGGGGGCCAAGGGTTAATGATGTATCTAAGTTCATACAAACTATTTAGAAATGTATCTCAGGGAACCCTGCCCTGGGCTAGCCAAGTGGACCTTGCCTTCCTCCAGGAAAACGTTTCCATGGAGAAATCTTCAACTTGACTTAGAATAAACTCCTAAACCTTGTACCTCATGCAGCTATTTCAGACACACACACACACACACACACACACACACACACAAGCATGAAGAAAAAGAAGAATTTGATGTCTTCTTGTCTTTTGGGCCTCTTGATTCAGTCACAGTCTTCAAGCTTTATATGTGATGCTTGTTTTGACCTAATACATGAATGTCTTCTTAAGCTACTAATGAAAGTATTATTGTTTTTATTGTTATTATTTTAATTTCACATGGAAAGCAAGGTAGAGATGGTATTTATTGCAATGATCCAGTGAGATACTTGGGTAAGGCCACATTTGTCGTACCATGAACTAACTTCCCAGTGCCATTTGAAACACTGCCAACTCACTTATCGCTAACATTTTCCTTAAGAACAGAGCTTCTCTTTTCTCCTTCTCCTATCAGCTTGCCAGAAAGCGTTATATTGCCACCGCCAGCTGCAAGGTGGGATGGGATATAAGTGTGCATTAATGGCATTCTGAAGCCTGCCATAAATTCACTGCAGTGAATCTGAATGGGGAGATTAAACAACATTTAAGAACATTTTTCAAAAAGTAATGGTTTGTGTAGGACAGAAATAAGTTGGCTCTGATTTTTGTGCATTTCGTCTTAGGTCACCACTCCTCAAGAGACGGAGTGGATTTTCATCCTTTACAACTGACCATAGAAACTGTTCAGTGTGTCTCCATCCAATAATATCATTGTTTGATGGACCATGTCATGAACTGGACTATTTGAGGGCACTATTTTGAGTGACCATGTAATTTATTGCTCAAACTGAGATCCTTTTGAGAGAATTAAGGCCACTGCCCAGAATTTCTGTTCCATATTAAAGCCCAGTCCAGTCCAGCATCTGCTAGCTTAGTTTGTGTTCCCAGCTACAGTCCATTGTGTGGGGGGTTCAGGCAGCCATGGGTCATGCAGGTGCTTAAGGCCACAGGGCTATGGGAAGAGAACAGGTGAATGCACACACGAGTGTGGGTCATGAGCAAGAAAAAATAAGGGGGAACAAGAGAGGGGGGACTCTTTGTCCTGGGATTTTAA
This sequence comes from Myotis davidii, assembly GCF_000327345.1. NCBI lineage: Eukaryota > Metazoa > Chordata > Mammalia > Chiroptera > Vespertilionidae > Myotis > Myotis davidii. The sequence goes on along the minus strand of NW_006282748.1, from coordinate 1,808,735 downwards.
CCAGAAGCTTCTTCAAACTAACCAATTAAGTTTCCAAGATATTGTGCACTTATGGGGTCCAGCTCATAGCCAATCCACTGTTTTCCAGGTTAGACTGGCAGGCAAGTACCTCCCTCGTGCACCACGACTTCTGTGCATGTGCCTATCTCTCCCTTTATCTCTCCCCTTTGTTCTTTGTTCAATTCTGGTGGTTTCCTGGGGAGTGGGAAGCTGTAGCTTCCTGGTGAGCCTGCTCAGCTGACCGTTCTTATAATGTCTGGCCTCCCTTTGCTCTTTTTCTACTCACTAACTAGCTAACTACACTTCACACAATTCAGCCTGTAACGGGTACTAATTCCTGAACAAAGATCAAAATATATAAAAGCAATTGACGCATCCGAGAATGGCTGGGTTCCTCAAAAGCTCAAGAATTCCAAGATCTGCGATTCTTACACTCACCAACTTTCTGTGGTCACGTGCCAGCATAGTTTTACAATTAAGAGCAAAGTGATGTTTAAAATATTTAATATGTTACAGGCGCTGACAAATCAGTCTGAAAATCAGCCACCACCAGGCTGGGGCAAGCAGCTGTGTCCCAGAGGCTGTCTGTTGTGTCCGGGGCTAACCTTTAGTTGAAGGATTATGAGGAAGGCTTGCTGGCAGGGCTAGTCCCAGGGCAAAAGCTGGGGGCATGAGGGCAGCAGGGGTACTGCTATACCTGTGAGCGTCTGCCTATCAGCCACTGTGAAGAGAAAGGAAATTTGAGTTTTACCACTTACAAGCTAGATAATCTTGTCTAATACTGTCACCTATCCAGGCTTTACTTCACTAATCTGTGTGAAAACTGCATGTCCACTAGGCTCAGGTATTTGAATGTTGGAGGCATTTTCATTGTCGTTGCCCCAGTTTTTCTTTCAGTTTACTGGCACAAAAGCCGCACATCCAAGGGGCAGGATGGTATCAATTTTCTTTCATTTTTTTCTCCTTTTTCCTTCCCTTCCTGTTGCTTGGAAATCATCAGGGAGAGTAACAGAGGTCTCTCCCACATAGGCAGAGTCACTACTTTCAGCTTGACATGATGAATTTAGCTTTCGAAAGTGACCAGTTGACCCCTTGAAAATTTATTTGAAAATAAAAATCCAGAAAGGTTTTCATGAACCACGGAGGACTTCCATTCTTATTCAAGGTTCACTACACAGATTTAAAATTTCTTCAACAACATATTACGCACTAACCATTTTGCGTATGCCTAGCTTGAATGGTATTCAGTTGGGTTTCTTCCTCTTAGGATTTTGGCATTAGATTTTTTGAATTTAAAAAGAAGAAATAAGTGACAGGCAGAATAAGGGGCTCCATATGAAAGACTAGCTTCACCAGATGGACTATGTTGAAATTCAGTAACAACCCAGTTTGGAAGCAGCTCACCTAGAAAAGATTTTCATCACTGCAAGGTATGTCTCCCAGAAAATGATAATTTATTCACCATCTCTATCTAGCAGAGTCCAAAATAGTATAAGGAAGCATTTCTGAAGAGCCAGGGTTCCTGAGTATAATAGCAGAATTTTGTGTTTTCACAATGTTTAAAATCAAAGCAGAGTCTCCGCCTTGTAAGCAGGAGAGTGAACAGGTAACTTTAAATGTGTCCTATAGCTTTGGATGATGAGGATTCAAATGTCTGAAGACAGTAAAAGCCAAGAGTGCTATGTGAGCAAGCGTGGGTCTCAGTCCTTAAACAAACAAAAAACCCTCTCATTTTCTTTCCTAGATTTATTGTAGAACCATTTGCAGGGAATTTGGGAAAAATCCAAGAACAAGAGACAATTCTGTGTAGTAAATAACTCCAATCATAGGCCAGACGTGTATCTCACCCCAGCCTGAAAGAGAGATTGAGAAACCGACCACGCAGAGAGGATTATGTTTTATTGGAGCTAAATCTCAGAAGAAAACACTGCTGGGAGGGTCTTCATATGTTGTCTCTATGATGGAGGATAGGAAGAGGGAAAGATCGTTGACCACCAACAGTGGACAGGAAATTTAACGCAATATGGCAGCTCCAAGAAGATAGATGGGATGTGGGATCCCAAAGCTCTCGGGCTCACTTTGGAGTTTACAGGTGCTGATTCCCTTTGATTCATGGCTGCGGTTCTTAGGGGCAGGGGAACTTAGTTAGCTAGCGATGGGATGCAAACAGAAAGAAAGGCTTCACCAGCTGGGAAAACAAAAGATGTTTGGGATGATGTTGATGAAAGCCTTTTTTAAGTGAGAGGTACAGCGAGTGTGAGGGGAAGGCAGCTGGAGCCTTCGCAGGTCGGCTAATGATGCCCGGTGCTGCTGACACAGCAGTTCGCCCAGCCAGTGCAGGAGCGAGCTGCCTGGGGGACCTGGCCTTTTTCTTAGGGTTGGACCCTTCAAGTCCGGGCCAGGGGAGGCTGCACCACGTGGTTTATAAGACTTTCTTGCACGCTGATTTGAATGCTTACCACTGGGACATACTTAACTAAAACTTAGCTTAAAACTTTTCCCTTTTCAGACTCCATCCCCCTTAGCAGGTATTTGGTTTCTAAGATCAGAAATCAACAGGGGAGAGGATGTTAGTCTGGGTTATAAAATGAAATGAAACGCCTCCACTTTTTCATCCACTTTCACTAAAATGGCTGGAGCTTTGCTCATGAGGCTGCGAAAAGCCTAACCTGGATGTACAAAACCAACTGGGCGATTGTTTACCTGTCCCAGGGACCCAAGAAACGGGGCAGGGGGGGGGGGTCTTGGTAATTACGTCTACCAAGTTGTGCGGCTGTGCCTGTGTGATCTAAAATGTAAAATATTGTGTGTGATGATACTGCATTTTAATCTCTCATGTTTTCATGTTGTTTCTCCAACAGAGGCAGGATGACATGTACCACAAAATCAGCATCTGTGATGGCCTTAGAATTTATAAATTCAAGTGGCTGACCCCATATCACCTGATCCCCATTATTACTAAGTGACCTCTTATGCCCCCCAATATCATTCCAGTGTTGGAAGCTCACTGCCTCTGGAGGTAGTTATTCCATCATCAGACATTAGTATCAGATGGACTCTAAATTTGATAAAGTTCTCTCCAGGTGACAACAATAGAGCTGATATGTTGATATTGAAAGGCCATGCTCACCTAACCCCACACTGCAAAACTGTTGTTCTAGGCATGGTCTATGTAAGCCCTTCCCATGCCATTGAGTTATATGGAGAAACAAATCAGATGCATTAGTGTTTGGAGCTGGGTCTCCTGTTGATAGTAAAACCTGACCTGGAGCACAGTGGATTGAGTTCAGACACAGGGAATAGTCCCCTCATACGAGGGTTTATACACATTGGAAGAGTTACTATCGGGAGGAATGGCGTGTGGAGAACATTGTCGCCTAAATACCATTTCCAGTTGTACTGCTTCTGTGAGAGTGCTATGTGTGGTCGCATCTGAGACAAAGGAATACACTAGTGTTTCCTCCTCCATTCAACCAGGTACTTTCCAAACAATGGAAAGATGGTTTTAGAGATTTGCCCAAACTCCAGCCCATAGACCAAATCTGTTCCATTGTCTCTTTCTGTAAGGCCCTGTAGTGAAGAATACTTTTTACATTTGTTACTGTTTGAAAAAGAATCAAAAAAATATTTTTGTGAAATATGAACATTATAGAAATTCCAATTTCAATGTCCACGAAACACTTTCCTTAGGAAACAGCCAGGCTCATAGTTTATATATGGCGTATGGCTGATTTTACATTATAAGTAGAGCTGAGTAGTTCTGACAGAAACTGTATGGTCTACAAAGCCTAAAATATTTTTTATCTGGCCCTTAGTGAAAAGATTTGAATACCCCTCATGTATGTTCTCCTCAGGTCTTCCTGACCATATTGCCTGAAACCCAACAGTCTGTTTACCTGGACCTGTGTCTTAGATCACTGTTTGCAAAGCTTTTAATATAATTTGTTTAATTATAAGTTTATATTCTTTAACTTATTGCTTTTATTTATTTATTTTTGTATTTTTAAAACAATTTTATTGAATGTATTAGGGTAATAAAGCTTTCTACACAGTGCCTGAAACATACTAGATTCTCCATGAAGGCTTATTAAGTGAATATAATCAATCCTATATAATAAAGAGCTAATATGCAAATGGTCATCACACCCTTGCGCCCTTGCGCCAGGGCCAGGGGACCAGAGGCCACGCCGGGGGACCTGAGGATGGGCTGGGAGACCTAAGGTGGTGCCCCCCACCCGGCACTGAGCCAGAGGACCTAAGGCTGTGCCCCCCTGCCCGGTGGGGCTTGACGGGGGACCTGAGGCTGTGCACCCCACCCTGCGGGGCTTGACAGGGGTGGGGCCAGTCAGGTCTGGGTCTAGTGCCATTTTGAGGCGTGCGCAGGTGGGAGGGACTTAACTCTGGGTCCTGCAGTGCGCCTCAGACTCTGACAGGAGAGAGATTTTCATATACATTTTACCAATTTTCTTTCATCTCTGACCCTTCTATTATAGAGAAAGGGCAAATAGCAATATTAAAATATTTCCTCTAATTAATTCCCTTTTAATGTGCATGAATTTCATGCACCGGGCCACTAGTTTTATTATATAATTTCATGAACAGGATACAGAAGCTCCAAAGGTGAAAAGCCAATGGTAGTTTTTGTTATAAAGAGCACTGCACAAGGAAGTGTTTCTTGATGAATATTCATGGTTTGCACTAAAATGTCTGCCACCCTCTCTGTACCAGATGTAGTGATCCTAGATTCCCTGACTTGTAATTACAAAGCAAAATATTCTAATGCTAATAATAAGGCCAACCTCTATACCTTTTAAGTGCAATCTTCTTGATTATAAGCAACCATTGACTAAAGACATCAATTAGAGGAATATTTCTTAAACCCTGGGGCAAGAGTTTAGTTAAAAAAAACAGCTTGGAAAGTGGCTTAACTCCTTGACAATCACCAACCCCCCAGCAAGCATTAAAAGCAAAGCCATTATTTTACATCGTGTGGAAGAAAAGGAACACTCTGTGTTTCCTGTTGGGCGGCTCCTGTCTCCTAGACACCATCACCTTGAACACAAAGGCAGCAAATGCAAGCAGGGGAGATGAAGTTCAGTTTGCTTGTTTCTGTCTCTTTAGCCCATTTCAAAATACCTGATCCTGGTTTTAGAGCATTTGAGGGCTTCAAAATCCTTAGGAAAACTGCAGACACAAATTGAAACTATGCTTGCCCAACAGACCCCAAGGAGCTGTTATCATACACCATCTCTCAGGAAGAGCCAAGCATTCCTTCAAAAAAAAAAAAAAAAAAAAAAAAAAGCTAGCCAGAAAGAGTACGGAGAAAATAGTGAAATTCTAGAAAGAGAACCAAGACATTTCTCACCACCTAAATAGAAATATGCATCTTCTAGTTTATTTTTTGAACATTCCAAATGAGAAACTTTGTGCAATCCAATATGAAGTAGAGCAATGCAACACCCATGTGCTCATTCATTCAATCACTTACTCATTTTTTTTCTTTCACCTTCTTTTTTGAAGCCTTCTTTAATTTATTGGGTTGAAGTAAGTCACTGCCTCTTCATTATTCTCAGTTTTTTCACGTTCGGCTTCCTTTCAAACCCTATGCATTATATAGTATTTTAATGACTGGCTCTTGTTGGCACAGTGCAGCCTCTAGAGCAGGGGTTCTCAACCTGTGGGTCTCGACCCCTTTGGGGGTCGAACGACCCTTTCACAGGGCTCACCTAAGACCATCGAAAAACACATATATAATTACTTATTGTTTTTGTGATTCATCACTATGCTTTAATTATGTTCAATTTGTAACAAGGAAATTGGGGGTCACCACAACATGAGGAACTGTATTAAAGGGTCGTGGCATTAGGAAGGTTGAGAACCACTGCTCTAGAGGAAGATCAAGTGCCCAAATCCTGAAGGGGATGAGTTCTGTTGTGATGAGTGGGTCAAGCACAGAAATTGGACCAAGGTGTCTGTCTGGGGTGGAGCATTTGGGGGAGGAGCAAAGAGATTCAAAGCTCTTGATCTTGCTTAGAGTGCCCCGTCTAGGCAAAAGGATCCTCCCAGCTTAAATGCACCTTAAATTAGCTACTGAGGAAAGGGGACCAGGTAGGCATTTCATAAGACTCTAATTCAGGGGTCCTCAAACTACGGCCACATGCAAATACAAATATTGTATTTGTTTCCATTTTGTTTTTCTACTTCAAAATAAGATATGTGCAGTGTGCATAGGAATTTGTTCATAGTTTTTTTATAAACTATAGTCCAGCCCTCCAACGGTCTGAGGGACAGTGGACTGGCCCCCTGTTTAAAAAGTTTGAGGACCCCTGCTCTAATTAGTAATAAGTGATAAAGTAAATACTGAGATAACAGCCTTCGAAGACTCAAGCCCTAACCTCACCACCAGAGAAAATTCATTACTTGTCAATGCAATTTTCCAAAGTTTCCTCTCCATTCTTTTTAAATTTTTATTGAATTGATTGGGGTGACACTGGTGAACAAAATTATACATGTTTTAGGTGCACAATTCCGCAACACATCAGCTGTACTGTATTGTGTGTTCAACACCCCAAGCAAAGTTTCCATTCATCACCATTTATCCCCCCTATACCCTCCTCCACCTCCCTTTAGCCTTGCTCCCAAGAAGAAAGAAACCTTTCTCTTTAAGAACGGATAGAACCATGTTAGGAGGCTTCTTTTTTTCGGGAGCAAGGCTAAGTTGATCGACAACAAGGTATGGTGAAGGGAGGTGCAAGAATGGAGCCAAGGGGAAGAGAAAAACTATGTGAGCTGGAGGGGAAGCTCGGGAGCGGCTGCATGGATAAGGGGAATGGGTAGGAGAGGAGAGGGGGTTCGAAGGAGCATTTCCATGATCCCCTTCAATTTCTCTTAGAGTATAAAGACTACAACTCCTTGTATTTACTCTCGGCTTTGAATTTGTTTCTGAGGCACAACAATGTTCTGAGACTGAACTACAGGGCCTCTAGGTTAACTTGAACGGCACGGTGAATTCTCACTTTGTCCAGACTCTTTTGCACATTTCCTTTGAAACCCATGGAAGATGTCTGGCCGAGGTGCAGATTTTAAAGGCTTGCTCCACTCATAATGAGTATTTGGCATAGTCCAGCAGATATCTCACTATTTTCTTAGTGATGCCATTTTTATAATAAAATCATTAGTCTGGAGTTTATTTTGTGTTATAATATATGGATCTAAAAGATTTACCTAAATTTGGTACCCATTTACTCCAATGCTGTGTATGAAGTAATTTCGAATCTCCGCATATTCTTAGGGAAAAATGGTAGAAAGAGTGACGAAATGTTACCGTTCTACACCCAGCTTCTGACATCAATGGGCTGCACAGGACTTTGGCCAAGTCACTTTGCTTTGATAGCATTCACTTTACACATCTCTAAAATGAGTGGATTCGATTAAGTTCTCTTCCAGAATGAACATTTGATGATTCTCTGAAAAAAATGATGACCCTTACTCAGGACAAAATAGGTGCTTCCTGGGCACTCATCTGGAACATGGGGATCCACCACTTTGGTTGTTGCTACTTGCATTTCTTAGATAACTTACAAACAAACATCCTTGGTGACGCAGCCATGCCAAAAGCCCAGAATCCAGCATATTTACTTCATTTAAAAAGGCTGCACAGGGTATGCCTGGCTGACATGAATGGTGCCTAATGGGCTATAAATAACTTTTGGCCACTTGACCTTGGTCAAGTTGATATGACCCCCATCAGAACTCTTCAACTGTGGAATCCTATGGATGCCCATGAGCCACTTCCTAAATGAAAAGGATATTTCCCCTAATTGGGGAGAGGAAGCATGGTAATGTGGAACAGTGATAAGTCACACATTTTGTGAATTTGTGACTTGATAGTTTGCCGTAGTTAATCACCCATGGCCCAGCTCTGTCACTTTCTCCTTTTGAGCTAAAAGACCCAAAGAGCCACAGCTTTCAGTTACCTGCCTAAGCATCAATTTTGCCCAATTCTCTACCCCCCACACTCACTCTCACGCAGCAGCACTTTCTACCATGTCCCCATGTTCCTCTGTTACAGCGTATACCTGCTTTCCAGTCAAAGCCATTTTTCCCATTACCCTCCATACCTCGATATTTTTTTTTTATTTCCATGGAGTGTTTGCTCAGAATCCAGATTCCCTGAGAAGTTTTTCCTGTGTGATGATAACAATTGCTATTACTACTACTACTACTACTGCTACTACTACTACTACTACTACTACTACTACTACTGTCCCCAGCATCACCATGACCATGAACTGAGATCCGTCGATGTGACTGACACTCATCTTGCAGTGAGGCTGCATCTTACCTCTGCCACTTGCTATCTGTGTGATGTTATTTAAGTAACTACCCTCTCAGTGCCTCAGTTATCTCATCTGGAAGTTGGGAATATCAATAGCACATATTTCATTGGGTTTTTGTGGGGTTTAAACATGAAGAAGTCCTTAGAACCATGCCTGGCACATAGTAAGCTTTTCATGAATGTCAAGTAAAAATGATAGACACTCCTCAGAGAAGTTGAGGGTTTAGTTCCAGGCCACCACCATAAAACAAACCCTATATAATAAAAGCCTAATATGCTAAGTGTCCGGTTGTCCATTCAACCAATCAAAGCATAATATGCTAATGATATGCTAAGGCCGCTCAACTGCTCCCTATGATGTACACTGACCACCAGGGGGCAGACAGTCGACTGGTCAACCAGTCACTATGACATGGACTGACCACCAGGGGGCAGATGCTCTGACCGGTTGGTTAGCTTGGTGTTGGGATCAGGGCAATTGGGACTGAGTGAGATGGGCCGGACATGCCCTGGAGCCCTCATTGGGGTGGGCTGGCCAGGCCTCAACCATGCACGAATTCATGCACCGGGCCTCTAGTGTTAAGTCACACATTTTTTTTTGTTTCCTAGAATGTGTAAAAGTTATATTTATACTATACTTTAATATATTAAGTGTGCAATAGCATTATGTCTAAAAAAACAATGTACATACCTTAAATTAAAAAGTACTTTATTGGTCAAAAATGCTAACCATCATCTGAGTCTTCAGTGAGTTGTAATCTTAGTGGATGGAGGGTCTTGCCTCAGTGTTGTTGCTGCTGACTAATCAGGGTGGTGGTTGCTGAGGGTTGAGGTGACTACGGCAGTTTCTTAAAATAAGACGACAGTAAAGTTTCCTGCATAAATTGACTCTTTCACAAATGGTTTTCTGTAGCATGTGATGCTGTTTGATAGCATCTTACCCATGGTAGAACTTCTTTCAGAATTAGAGTCACTCCTCCCAAATACTGCCTCTGGGTTAACAACTGGATTTATATCATAATTAAATCCTTGGTTATCATTTCAACAAAGTTCACAACATCTTCACCAGGAGTAGATTCCATCACAAGAAACCACTTTCTTTGCTCATCCATAAGAAGCAACTCCTCATCCATTTAAGTTTGGTCATACAATTGCAGCAGTTCAGTCACATCTTCAAGGCTCCACTTCTAATTCCAGCTCTCGTGCTATTTCCACCACACCTATAGTTACTTTCTCCACTGAAGTCTTGATCCCCTCAAGTCATCCACGAGGGCTGAAACTAACTTCTTTCAAACTCCTGTTAATGTTAATGTTTTACCTCTTGCTGTGAATTAGAAGTGTTCTTAATGGCACCTAGAAGGGTGAATCTTTTCCAGAAGGTTTCAATTTGATTTGTCCAGATCCGTCAGAAGAATCACTATCTATGGCAGCTATAGCCTCAGAAAATGTATTTTTTAAATTATAAGACTTGAAATTAGTCCTTAATCCATGGGCTGCAAAATGGATGTTGTGTTAGCAGGCATGAAAACTACATTGGTTTCACTGTACATCTCCATCAGAGCTCTTAGGTGACTAGGTGCATTGTAATGAACAGTAATATTTCGAAAGGAATCTTTTTTTGTGAACAGCAGGTCTCAACAGCAGGCTTAAAATATTCAGTAAACCATGTTAAAGCAGACGTGCCATCGTGCAGTCTTTGTTGTTCTATTTATAGAGCACAGATCGAGTAGATTAATGTAATTCTTATGGGCCCTGGGTTTTCAGAATGTGAAATGAGCACCGGCTTCAACTTAAAGCCACCAGCTGTATTAGCCCTGAACAGAAGACGTAGTCTGTGCTTTGAAGCTCTGAAGTCAAGCATTGACCTCTTTCTAGTTATAAAAGTCCTAGATGGCATCTTCTTCCAAAATAAGGCTGTTCTGTCTACACTAAAAAACTGTTGTTTAGTGTAGCTACCTTCACTAACTATCTTAGCTAGATCTGCATACCATGTTGTAGCTTTTACTTCAGAACTTGCTGCTTCACCCTGTACTTTTATATTATAGAAATGGCTTCTTTCTTTAACCTTCTGCACCATCTTCTGCTCACTTCAAACTTTTCTTCTGCAGCTTCCTCACCTCTCTCAGCCGTCATAGAATTGGAGAAAATTACAACTTTGCTCTGGACTAGGCTTTGGCTTAAGGAAACGTTGTGGCTGGTTTGATCTTCTGTCCAGACCACTAAAACATTCTCCTTATCAGCAACAAGGCTGGTTTGCTTTCTTATCATTTGTATGCTCACTTGTATGCATTTTTAATCTCCTTCAAGAACTTTCACTTTGCATTCACAACTTGGATAACTGGCACAAGAGGCCTCGCTGTCAGCCTGTCTTGGCTTTTGACCTGTCTTTCTCACTAACATTACTTATTTCTAGCTTTTGAGTTAAAGTGAGAGATAGGTGACTCTTCCTTTCACTTGAACACTTAGAGGCCATTGTAGAGTTATTAATTGGTTTCGAGATTGTTGTGTTGAAGGGAATATGGAGGCCAGAGGAGAGGGAGAGAGATGGGGGAAGAGCTGGCCAGTGGAGCAGTCAGAGCTGTCTGCGGATTGAGTTTGCCGTCTTACACAGGGTGGGACAAAAATAGGTTTCCAGTTGTGTGTGAAGCAGGTAGTTTATTCTTATATTATTATTTATTAACTATTGTATTATTTTCCATGCAAACAACTGGAAGCCCACTTTTGCCTCACCCTGTATAGTTGCAGTGCATGGAGCCCAAAACAATGATAATAGTAACATCAGACATCACTGATCACCATAATAAATATAATAATAATGAAAACGTTTGAAACATTGTTAGAATTACCACGTGTGACACAGAAACATGAAGTGAGAAAACGCTGTTGCAAGAAAAAAATGGTGCCAATAAACTTGTTTGACACAGGGTTGCCGCAGACAGGTTGTAAAACAGGCGATATCTGTGAAGCTCAATAAGGTGAAGGCAATGAAACATATGTCTGACTTGATGATGACCGGGGTGTCTCCAGTGTACTCATGAGGAAACCGAGCTTCAGAGAAATTAAATTATTTACCTAAGTGTTCAAGTTATTTACTGCTGCATAATTACACACTCAAAATTTTAGTTGCTTTAAGTATCAGTTTTATCTAGATCAGTGATGGCGAACCTTTTGAGCTCGGCGTGTCAGCATTTTGAAAAACCCTAACTTAACTCTGGTGCCGTGTCACATACAGAAATTTTTTGATATTTGCAACCATAGTAAAACAAATACTTATATTTTTGATATTTATTTTATATATTTAAATGCCACTTAACAAAGAAAAATCAACCCAAAAAAATGAGTTCGCGTGTCACCTCTGACATGCGTGTCATAGGTTCGCCATCACTGATCTAGATCATGATTTTGTGTCTTGGGGGTTAGGGCCAGGCTTTGTTAAATGTTTTTTCTGTTCCACTTCACATTGACTGGTGGCTGGGCGTGGCAGAAGGATCCAATGTGGCTTCCTTCCCATGTCTGGAGGCTGGGGTCAACTGGGCTCCTGTCCATCTCACAGAGCTTCAGGTCCTTTGCACACGGTCCCCACCCCTTCCCCATCAGGCTAGTCAGACCTTTCATAGGGCAGCTCGGGCTCCAAGAGATCAAGCTGGAAGCTGCCAGTCCCTTGAAAGGCTAGGCCTGGACTGGGATTGATTGACTTCCACATTCTGTTGGTCAAAAGGAAGTCCAGCCCTAACCAGTTTGGCTCAGTGGATAGAGCATCGGCCTGCGGACTGAAGGGTCCCAGGTTCGATTCCAGTCAAGGGCATGTACCTGGGTTGCGGGCACATCCCCAGAGGGGGATGTGCAGGAGGCAGCTGATCAAGGTTCCTCTCATTGATGTTTCAAACACTCTATCCCTCTCCCTTTCCCTTCCTCTCTATAAAAAATTAAAATATATTTTAAAAAAAGAAAGTCCAGCCCATATTTTAGAGGAGGGGATATATACTTTACCTCGTATTGGTAGGAGCATCAAAAAGCATGTGGCCATCTTTAATCTAACACACCAAAATCCCACACTAGTACGTGCAATTTAAGCCAGATATGATTTTCAAAGTATAAAGCAGAATATCTAGCACCCATTGTACATTCCAAAACTGATGGCTGTTAATAACTGGAGATCTTTATCTGTCTGACTCCAGATGCAATGCTCTCGGCCCTCTATTCTTCCCACGTCACAGAGGTAACACCCCTGAGTCATGCGCAGCCTGGAGTTCAGCAAGCTTTTACCAGAGACTGCCCATGAACATGTGTTATTTAGGCAGTTTAGGAAGGATCCCATGTCACTCTGTGAGCTCTTAGAGCAGTGGTTCTCAACCTGTGGATCACGACCCCTTTGCCGGTCGAACAACCCTTTCACAGGGGTTGCCTAAGACCATCCTGCATATCAGATATTTACATGACGATTCATAACAGTAGCGAACTGAAGTTTCCCAGAAACAGGGATCTCACTTTGCTTTTTAGAATTCCTCACTGTGCCTAAAATAATGCAGTGCACTCAATGCTAATCCAACAAAATCAGCCAAAAATGTTTTTAGTCACAAAACGCTAAAAATAAGTAAGTTTAATGAGAGTATTGTTTTAAAGCGCAGTGTTCACCATTCACTCCTTCAGTGAACGTGTAAGTACATAAAATGCATATCCCATGTAGAAAGTCTGAGTACAGAGATGCAGAGGGTGTTAGAGTTGGAGTATAGTAACGGTACAGTAATCATCGTGTTTGACGCACTAACTTTGTACAGAGAGAAATCAAAGGTCAAAGAGGTAATTCACTGTCTTAGCTTGAACTTTGCTAAGTTGAAACAGAAAGTTAGGTCTTATGACCCTCAGGTCACTAACTTTTTCTGACTCTTCCCAACACATAGTAGTTACTCTAATCATGTAGAATCTAATGAGGAAAATCAACTGATGAACAAAATAGGTCCAGAGACATAGAAGCATGGAACAGACTGACGAATCTCAGAGGGAAGGTGGGAGGTGGGGGTGGGAAGACATTAACCAACGAACTTATATATATCTATGCATAACCCACTGACACAGACAATAGTGTGGTGAAGGCCTGGGGGTGGTGAGATGGAGAGGGTCAGTGGGAGAAAAAAGGGGACATCTGTAATACTTTCAACAATAAAGAAAAAAATAACTCTCTAGGTTAACAGTATAGAGATTATGATATTAAATTTGAATTGCAAATAATCCATTATGTTTTAACCTGACAGAGATGGACACATATTTGGGCTCTGGGTTTGCCTTTATGCCTGCCTTGCCTCAGCTAACACCATTCTCTAAGACAGTGGTTCTCAATCTTCTGGCCCTTTAACTACAGTTCCTCATGTTGTGACCCAACCATAAAATTATTTTCGTTGCTACTTCATAACTATAATTTCGCTACTGTTATGAATCGTCATGTAAATATCTGATATGCAGGATGGTCTTAGGCAACCCCTGTGAAAGGGTTGTTCGACCGGCAAAGGGGTCGTGATCCACAGGTTGAGAACCACTGCTCTAAGAGCTCACAGAGTGACATGGGATCCTTCCTAAACTGCCTCAGACCAAAGTGCCTACTCCATAACAAAAAAGGAATGGCAGTGAGCAATCACAGTGAGATCCCTGGTCCCACCATATATGGCACCATCCAGAGGCTATTAGCATTGGAATGCCTCTTAAAGGGACATCTAAGGTTTCTGATTGGAGATATCTCTGGCATACTAGGGTGCCACCCTTACGGACATAGTATATATCTTAAATTGGTTACCATCATATGGTGCTGTATCCCCAGAAGGAAGAATATACAGGTGTGAGAACCAAGCTGTGGATGTAAGGGGTCACCCAGCTGACCGTCACTCCTAGTAACCTAGTTGGGGAATGTGTGATTTCCATCTCCAACACTTTAGGTCAGGGGTGGGCAAACTTTTTGACTCGAGGGCCACAGTGGGTTCTTAAATTGGACCGGAGGGCCGGAACAAAAGCATGGATGGAGTGTTTGTGTGAACTAATATAAATTCAAAGTAAACATCATTAACTAAAAGGGTACGGTCTTTTTTTTTTTTTTTTTAGTTTTATTCATTTCAAACGGGCCGGATCCAGCCTGCGGGCCGTAGTTTGCCTACAGCTGCTTTAGGTCATGTGAGTCTAGAATTCCTGGGATCTGGAAGAGAGATGCTTCTATCAGGGGCTACAAGAGTTCCACTAAACCTATAGCTAAGGCCGCCACCTGATCCCTCTGTGGCAATTGAGCAACGGGTACAAGAAAGAATCACCCATGAGCAGGAGTAATGAATTCTGATCATGAAAAGGTATGATGGCTGTTACTAAACAGAGATAGGGAGACATATGTTAAGCACTCATGGTCTACTGGGTCAGCCCTACTACTCCCATGAAGGTTTTCACTCTAAATGGTTAAGTAGAGCAACCAAGGCATAAGGGGATGGTAGACAGAGGCTAAAACCCACCCAATCCATCCCCATCAAACCATTTAGACTCACAGAATTTCTAGTCAAGAGGTAAGGAGAAAATAGAGGGGAGTTTATGAGAATCAACTACAGCCTTCGGACCAACTCTAACAGCCACTAACGGCTAATCTTCGTCATCTATAAGCTTTATCATAAAATACAAGAGCCAGAATCTGGAGGAAATGGTGCCTAGTTGGAGGGAACATATGTGGAAAGCAAGCAGTTGTGAGCATAATCGGGGAGGAATGAGGTCAATGCTGTTGGATCCCCACAAGATCCTCTTCTCCAGGCTGATGTCCCCAGTCCCCAGCTGCTGCATGCTAACTGCTAGATGCTTACAGATGCCTCCTTCTCTGAAGAAATGCCTTCCCGGGAAGTGATGCCCACTTCCCTGCCTGGCTTCCTGCCCCTGCCCGCGCCTGCTTACCTTGGTCTTCGTATCTTGGGTCACTTTCTCCAAAACTCATCTGCTCATGATTCCTCATTTCAGATTCTGCTTCCAGGAAATGTGTTGGAGGATACTGATTATTTTAGGCTAAACCTTGTCCTCCCAAAGGACATATTCAAGTCTCAACTCGCTGTGCCAATGACCATGACCTTATTTGGAAATAGGATCTTTGCAGATGTAATCAAGTTAAAATGAAGACATACTGGATTAGAACGGGCCCAAACCCAATGGCGTGTATGGGCACACAAAGAGAGGAGACTACCATGGCATGGTGGCTGCAGAAACTGGCGTATGCTACCATAAGTAACCACCAAGGATTGTCTGCAACCACCAGAAATTGGAAGAGATAAAGAAAGATTCCCCCCCTGGAGCCTTCAGAGAGAGCGTGGAACAGTCATAAGCCTCCCAGCTGTGGCATTTTGTTCTAGCAGCTACAGGAAACACACACACTGTCATAGAAGGTCCGACTTAAAGTTGAACTCCTCTATGAAGCTTTCTCTGGTCAGTCCTACTGACACCTCCGTCTCCTCCGATCATCCATAGCACACATTGCTCCCTTCATTCATTGCCACTTGCCATGCACAGCCTACCGTATATTTTCACTTTTTCTGGGTGCTAGATTGTAAGTTCCTGGAGTGCAGTGACCAGGGATGATATGCTATTTTAAGGAGGCTCTTTGTTAGCATTATCTTCTCAATAGAAAACTTGGAAGCATGTTTTATTGTGGATTCTTATTTTAGCTAACACTCCCTGTGCACACATAATAGGAGGAGGTGGGGGAGTTAAAAATCACTAAAATTAAACAACTGTTTTTCTGTTTGTTTTGTTTTGTTTTTGTTTGTTTGTATTATGAAATGTTTTGTTGATTAGTTGGACCACTTTGGCACATGGAGGAAAACATAAAGCAATTACATAGCCAGAGGAATAAACTGAAAAGAAAATATCATGGGCTAGTAAATTGATAGATGAATAGAATATTTTAAAAAGTTGGCATTTGTAATCTCCTTGCTTAAAGAGACCCTGAGACTATTTGATTCTCCGAGTTCATCTCATTTTCAAGACTAATGCCCTTAAATTCCTTTGGAACCTGAAGCATATCTAAAACACACTGGAAAGAGTTATTTATGGATTCAACATGAAAATAGAAACACGCTGGTCTCAATTTTAAGCTCTTTGATTTCAGCATCCAAGAACATTTATTAATTAAGAAGACATTCACATGGTGACCTAGCCATTGCTTCTTAGTGTTCTCAATTCACATCTGGAAAGTTTCCTTTGAGAACAACTGTCCTGCAGAATGCCAGCGATCTATCAAGACCATATTTCTGGGACTCTCTTTTCTGATTAGGATGTTCTAGAAGGGAGATGACAAGGAGAGAACTGCTGGTCCATAGTGCAAGAGATTAATAACATGCATTAAAAAAGCTCATTCTTGGGAGTTATATTGGAAACTGTTGCCTTAGCATACATTCTTCAAAAACAATTTGCAGGACTGCACTTCACTAGTTGACATGGATATCTACAAATCTTTTAAATTTAACACTTTAGCTTAGTCAGCTAAAATATTTTTCTATAAAATCAAATGTAATATTTGGGTTCTTTTTCCCTAAGGCCACAAAGAAAAGGTAGAGATGATTCCATTGTAAACCACTTGAATAATCTTTAATAATTTTAGCGTAAGATAAAGCATTGTCAGAATTAACCACTGATCTAAAATGATACAAGTGAAAGCAGGAGAAAGGCAAACTCACTTAATGACATATCCAATCTTACATACATATAAGAATTAAAAATAAGAAATCTCTTACCGAGTATTCTGGAAATTCTTTTCCCATGAAGGCTTTCTTGTTTCCCTCCTTCTTTCCTAAAATATGTCAAAATGTTAGCAGAATGAAGACACTGTTCTTCTGCCCTAAATATCTTATATTCAAAATATTCAAGTGTAAAATAGGATCAAAAAAGAGCCCCAGTTTTGGAAGGCAACGAATACAAAGTATCCAGTGTCGTTCTACAAATACCTTTTCTTCCCTCGTGAGGGCCTTTGATACTCTGCCATGGAAAACCAATACACAGCATTGTACAACTTGATAATGTGTGGGCACTGCCCTGTGAGAAGTTGGCAGAGAAAGTACTCGTAGTTTTAAAGGTAAGTAATAAGGTCATTGCAAACAGAATTTTCCTCTTGTCAAGCCCCAGTACCCATTTCTGAAAATGGATTTCATTTGCACTTCCATCCTGGATGAGAAAATGTCATCATGCTCGTTCCATCAGCTCACCTGCCTGTGATAACCTAACAATCTTAACAGCCAGACCACCAGACAGGAAATAATTGTGCAGATTTAGTCTTGGACGCTGTCAGGCCATAGACCTTACTTGCCAGGAATATTTTCCTGAGTCTGTCCGACAGTTACCATGATGACATAGAAAGTTAAGACACAAGTATTTTGTTTGTGTCTGTTGATATAGAGCAGATAATAAGATAACAGCCTAGGGAAACTAATTCATTTGCATTTATCTACTTATTTATTTATTTGCATTTGTTTATTCATTAATTATCATTCATTCCTTTAACCCAAATCAGGAACTCTGTTAAGTGATGAAAATGGAAAGATGCATAAGATATCGTATTTTCCTTTGAAGAGCTCTTAGGGAGGTAAGTGGGCAACCACTAAGGTTCAGTGTGGTTTACAGGGAGGCGTCTACTTCCAAATAGGCCACAGATGCTCCGCCCAAGTGGAAAGAAACATTTGGGGTTCTTCATCGCCACGGGGACAGTTAGCTCTGATCGCAGATAAGGTGAGAAAACAAATCCCCACTCAGCTGGGAATTTGTTCTTCTGTGTAACTTTCTAAGTCCTTGAAAGCCAAGTTCTTCGTTTTCTTCTGTATTCTCATTTCAAGAGCAGGTAACTTTGAGTTCACTTTGTCCAAAGGCCCTCTTCCAAGAGTGTTAGCATTTCAATTGGTATTCAGTAGCTCTCTATGGTCTTTGTTTTTGTTGTGTTGTGTGTGTGTGTTTCCATACAGAGGAGAGGTGGGGGGAGGGCAGGGGTGCATTTCTTTAAAAACTGTTACCTGCTAGTGAGTAGAACCACTCACTTCTGACCCAGCTTTCCAATACCATGCAGCTTCACATCCTTTAAAGGAAAGAGCCTTTATAAACAGGAGAAATAAAAGGCTCTCATTAGCCTCATCCCACTCAGCTCTTCCTCTTCCATTCTCCCCACACTCACTGACCTTCGGTTCCTAGCCTCTGAGTTCTTTTGTCCACAAAAGGTCGGTTACTCTGCTTGTCTCTACCACCTGGTTCTGACTGTGGATGACTACATACTACAGTCGCAGTATTCTGACATGCATAACGCCATGACCTTTATATTTTACTGCCACTGTCCTTGTATTTAAATACCTTACTTGGTCTCAGGAAGGATGAATAATATACTGGAAAGAATAAAGCTTTGAAGACGTCAGAACTGGGATTACCTCTGGGCCGTGACATTTGTTTGTTGTGTTACTTTGAGCAAGAGCAAACCTCTCTAACCCTGTTTCAGATGTTATTGCCTTCCAAGGTTTTTGTGAGGCATTAACTTGTGTGACAATTGTATACATCCAGCACAGAATACAACCAATAAACAGGAGCCATTTTTATGATTATTTGTACGCACTCCCGGCATATACCCAGGGCTGGTCATGCCTCCTTATTGTGCAGTGTGTCCATCCATTTGCAGTGTGTCAAGAAGCAGGCAAAATTCTGAGGCTACAATGTGAAGTATACCAGGTGCCTGTCCTAAAGGGGTTCACAGATGTTGCAGAAAGAAAAGTATATACAAAAATTATGGTATTAAGTAATCATACCAGAGTAGAAAAAAAGACACAGTCACGAGGAATACAGGGGGTAAGGTGACTCTATAACATTCACTTCACCAGAGAGGAATAAATCTTGTGAAGACAGAATTCCAAAAACGGAATTCTACATATTATTTTGCTGACTCTGAGCACAAGAATCTTGGTAGGAGAAGTCAAATTAGCATACTTACAAACAACGAACACTAAGAGGTACACAGTAGCCTCCACACCTTTCAGGGTGGATTTGGTCAGGCTTTCGTCAGAAAAACAGAAATCACTCTAAGTAGTTCAAGCAGAAAGATTTTAATGCAGGGAACCAGGTACTTACAGAACCACTGGAAGAATGGCAAAAAGAAGGTCAGAGAAGGCCACTGCTAGGTCTCAGGGGCGCTGATAGCTTTCAGGGACTTGAGAAATTGCAGGAACTCCAAGAAACTGCAGACAATGATCATGGCACCAAGATGGCACTGAACAGGAAATGTCTCTGGGTTACCACAAAATCTCACCTCTGCCACAGCCTAGGCCTCTGCCTGCTGCTACCTGGGACAACAATGTGTGACTTCTGCTCCTGTTCAGTCCTCCAAATCTCACATCTCTCCTGATTTCTTGATGCTTTGACACTGGGGGGCTTGCTGACTCAGGAGGGACTGCCCCTCTCAGGACTAGCTAAATCCTGGATAGCAAATAATACCCAGTGGCTGCTCCTTTCCTATGTAAACCAACCAGTCTGGAATCCATACCCCCAATCACCTCTCACACTCTAGGCCACTACCGCCTGCCCTAATGGCCCCAGGGCCAGGCCACTAGGGGTAGCCCCTGTGCCCCAGAACCCACTGGAATTACTGAAACTAGCCAACCAAAGCTGCTTGCCACGCCTCCCCGATTCCTTCCGACGGAAGGCACAGTAAAGGCTCTTGCTAACCTTTCTCTCAGCTCTGTCTGCCTCCTAACTGACCTAGGGCTTCCCCGTGCAGTCCCCGGTGGCAGAGCACAGCGTGCACCCTTCTCTTGAGGTAAGTATGACAAACTACTTTTTCTTTTTTTTTTTTAATTCATTTTAGAGAGAGAGAAACATCGATGTGAAAGAGAAACATCAATTGCTGCCCCTGCCTTCTCACAAGGGATGATATTTAGTTCAACTGTGTGGATGGGAGTAGAGGTGCGAAGAGTCCAGGAACACTGCATGTAAAGGTGCGGAAGTCTAACAGAACAATGAAAAAATAATTTTCTGCCATTAGAACAGAAAGTGCATGTGTGGACAGAGGTGGGAGAGGAGGCTCGAATGGTACTTAGGGCCAGACCGTATCAATATTTAAAATATAGCTCAAAT
This sequence comes from Myotis davidii, assembly GCF_000327345.1. NCBI lineage: Eukaryota > Metazoa > Chordata > Mammalia > Chiroptera > Vespertilionidae > Myotis > Myotis davidii. Next base: position 1,788,292 of record NW_006282748.1, on the reverse strand, counting down.
AGGAGAGTTCCATAATAACATTTGCACTTTACAAAGATAATTTGTTGGCCTTCAAAAAAAAAAAAAAAGAAAAGAATTCCCCCGAAAAGAGAGGTTCAAGTCATGAATATGGATTAAGGAAATAATGCAATTATGCAAATGGAACATGATGAGGACAAAATGAAGACAGCGAGAGAGGAGCACTAAGAAATAATTATTTGATACATGTACAAGAGAATAGAGGGAGTTGGTAGTTATTTGAATGTGGGGAATAAAAGGCAAGAAGACATCCAGAATATGAAAGTTTCTAACTAAGTTTACTAGGTGAAAGGTGATGACATTGACTGTGGTTGATCAGGCTAGAAATACAACTGGAGGAGAAGGTTAGGGTAGGGAGGGAAAAAAATGAGTTTGGTTTTAGACAGTTGACCTCAAAGTGCTTTCAAATCATCCACAGTAAAAGTGGATTCATAGAAGAGATTTGGGCTACATATTTATTTATTTATTTAAATATATTTTTATTGATTTCAGAGAGGAAGGAAGAGGGAGAGAGAGATAGAAACATCAATGATGAGAGAGAATCATTGATCGGCTGCCTCCTGCACAGTCTGAGCCCTCAATCCGGGCATGTGCCCTTGACCAGAATTGAACCTGAGACCCTTCAGTCCAAAGGCTGATGCTCTATCCACTGAGCCAAACCAGCTAGGGCTGGGCTACTTATTTAGATGTAGGAGACACAAATATATAAGTGAGGTCACCCAGAAGAGATTATAAAATGAAATGAGAAATACATCAAGAGGAATGCCAACTTTTAATAGGAAGAGGTATCACTAAGGGGAAGGAAGGAAGAATGGTCAGAGGGGAAAGAGAAGAATCAAGGTGATGTCATGGGACTCAAGGAGAAGAGTTTTGAGTGGTGGGATGGAGGGAAGGACTTTAATAGTGCCGGTCACAAAGTGAAGTTGGTCCATCAACACAGAGAGGATGACCGGAGAAGGGATCCAACAAGAGTTGTGGAGAGTATTTACTTAGAGCATGCCCAGATCTGGATGAAAGTTTTCTGCGAAGTCTTTATTCATCCCGAGTTTTAAGTAGGTGATACTAGCTGAAACTGTTAGCTTTCCTGGAAATAAAGGAGTTCTGAGGTCAGACACTATTCAGCTAGAATAGATGGGCTTATGGGGAGGGGATGGGAGCCTAGAAGCTTTCCTAGAGCCCATACCATCCCTTCATGTCTCACTCTGTGGTGGCTATTGGGGTTGGAGATACAATGAGACAGTGAACATTTTTACTATGTTGGTGCTGCTTAGAATGACTGCTATCTTTTATGGGGTTTTAGCCAAAAAGGACCATGTGTGGTCAGATTTTTTTTCAATGCTGGGCACATGTGCATGCTGATGTGTGCTTGGCAGAGGCATTTTCTTGGCAGAGGCGTTCCTGAATTGCACAGCCTGTTGCAATTTGCTTCTATGTTCACAATAAGCCTGTGGGTTTTGCTCAGAAATAGCTCTCTCATTCCTTGGAACTGCATTCCAAGACAGCTTCCCTGAGCTATATTTATTCTCATCACCAAAGGTGATTCTTTTGTACTTTATGGTTTTGAAAGCACTTTCACCTTCAATATATTTAATTCAAGCTTCAAAATAAACCTGTGAGCCTTAACCGGTTTGGCTCAGTGGATGGAGCGTTGGCCTGCGGACTGAAAGGTCCCAGGTTCGATTCTGGTCAGGGGCATGTACCTTGGTTGCGGGCATATCCCCAGTAGGAGGTGTGCAGGAGGCAGCTGATCGATGTTTCTCTCTCATTGATGTTTCTAGCTCTCTAGCCCTCTCCCTTCCTCTCTATAAAAAATCAATAAAAAATATTTTTAAAAAATAATAAAAAGTGTTTTAAAAAATAAAATAAAAATAAACCTGTGAGATAGGTGAGTCAGGTGTTAATATTATGTCCATTTTATGGATGAGAAAAACAATGCTCAAGGGAATCACATGACTTCCTAAAATTTGCACAGTTAATATTTAGAAACCTGATAATAGCTAATAGTTCTATTGTATTTCCCATAAGCTAGCACTGTTCAATGTAATATATATATATATATATATATTTTCAATCTTTACAACAATCCTGCAAAAGCGGTGCCATTATTGCCGCATTTTATAGATAAAGATGGATTCCAACTCTCCCTGTTTGATTTTTAGCACTTGCCCATTTCCATGGTGTAAATACTTATTCCAACCACAGCTTATTTCAAGCTACCAATGTGATGTCAACCAGCTTCCAAAACTCCTGAAAATTTAATAATCGGTTCTACTTCTTTCCTAAGTGTTTTTCTGTAACACCCTTAAAACTCGTAACAACAATCTTGTAAGCACTGTTACGTTTATTAGTCACAGTTTACACATGAGAAAACCGAGAAACAAAGAGTCTTAAGCAAGTTGCCCAAGATCAAACTGTTATCAAGCAGCAGAGTCAGGATTTGGATGTGAGCACAGAGTTCCTGAGCCTCAGCTCTTACCTGCTACACTGTTCTGCCGGCTTCTCAAACATGGCCTGGCCTTCCAGCGTCATCCTGAATGTCTCTATAGAAAGAAGAAAAAAATCAATTGTTTTGAAAGTCCCCTGCCTGGTTGCTCAGCCTCCCATCTCTCCATTCTATCTTACATACTACTAAGAAAATGTTCTCTGAAGGAAAGAGCTGCTCATATCATTCCCCTGCTCAAATACCTTCAAACAGTTTGCTGCCACAGGTGAGATAAAATGCAAACTCCTCGCCTTGGTACTCATGTCCTCTGTGCTCAATTCTAAATACCTTTTCTAGTCTTCATTACCATTCTCCTGAAAGTTTTGTCTGCTTCAATAACACCACATTAATTGTGACTTCTCAAGCAGCCTGTGGACTTTTTTAGCTCTGGGCACAGGCTAATCCAGGGGTGGGCAAACTTTTTGACTGGAGGGCCACAATGGGTTCTTAAACTGGACCAGAGGGCCGGAACAAAAGCATGGATGGAGTGTTTGTGTGAACTAATATAAATTCAAAGTAAACATCATTACATAAAAGGGTACGGTCTTTTTTATTTTCGTTTTATTCATTTCAAACGGGCCGGATCCGGCCCACGGGCCGTAGTTTGCCCACGGCTGGGCTAATACCTCCATCTGTCCAAGTCCTACCATCTTTCATGGTTCTGTACAAATGTCACTTTCTCTTTGGGGTCTTCCCACATGCCTCCAGTTGGAAAAAATTTCTTTTCTGATTCCCCATTGTCCCCATTACACTTGATTTGTGGTACCTCTATTACAGCACTCAGGGCAATCTGTTTTTTATTATAGTTGTATTCTATACAGTGGGAGATATGTCTGTCTCTCCTACTATAGAATGAGTCTTTTAGGGCAGGATCCAGGACAGTGTCTTGTTCATAGCAGAAGCTGAATGAACATTTGTGAACTCTATTGCTAGATTATAGCAATCAAAATCTGAGCGTGGTATAAAATGAGTATTTACTCTCCTCTTTCCCAGGTCATGTTTATTCCCTGATGACAGGAGTGCCAACCCCACCAGTCAACCAGAGAAGCAACAGAACACCTTATACTATGACCACAATGGTTGAACTTGTGGGAGAGCTATAGCTGACCAGAGGAAGTCCTGTACAAGGTCCTGTCCTGGACCTGTCCTCCACTCATCTGGGATGGTGATGATGTTTTCCACTGAAGTCCCTCCTCCCCCACCCCCCCGACCCGCATCACAGACACAGCCACCTCTAGGACTGCAAATCCATCCCAGAGCGGGTGGTGTTTCTACTCATGGATCCAGAGCACCAAACACCTCCTCTCCCCATCTTTTTTGTCTCTGCTGTTTTATTTGTAATGCCTTCAAAATGCAACAGAACCAACTGGCAACTCTCTTAAGGTGGCTGCTCAAATATCTCAGAGATATTGGGGGTTCAGTTTCAGATAACTGCAATAAAGCAAATAAGGCAACATTTTGGCTTCTTAGTGCCAAAATGTTATGTTTACACTATACCATAGTCTATTAAGTGCATACTAGTGTTTTATTTAAAAAGAAAGTACATATCTTAATTTAAATATACCTTATTGCTAAAAAATGCTAATCATAATCTAGGCTGTCTTTTTACTGATGGGGGGTCTTGCCTCAATGTTGATACTGCTGATTGATCAGGATGGTGGTTTCTGAAGGTTGGGTGACTGTGGTAATTTCTTAAATGAAACAACAATGAAATTTGCCACCTCAGTTGACTCTGTTTTCCCATATGACTTCTCTGTAGCATGTGCTGCTGTTTGACAGCCTCTTCCCCACGGTAGAACTTCTTTCAGAATTGGAGTCAATCCTCTCAAACACTGCCTCTGCTTTACCAACTAAGTTTATGTCGTATTCTAAATCCTTTGTCGTCTTTCAACAATTTTCACAGTATCTTCACCAGAAGTAGATTCCATCACAAAAAACCACTGTCTTAGCTCATCCATGAGCTAAGACAACTCTCATTCATTAGATTTTTATTGAATTTGCAGCAATTCAATCATATCTTTAGAATTCACTTCTAATTCTAGGTCTATCTTGCTATTTCGCCCATATCTGCGGTTACTTCTTCCACTGAAGTCTTGAACTTCTCAAGTCACTCATGAGGTTTGGGATCAATCTCTTCCAAACTCCTGTTAATGTTGACATTTTGATCTCTTTTCATGAAACACAAATGTTGTTAATGGCATTTAGAATTGTAACTCCTGTCCAGGAGGTTTAAATTTACTTTGCCCAGATCCATCACGCAGTAGTTCTCGACCTTCTGGCCCTTTAAATACAGTTCCTTCTGTTGTGACCAACCATAAAATTATTTCCATTGCTACTTCATCACTGTAATGTTGCTACTGTTATGAATCGTAATGTAAATATCTGATATACAGGATGGTCTTAGGTGACCCCTATAAAAGGGTCATTCGATCGCCAAAGGGGGCGCGACCCACAGGTTGAGAACCGCTGCATCAGAGGCACCACTATCTATGGCAGCTATGGCCTCAGAAAACGTATTTCTTAAATAATGAGGCTTAAAAGTTTCTGCAGAATGGATGTTGTTTTGGCCGGCATGAAAACATTAGTCTCACTATACATCTCCATCAGAGCTCTTGGATGACCAGGTGCATTGTCAATGAGCAGTAATATTTTGAAATGAATATTTTTATGAAAAATAGGTCTAAAAAGCAGGCTTAAAATATTTGGTAAGCCATGTTAAAACAGATGTGCTGTTATCCAGGCTTTGTTGTTCTACTTATAGAGCATAGGCTGAGTAGATTTAGCATCATTTTTAAGAGCCCTAGGATTTTCCGAATGGTGAATGAACACTGGCTTCAACTTAAAGTCACCAGCTGCATTAGCCCCTAACAAAAGAGGTAGCCTGTCCTTTGAAGTTTTCAAGTCAGGCATTGACTTCTCTTTAGCTATAAAAGTCCTAGATGGCATCTTCTTCCATTATAAGGCTGTTATGTCTACATTGAAAATCTACTGTTTAGGGTGGCCACCTTTATTAACTATCTTAGCTAGATGTGGATAACTTGCTGTAGCTTTTACATCAATACTTGCTACTTGACCTTGTAATTTTTATGAAGATAAATTCTTTCTGTAAACCTCATGAACCAACCTTTGCTCACTTTAATTTTCCCCCCACAGCTTCCTCACCTCTCTCGGCCCTCCTAGAATGAAAGAGAGTTGGGGCTTTGTTCTCTGAACCAGGCTTTCACTTAAGGAAATGTTGTGGCTGGTTTGATCCTCTATCCAAACCACTAAAACTTTCTCTGTATCAGCAATAAGGCTGTTTTGATTTCTTGTTATTTGTGTGTTCACTGGGGTAGCACTTTTTAATTCCCGTCAAGAACTCTTCCTTCACATTCACAACTTGGCTAACTGTTTGGCAAGAGTCTACCTTTCAACCTATCTTGGCTTTTGATATGCCTTCCTCACTAAGCTTAATCATTTCTGGCTATCGATTTAAAGTAAGACATGAAATTCTTCCTTTCATTTGAGTACTTGGTGGCCAGTGTAGAGTTATTAATTGGCCTAATTTTAATATACTTGTGTCTCAGGAAATAGCGAGGCCAGAGGACCGGGTGAGAGATGGTAGAGCAGTTGGTCAGTGGAGCAGCCAGAACACACACATTTATTAAGTTTGTCACATATATGGGAGCAGTTTGTGGCACCCCTAAACAATCACAATCATAACATCAAAGATCACTGATCACAGATCATCACAACAAATATAATAATGATCTAAAAGCTTGAAATACTGTATGAATCACCGGAATGTGACACAGAGACACAAAGTGAGGAAATCTGTTGGAAAAGTGGTAGTGATAGACGTGTTTGACACCAGTTGCCACAAACCTTCAATTTATTAGGAACCGCAAGAAAGAGAAGAGTATTGAAACAAGGGATGCCTATAGCTGAAAAGTCTGTACTACCTATCCCCACAGCAAGATGAATAGAGTTGACTTAGTGCCTTCCAGGACTCTCATGTGTGCTCAAGGTGAGTTTCTAGTACTCTCTAGATAGAGCAGAAAAATGAAAACAGCACCCCTACTTCCTTGTACACCAATCCAATCGCCAGAAGGCATCTCCTTGCATTGATACAGGGCAGGCTATCTCATTTGGGACTAGGCAAGTTTTTGTGGTAGGGGTTATCGTATGCATTCTAGAATATTTACCAGCATTCTTTTTTAAAAAATATATTTTATTGATTTTCTTTTTTTTTTTTTACAGAGAGGAAGAGAGAGGGATAGAGAGTTGGAAACATCGATGAGAGAGAAACATCCATCAGCTGCCTCCTGCACACTCCCTACTGAGGATGTGCCCACAACCAAGGTACATGCCCTTGACCGGAATTGAACCTGGGACCCTTGAGTCCGCAGGCCAACGCTATATCCACTGAGCCAAGCTGGTTAGGGCACCAGCATTCTTGACCTCTACCCACTAGACACCAGTAACACCCCCTCCCCCCTCAGTTGTGACATCCAAAAATGTCTCCTCATATTGCCAATGCCCTTGAGAGGCACAAACTCTCCCAGCTGAGAACCGCTGATATAGGGCTTTCCTGGCACAAATTGCCACCTAAGTGACCCTTGTTCGGCTGTGACTCCATTGGCCTCCTCTCCAGCCCTCCAATTAGTAACCCGTGATCAGCTGCGTGCTGCCTTTAGGGTTAGTGTTCATAGTTCCAGTCTCTGGCATATGTTCCTGGATGACCGCCTCCAGGATGGGTGGCAGGATGGGTATCATCTGCGACATTGGTAGTGAATCCCAGATAGAACAGAAGGTGAGAGGGACATATTTCCAGGAGATGTTCTGTTCAGGTTGGGGGCTGTTCCTTTGAGAATTCTCTTGCCTCTGAGTCTGGCACTCTGAACCAGGACCCAGCAAGGAGGGGAGAAAATAGGCAAATAAGGTCAACCTGAAGGCTCGTGTTCTAATCAGCTTACATTTCTTTGTAGGGAATAGTTTTTGAAGGATCTCATTTTATGGGATCTTGCCGAAATTCAAGCTACATAAGATATCCTCTCCAGCTGCTTTAGCAAAACACCTCAAAGGGTCAATAATTTGGGGGGGGGGGAGGAATATATATATATATTCAAATGTCCATCATCCTTCAGCACACACACCCTTTTCTACCTAGATTCTTCTTTCTCTATCTGAGAGGCTTAGTGCATGTATTTCTAAATAAAGATAAAATATCTTATCAATGAACGTTAGAAATTGTTCATAAATCCTCCAATAACTTGCTTTTCTGTAAAATGTAGCAGTACACATTTATATTATATTGGTGTTCAGAATGTTTCTTTATGAAGCTTTTTCCTTGGTGTTAAATGGCCTAAAGTACCATGTGTTTCTTAATAAAAAGCCATGTAAAAACCTACATTAATAAACTGAACTCAAAGAAAAGCTGCCCCAAGACGGCTCTAACCAATTCTTTTTATGAGCTTGCCAACAATTTCAAGATTGTTTTAATAAAAAAAATTTATGTTTCTGTCTTTGTGAACCACAGCACGCCAGTTTCCCCCACTTGTCCCCACCCCCCTCCCAGGCCCAGCCAATCCTCCAGTGCCCTATGGAAAGGCTCACTCAGACCTTGGCAAGCAGTTCCCTGGGAGAGCTCAGCTGTCTGGACGCCCCTGCACGCGCACATGGCCAAGCAGCCACTTCCAAGTCCATGCCTTCCACTCCCAGGTACTGCGCTGCCACCTCCATAGCCACTCTGTTCTCTCCGGGGATGACACTGAGCAGGGTGAGCAGGACTGGAGTGGTGCAGTCACTTTAAAAAGGAAACTTCCTTGGAGCCCGGCCTGAGGAACCACGAGCATGTTTCTAACTGTCGGAGGAGAAGAAACGTGGCCTTTCGCACCCACATGACATCACATCATCACGCAATATTGTAATTGCGTATTATTTGCTGGCCTCAGCTACTGGGTGGTAAATTCCTTGAAAATGAGATTATATTTTGTTAATCAAATGTAGTGGTTAGCATATGCCTGGTTTATCTATAGGCCTTCAATCTGTATACACTGAAATTCGATTGCATTTAAATTTCAGTTTGGCCACACGCTGGCTAAAAGTTACATAATATTTGTTGGTTCAGTGGATGAAAAGAATATGTTAAGTAACTGCTATATGTAACTACTAACACAATACATGAAAGAAGTCACTCAATAAATTGTCACCTTTATTTTTATTATATTTTAATTATATTTACTACTATTATTAATACTAGCTATGAACCTCAGTTTTTTCCCACCCTTAAAGCAGGCATTTCATAATGCCTGCTTCCTTACTAGGTTATTGTGCAAATTAAGAGACCATAAAAGGGCCAAGCCAGTATGGCTCCGTGGTTAAGCATCAACCCATGAACCAAGAGGTCATGGTTCGATTCCCGTCAGAGCACATGTCAGAGTTGGTTTGATCCCCAGTAGGGGGCATGCAGGAGACACCCAATTGATGATTCTCTCTCTCTCTCTCTCTCTCTCTCTCTCTCAAAATATATATATATTTTTAGAAATGCCAGTTTGTCTCCATAGAACTAATGGGAATAAGAAAGTACTGTTAGGTCTTTGTGGTTCTGCAAAGTCTGCACAGCATTGCTCGAGACAGTGTGTAGTGGTATCTGTGAGGGTGAACTTGCCCTGGGGTGGGGTGAAATTAAAATGGTTGGGCATGGCATCTTTCCCACCCAGCGTTCTCTTCTTGGTATGCTTTTAATTTGTTTGTTTGTTTGTTTGTTTTTGTTTTATCTCTGAAGAATTTGTACTTTAGGTATTTTTCAATATTTTCACCTCACAGATTGTCATGGAGAGAACAAAAAGATGTCTTCTTGAGTGTCCACAGAGACAGGGGCAGGACAACGGAGAGCAGCCATATAGATAAAATTCTGGGCCCTGATGAGAAAGAGCATTCCAGCAATTAGAATGCAGCAAAGGGATGTTTCTGCCTAGAAGGTGGTGAGCCCACCATCCCTGGAAATGTCCAAGCAGAGATTTGAATAACCGCATCAGTGATGCTATAAAATAAATTCTTGCTTGGAATAGGGAATTTAACATGATGACATGTAACAAAGTAAAAGGTTCTTTGTCCCCACTCCTTCCCCAAGATTATTTTAAACCTGTTCTTACCTCTGATCTCACACATCTACTCAAGCAGGGTGGACCCACTTTCTTCTACGATTAGGCTTAATAAGCCCAGTAGTAAGTTGGTTCCTATCTTAGCTGATAACATCTGGTGAAAATGGAAGATGCCTTTCAATCAAGAGTCCTTTGTGGCTGAGGTCTTACAGTTGTCCTAGCCCCTTGTTTGTCTAGCTAAGTTTACTTTTTTTTTTTTAAATCATCAGACTAGTTTTCCCCCCTCTCTGGCTTTCATCCACATGAAAAGGTTCTGACCTTTGACTTCTCTTGACTCTCGGTTGCTGCACATGCCCTCAATTTTGCTTGTCTGCTTGGTGTCTGCATTTCTGCGTTGCCTTGATCTTTATATTTGCACCCCATTCCTAACTACCTGCAAATTTGTGATGATGCTTAAGTGATTGAATTATGGGTTAGTATGGGTTCAGATTCTGACTGCTGCTAACTGGCACACCTTGGACAAGTTGCTTTAGTCTTCTAAACTTTGTTTTCTCAGCTATTTAATGGAAATGGTTATGGTACCTGTATGACAGGTGAGGGGTAGTTAGCACACACTCTGTGCCCAGTAAATGTTACTACAATTATTATTTCACAAAGACTGATTCACCCTATACTCTCAGGTTCCAACTTCCTAATTAATGTCCTAAGATCAACAACCACTATCCCATTATGAAACAAAAATCTTAATTTAGGCTTTCCTTTCTTAATAGAATAGACATGTCCCTATTAAATTGGCTAAAAACATATTTCCATAATATTTTGTCTATTACATTTTATTACAAAACGGAGACCCCAATTTTCCCCAAAATTACTTTGGACTCTGAATATAGTGAAGTTGATCTTCAGGTTAGTAAAATCTTTAAAATAAAAAATAACTTACCAGTGTGATATTATCCATATTCAAAACAGAGTCACAATCACACACTGTTTACTCAATTATAACAGGAACAAGACCAGTATAAAAGCATGGGACCCCCAAATTCTATCCATCTGTGATGTACAATCCTTTAAAATAAATGTGTGACTAAATTTATGAATTTGTGAGTTTATAAATCTATTTAGCAAAGTAGGACCATTTGCCAGTGTTGTAAAATCACTACTCACTACTACGTTTAGCATTATTATTCCATCTCAGGACAGCCAACTTAAGGAGAACCAGATATCATACAGGTTCAGTAAAGAGGGCTGTGGAAATGGTTTGTTGTTGTTGTTGTTGTTTAATTTTTATTGAATTTATTGAGGTGACATTGGAAATATTTTTGATGGAAACAGGCACAGTGCATTCTTGTTAGCTATTGGCTGCCTCCTGAATATGTCCATCAAACTAAATTCTACTCCAAACCAAAATTCAAATAGAACTGAACCCAAATGTTAATGCTTCGGTAAACCATGAAGTGAGCCAACTTTCCCTGGGGGGAAAGGAAAAAAAAAACTACTAAAGCAGTTTGAGTTGAAGCCAAAACTATATGTTTTATGAAACTATTGAACTGGAACAAAATCAGATCAAAATATACCATGAACTGAATTTAAACAAAATAAATAAATTTTTTATTTCTTTTGAATTGAGTTGCTGGCTACAAATAATGTTTACTTTAGTGCATATGATATTTATTTCAAAACACATATCATTTATCTTGGACAATTCCCCCCCTCCCCCTGTCATTTTCTCCTTTATACAAAGGGGATGATGATTCCAACCTACTTCACTAGAGTTAATGTGAGGATTCAATTAAATAATAAGCAAGCACTTTCATCATCATCATCATCATCATCATCATCATCATCATCATCTCTTCATTTTGTCCAGCACACAAGGGGTCAACTTTACCTTTTTTAAGTCCTCCAATATGGTCACTGGCCACCAGAGGGCAGCAAAAAGGTAGAAACCCCTGCTGGAACTGACAGCGGAACTTGTCTTACAAGAACAAGCACTGAGGGCTTACTAGGTGCCAAATGTTGCATGTATTAACAAATTTAATCCTTAAAACAATGCCACAAGGTGTGTGTTGTTTTTTATTATTCCCAGGGAGCAGATGAGGAAACTAAGGCAAAAATAGGTGAAGAAATCCGTCCAAGGTCAGCCAATAGCAGACCTTGATTGGCAGAGCTATAATCTAAACCCAGGCATCCTAGCTATAAAGCCCCCGCTCTTAATATATCACTATCTACTGGCATAGAATATTCATTTTGGAGGATGCTAACCTTGGAGAGGTTTAGATCCTGGCCTTGTTCATAGGCACAGAAGGTTCTGCAACCCAGGATGACCTTATGTAGTTTATCCACAGTTCAGGACCCAGAGTAGAGACAGTCAAAACCTGAGCCAGCGAATATGATGTGGGCAACAGTAGTGCAAGGGACAAATGCAGGGCACAGGCATCCACCAAGTGAACAGGGGAACATTCATCAAGGAGGAAAGGAAGACGGGATTCAGGCATCAAGGTAGGAAAATGATCGGGACACTTGCCTTTGACAAAAACGTTATTCTCATGGTGGCTGAGTCCAGCTGGCTCATCCTTCTGAAGCTTTGGTAGATCTTAAAGCGCCAATACTAACAAGACAATGGGAAGCTGACACTGTTCCATTTTCATAGCAATTTCTATCTCAAGGGCTTTTATTTCGTTTAATTTTCAAAATTAAAACAACACAAACAATTATCCTGCTCATTACAGTCACGCCTCTCAAAATAACAGTCCCTACCAACTTCCCAAGTTCTTTTCCCACACTCTCCCCAACCCACTGCAGTTAGACTTCGGCATGCATCCCTTCACTGAGACTACCCTCACAAGGTCTCCAGTCAGATGCCAAACCAAACAGCTACTTGTCATCTTTCCAGATGTGCCTGCAGCTTTTGACATTGTTGGCCACTCTTGCCCTCACGGAACTCTCCAGTTCTTGGTTTGAAATACCTTGTTTGACCATCCTCACTCCTGGATCTACCACTGCTTGTCTGAACACCATTTTGTAGTCCACTTACTGGCTACTTTTTCCCACCATCTCTTGTCAAAAACCATATAATGGCCGTTCACTGCCCTTCCTACCTCCTCCATTCTGGACACTCCAATTCCATCCTCAACAATTGCTGCACAGAAAGCTTCCCAAAACACTGAAACACTACTCCTGTCATGATTCTCCCTTGCTGCAAATCATTCAGTGACGCCTGGTTCCCCATCATGAGTTTAGCATGGCACTCAAGGGTCCTCCTACTGCTTTTCCATGTGGTTCTGACAATACCTTTACACATGGCCTTTGTCTACTCACAGCTCCTCAAAAGTGATTCAAATTCCCATAGTTCCTTAAGCCTCTTTTTCTTTGTATCCTTCAAATTGAAGCTCAACCATCTCCTGCCTCTTCTACAGGATTCCCTGGAATCCTGCCTCCTGGGCAGAAGTGCTGGCTTTCCTCAGAGCATCCCAGTGCACATGGGCCATTGGATGATTGCGGCTCATTCACAGACATGGATCTGACGCACCAGACTCTGCTCTCCTTGTGGCGTGTAGCTTGGTATCCCTAGCACCTACCACAAAAAGGCACTTAATGTATATCTAAGTCACTAATGGATTCTCTTAAGAGAAAAATTGATGGGAATGGTGGAACTGAAATGCAATGACTGGTGCAAAGATAGGTGATTTGGAACTGAAATCTTGATTTTTAATATACCTCATTAATTCTTGAAGAGCTGAAAGGCAAAGGCACGTTGAAAGCTGTAAATAATAAACTGAAAGTCATCATATTGATTGTATGCCTTTAATGATGAGGAGGTGATGAGAATATTAATGAGTATCAGCAATGTCATGCTGAACAGTGGGGCCTAGTCCAAGCAGGTTTGTCGGCCTCAACAGCAGCATGAGGGATTGGTTTTCCTCTCCACGTAACATTCAGTGGAACAAATCCTGACAGTTTAACATGGAGCATAGAATGCACTCTCAGGGTAACAGGATACTAAGCATATTTGACCACAT
>NW_006282748.1:1724696-1773735 GCF_000327345.1 Myotis davidii | reverse complement strand
CTCTAAAGTGACATATATAAATCATATATGTATATATATATGTATATATGTGTATGTATGTATATATATGTATGTGTATGTATATATATATGCCTAAGTGACCATTCAACCAGTCGCTATGACCACCACAGGAGCTGCCCCCTGGTGGTCAGTGCACTCCTACAGCAGGAGTGCCAGTCAGCTGACCAATAGGCAGACACCAGGCTCACGGGTGGCAAGTGCAGCTGTGGCCGCACCAGCCTCTCTTGCAGACACTCCCCTGCACGCCCTTCCCCATCCAGACCTGTAGCAGTATCGGACTGACTGGGCGCGAGCCCACAGCCGCTTCTCGGTCATGGATGTGCTGTTATCACCCTAGGACGGGCACACGGAGACCGCAGTAGAGCAGCAGCAGGGCCAGGTGCAGCTGGGCCAGGATGAGTGGGAGCAGTGCCCAGCTTGGGCCCCTCCCTGGCCGCCTGCCGCTTCACACACTACTACATCCCTCTGGGGATATTGGACGCCAGTTTCAGCTCGATCCCCACAGGCCACCTGAGGGACCCCACCGGTGCACAAATCCGTGCACTGGGCCTCTAGTAGAATAAATAAAGTTTCTGTTTCTACAGGCATTCTCCTAAGCATAATCTCCTTTCTGTAGATATTAAATAGACCGGTCAACAGACGGACACTAATAGAGAAGAAGATGGTAGAGAAGGTAATGAAAGAGCCTTGGAAAACTTCCCAAATTTCACAACTGCAGCTCTTTTAAACTAATGACTCAGGGGAGGTGCTGGAAACCACTACAGGGGCACTTTCACTAGTACAGATCACCCAAAATGAAATGAGGAATGGATTTCAACAATAAAAACAGTAACAAATCTAAGCCAAGTGTCAATACCAGTGTGACATAGATGTCAGAGAAGCAGGGCTACAGGCTACACATATATTCACACATACACATACATATACATGTGTATACACACACGTACAGACTGCAGTTCTGCGTGCGTGCGTGTGTGTGTGTGTGTGGAGAGATGGAAGCATTGTGAAAGGAGAATCCATAAGCATGAGCTAGTGTCCATAAGATAGACTGAAACATGTGTCAGTTCTTGTTGCCTCTGACTTTAGTGGTATGCACAGCTGGGGCCCTTTATCATGGAACTAAGCACGTGTACCCGGCCCAGGAGTTGGAGAATCCAGGGGAAGATGAAGCAGCTGCAGGTCTAGCTGCTACCTCCCACCAATGAGGTGAGTCAGCAGCAACATGGTGAGCTACAAAGTGGCTGCTGCCCACCAAACCTCCCACTTGTGGCCTGTCCTTACTGGAAACATCCAGGAAGAGAAATTCTGGGAAATGTAATTCAGCCAAGTTGATACCTAATGAAGCCACCACAGATTAGACCTCCATGCCCCTGATTTCTGTGTAACTCCTCTTTGGAGAATGCCTTTTCTGGTCTAGAATGGCTTAAAAACCCATGGACTCTTTTCTTACCTCATCATATCATTCACAAACTAAAAATAATTATTGTGCTTTCAAAAGGTATTTGGACAAATATCACATGATCTCACTTATATGTGGAATCTATTGAATAAAACAGAACCAGAGGCATAGAAACATGGAACAGACTGACAAATTTCAGAGGGAAGGGGGGTAAAGGGAAGGGGTAGGAAGAGATTAACCAAATAACTTATCTATATATATAAAAGGCTAAGTGTCCATCCATCCAACCAGTAGCTATGACCACACTGATCACCAGGGGGCAAACACTCAACGCAGGAGCTGCCATTGATGCTCACTGGTCATTTAAAAATAAATGGTACCACTAACCTGGCACTGACAAACACTCTGCTTCCTCCAAGTGGGACACAGGGTCCGCCACCACCCTGAAGTGACCCCCCACCAAATTGCAGCCAACACAACGCTATCAAGAACCCATGGCGCAAAATGTGGCCCTCAGCCCAGCCCAGCCTGGAAACTGTCGCTTTGTGGGCGCCAGGTGATGATGTCTCCTAGCAACACCCAGCTTCCTCTCCCTAGCAACAGGCCATTTAAAAATAAATGGCACTACGGTCCTGGCACCGACAAACCAACACTGGGTTTCCCCCAAGTGGGACACAGGCCCCACCACCACCCCAGAGCGATAGCCCACCAAATCGCAGCCAATGCTGCCAAGATGCCATGGTGCAAAATGTGGCTCACAGCCCAGCCCAGCCCAGCCCAGAAACAGTGGCTGTGGGCACCCAGTAATGATGTCACATAGCAATGCCCAACTTCCTCTTCTTAGTGACTAGCATCCTTGGGAGTTTCTTCAGCCCAGGAACCTGACTTGCTTTTATAGCCAGGTGCAAACATTTTACAGTTTAACCAAATGTTTGTGAAGCTTTTTCCCGTGCCTCATCTCATTTGATCCTCAAAGAAGTACTGGAGTAGGTAGATAGGAGACTCGGTAGAATCCTATTTTCTTTTCATTAGCAAGACGTGAATAGTGATATTAAAATATTTCTTCTAATTAATTTCCTTCCAATGTGTACGAATCCATGCACTGGGACACTAGTATGCACATATGCATTGCCCATGGACACAGACAATAGGGTGGGTGAAGGCCTGGGGTGGGGCGAGAACAGGATGGAGGCAGACAATGGGGAAAAGGGGGAAGATATCTGTAATACTCTCAAGAATAAAGATTTTTAAATATGTAATTTGAATATTCAGAAGTCTCTGTTAAATTCTTAAGCCCAAGACAGCCTGTTATAAAGGTTATAGAAGTTAATTATGTCAAGAATACCCCCTTCTGTCCTATACATCTACACTAGCATATACACACACACAAATTCTAGTCCATAAACATCATTTCAAAAATACAAGTTTCATGTATTTTTAATATTCAGTCAATGTCAGGTTTGGGCAGGAATGTACAGTGAGAGTGCTTGTCCTTACTGTCCACTCTGAGCACCGATGGCCTTGAGATTGAGAGATCACTTTGCCTGACACCCAGTCATCTGGAAATCATCAAACCTGAGCTGCTCTTTAAAGTTCACATGTGTCTCTTAGTTTTACAATAACCACAGTGTGTTGGGATGGTAGAGGTGAACATTACAATTTTAACTAACACTTTAAAATAGAAAAAAAAAATGTAGGGAGCAATCACATGGCAATATTAAATATTTTTCATTATATTTTCTAATAACTCTCAAGCACTGGTAACCATAAAAGCCTTCATAATGTGTTTATTGAGACCAGTAATCAGTACAGGATGGAATTTTCAATATAACATGGGCAGGTTTTCTATGAAAGTGGCACAGGGAACTCTGCCCCTTTGCTGGAATATAAACGTGACTCCCTCTTTAGGGCATTGAGGTAGTAAAATACAAGAGAACTTCCTAATGGAAATGAGACTATTCTCATTAAATTAAATGAGACCATTTAATGTGGGTGAAAGTGATTCAAAATTCACACACCTCCTGCAAGTATGTTCTTGATTTACTTTTTAAAGGGTAAAATGGGTTTAGTAAATATTGCCAGGTATAATAAATCATAAAACATTTAACATCGATTTGTCAAATGTAGTTTACATGAACTAGCACTTAGAGTTATTTATGCCAGACCGAATGAAATGGTTGCTATGTTAGTAGGGTTTTCAGCCAGTTAGGAAACATGCAGTGAGCAAAACATTGTGCTGGGTGGTATGTTGGTTATAGAAAATTACATGATGCTACATTATACTCAAAGTGCTTACAGTCTAGATGGGGCACTCCATCAATAATACGAGGCTGGATATAAGAAGGGCCTGTCCAATGCATTTCACTTCCAGTCAAGTCAACCAATTGCAGGGGTCCTCAAACTTTTTAAACAGGGGGTCAGTTTACTGTCCCTCCAATATACCATTGGAGGGCCGGACTATAGTTTAAAAAAAAGACTATGAACAAATTCCTATACACACTGCACATATCTTATTTTGAAGTAAAAAAACAAAACGAGAACAAATACAATATTGGTATTTGCATGTGGCCCGCAGGCCGTAGTTTGAGGACCCCTGAATTAAAGCTACCCTTTCCTATTTGATTTCATCCATCACTCCCACCTGGCCACCATCACAAAAAAAAAAAGTCCCAGTCTTCTAGAACAGGAGACCTGACCCTCCCATTCCAAACTTATTTCATATTATCTTGCACTCTGTTTATAAAACTTTTAGGTTTTCAGTGCTGGAGCTCTTGGGTGGATGGCTTCACAATCTCTTCTAAGATCAGCCCTTGGTTCCACAACTCAAATATGACTGCTACTTTACTGCTTACTAGTACTGCTTAGATATGTATAACTTAAGCCACTCTGGGTAATATCCTGAAAATAATGATGGAAAACTTCCCTAACTTGGTGAAGAAAAATATACCATAGTATTGTAATAGACCATAATATTGTAATAACTATGTATGGTGTTAGATGGGTACTAGATTTATTGGGATGATGACTTCGTAAGTTATAGAAATGTCCACTCACTATGTTGTATACTTGAAACTATTGTAATATTATATAACAACTGACAATAAATAAAATCTTAAAAATTAATAATAAAAATTTGCATCAGAACAGCTAAAATAGTATTCAGAGAAAATTTATATTCCACAATACTTATATCAACAAGAGTTTTAAAAACTGGTTCGGTATCCAATATTAAAGCATGATTTAATTGAAAAACAAATTTTACAACAGACACACAAATTCAAAGGCTGAATCTCTGAGAAAACTAATAAAATCAATGAATTGTATAATAAGCTAATCAAGGAAAGTGAAAGGAAAAATCATAAATACAGAAGATATGATCAAAGAGAAAAAACTACAAATACAAAAGAAAGACAAAAATATCATATCAATGATTTTCTCAATGTTATGAATATGTTAGAAAACCTGGATGAAGTGGAATTTTCTAGGAAAGTAGAATTTACTAATCTGACTAAAGAAGGGATAAACAATCTAAATAAATCAGAAGAAATGGAAGAAGATAATAAAGAACTTTTTCCCCTCAAATCACCATGCCTACATAGTTGTATGAAGAGCCTCTATTTGCCTTAAACGATTTTTTAAAAAAGGTAATTTACAGTTGAACTGTTCAAAGCACAAAAAGACATTTCCCACATTTTTATGCATCAAGGCTAATATTAATAACAAAACTCGACAATGATTGCAAAAAAATCTGCTAACCAAACTTACTTAAGATTATTGAAACAAATACCAAATAATATAAGTAAACAGATGCCAACATTTCATTAAAAGAATAATACACTATTATCTAGTAATTTATTTCAGCAACATTAAGATGGTTTAATAGTGAGAAAAATTATTATTTAGAGTTATCATATTAATAGATTTAAGAAAAACAATTTTATAATTTTCTCCATTGGATTTGAAAGGGCATTTGGTAAAATTCAACATGTATTTTTGACCTTCATAAATAAATGAAGAAACTGTTAAATGGGAGAGATGACAATATTTTCAACATGATAAAATATCTCTCGATGCATAAGCCAGCTTGATAGTTAATACTAAGGCACTAGAAATATTGCCCTTAACATCTGAAAAAAAAGATCATGATTTTTACTGTCACTACTATTAAATTTAAGTACTGTTTCTTGGTATTAGCCAGAGAAATGTTGACAAATTGAAAGAAATTAAAGATAGAAAAATTGAGAGCAAAGAAGTAAGATTATCACATTTTGCTGGTGGCAGAGTGGAAGGCATTCATTATATCTTTTAACTTGTCCAAGTCTTAGTTTTCTTTCCTGTAAAATGGGGAAAATACTGCTTGCCTAGGTTTTTCTAAATTTAGGGGCACATAAAATTAGAAAGTCATTTGAAAGTGTTTATAAATCATCATGCTACAGAAATGTGCAGTATTGTTACTAATAATGTAACTAATAATGTAAGAAGTTCTGAAGTATCGGGTTTCTCTATTTCCTGCATAAGACAAATTGGCCAGGGAGTTGAGCAAAACTGGTTAGGGTATCAAACAGCTACAGAGCAATTGAGGACTGTCCTCCACTGTTATTTCCATTTGGAAAGTGGAAAGAAGAAAGAACAAGTTAAGAGAGGTCTACAGAAACATTCCAAGGGAAAATGTCTCACCCAAGGAAATAGCATTGCCTTATGCTCTCCTAAAGCCAGATGTTACCCCAGTAAGACACACTCAGCTCTACCCACTCCGTTCTACCAGGACCAGTTCGTTTATGCTGCACCAACTGGCTGCATTGTAAACAGAGTGCTTTGGGTTCATCTCCTTTTCTGTTTACATTCAGAAAAGCCTGAATGGACTCAATGTCCAATCCAGAACTCCGCTGAGAGATTTTCCTCCCCACGCCCACACCCAACACACACACACACACACACACACACACATGTGCATACACATGTACACACATCTTTTTAGATACTTTTAAAATTATGCATAGGGTTACCAGAGAAGATGCTAAAACCATGAAATAATAACAGTTATGTCGGCAGGAATGTGGGATTGGAGCTCAGCACTGCTTGTAAAACAATATATCATTTCAACAAAAACAAGACCAAAGATCAAAAACAGTACTGAATCAGTGTCCAAAAAGCTTCATTATTAAGAAATGGTTTCAAAAGATTTTTCCCTTAACATCTGAGGCAGCAAACCAGACATGGGGAAGCAGCTGGATTCCCCTCACCTTGGCCAGTTTACGGGCTCCCTCACTCTCTTTTTGGGGGGAACAGGGAGGAGAGGTATCAGGATCGTTCAAAATGTTTTAAGTGGAAAACCTCGCTATTGTAAGTGCTCAGAAAATTTATTCACTGAAGATCTCAGACCAGTGCACATCTATCTGCTTCACCACTAAGCCGGGTGCTCCTAAATGTCTTAAAGGGTGTTGCAAAATGCTGAAAACATATGGAAATAAACCACAATTCATTGGTTCAAGTTTTTCCCCTTTAATTCACTTATACCATCAACAATTCTTTAGGGAAAATCAGGATGGGTTAAAGAAAATCAGCCACCACAAGTATTATAAAAGGCTGGGTATTGTTGCTTCAGGCTTCTAGGAGATAATTCAGTGCTATTATGTGTAATGGTTAGAGTGTGGTCCAAAAATTCTATACCATGTGGGTCCAAATCCAGATTTTAATACTAGCCAAACAATTTTGAATACTTTTATTAGTATCCCTTCTGCGCCTCTTTTTACCTCTCTCTTAGAGAAAATATTGTGAGGACTAAATAGAATTATCCTTGGAAAGCACTGAGAACAATACCTGGCACATAATAAGCATTCAATGAATATTAGCTATTATTTTAATTATTATTAGTGATACAATGACAAAAAAATTACTAAGTGGTTCTGAATACCTTAAAATAGTTCATGTTCTTTCTTAAGCACCTACCCTAAGCATTTACTACCATAGAGCTACCGGGGTACCATATTGGAGAATATAACTCACTGGTAGGAAGCGCCATGTAGCTTCTTGTCTCCAGTTCAGGGATTCTGTCGTCAGCATGGGCTGTTCGCGTGTGCTTACAAAAAGTCCATGCACACAGGCCAAAACCATGTCTTCTGTCTTGCAGTGAAGGATGCTGATGGGTTGACATGCCACATTCGATTTTTATTAGGCTCTTTTCCTAGTGCATTCCAGCTCATCGCGGAGCTGCGACAGAGGGGTGGGCAATGCAGGAGTAGCATGGAACACACTGTTTTGTTTTGGTGTCTTAACACTTCAGGCAGATGAAAAGAATACTCCTTAAACGGGCCCCTTTCTGTAGACTGTGTCTTCAACAGAACATATTTCATTGTTTCCATTAGCATGATCAAATGACCTGTTGGTAGATGTTTTGGGGAACAGATCATAGAAAGAGGAAAACTAAAGGCATATTTGAGTTTATGGCGATACCTAATTTTCCATCACTGAGAGATGTTCCTCTTTATCTCCATGTATGTTATTCATCAAGGCATCATGACACTATTTACTGGAAAGTAATGGCATTGTTTACCAGAAAACCAGCTTAATCTGCTACTCATTGTTTTCATCAGTTAAATAAAACTGACCTTTCATCTTTAGCATTGTACTTCCAACAGAGTCCTGCCAAAATCACTAATGATCTGTGTTCCTCAGACAGCTGCAAGACATTCTCCATGAGCTCAGGAATAGTAGGATCATCAGAGATAGAAAGCCCAGCCTTACAGGACCCATTGACAAGCTAGCACTCAAGCCAAGCCATTAGGATCCAGGGGAAAGATTAAGCGAAGGTAAGAAACTTGGAAAACAGGATCCCCAAACCGAATATGGAAACTCCTAAATCAAAACAATTTAGTCATTGAGACTGAATCAACAAAGCTCATTGTCAAGGTTAGAGTTCACAATCAACTGATAAAAATCAAGTTTTGTAGATTAAAATTAGTACAGATATATATATATACTAGAGGCCCAATGCATAAAATTCGTGCAAGGGGCTCAGCCCCCACTGCCGTGGTGGCCGCCTCTGCCTCGGCCCCCACCTGCCACTGCGGCCGGGGAGCCTCCGTCTCGGCCCTCACAGCCCCAGCTTCGTCCTGCAGGTCGTCCAGAAGGACATCTGGAAGGACATCTGGTCTCCTTAGTATATTATGTTTTTATTATATAGAATATATATTCCACAGTGGAGCATGACCTACCCGAATTAGTATTCTCCAGTCTTCAAGATGAGCTGAAGACCTGCCAAATCTCTCCATCATGAAGAATGGTATCAATACGGTACATAACTTTATTTACTGCTCACATTGATAAAGATGCTTATGTAAACTTAAGGTCAGTCTCAATTTACCTCTGAAGGACCAAAGTTTACCTATTCATGTGTTATAGCTTGGTTATTTTCAACCTGACATTAACACCCAAGCACACCATCAGCATTCTCATACAGTTCAATCAGATCACGTAAGCAAACAAGGATTTTATTTAAACAGTTAAGGTCGCAAATCTTTGATGTTTGCCTGGTACTTTTGCTCACCCACCATCCATTCTTCCTGCAATAAGAGCATCTTGAATTCTCCTTTGAAAAAAAAACACATTGTATCCCACTTTATGCATGTATTTCAATTTGTCCCGCAAGTTATATGTACAAGAATGTTCATTGCACTAAAAATGTAGCAAAGATCTAAATGTTGGATATTTATCAGGGAAATCGTAAAAACAAAACAAAAAACTATAAGGCATCCAACCTAAAATATTATTCAGAATTTAAAAGAATGTGGGAGATCTATATGTACCAATATGAAACAATTTTTACCAATATTAAGTGACAGAGCAAGCTGCTGAAGAATATGTATAGCTTGATTTAATTTATATGTTATAGGTACATCTAAATACACAAAAATTAGCTCAGTACACACTGGACTGATAACAATGGTTAACTCTGATGAGCAGTGTATGATTAGAAGGAGAGGTGAAGGAGAACATTAACTTCAATTATGTTATGCTCTATTATTTGAATATTATAGTAAGCTACAGTTATAAATCTGTAAGGTTTAAAATAAAGTTCATGAAATATCTAAGATAAAAAACAAAGCCTGTTTTTAAATAGAAGTGAATTATGTCCTCAATATTTGGAAAGAATTTTAAGTTGTTATCAAAAGTTGTATCTACCAATGAATGTGGACCTAGCAATTATTTCCCTTCCGATACAGATAATTGAAGAAGCAAATTTTCAGCCTATAATTAACTCATTCAAGCAGCAATATAATGTCTCTTTCAAACAACTCAAATAAAGCTTTGTGACCCATAGCAAAGTGACCATTGTTATTGGTGTAGGATATATGCTTACATATTTACAAATACATATATGAATATTAGAAATATATATAGTTAAATATATATCTTTAAATTACTGGTTTCAAACACCTACTCTCTGTGCCTATAAATTTCAGGAAACATCTATCAGCCTCTCCAATTGGTCCTCTTGTAATCTCTTTTACACCAAAGAAACAAGGCCCTCAGTTTTCAACTACAAATTTTTAAGTCTTTTATACCTTTGAGTTGGGTAAAAGATTCAGTGTCATAAAACTGGTTAGTCCTTTATGGGTGGTCTAGCACCAACTTTGAAATGTGGGAACAATTGCTACCTGTTACCTTGGAGCCTCAGCCAAAACTAAAAATGAACTGGATTACTAAATTTATTTTAACACCGTTATGTGTCACTTAATGATAGGGATATGGTCTGAGAATTGCATTGAAATCTGTTGTTGTGCAAACATCTTGGAGTGCACTTACACAAACCTAGATGGTAAAGCCTACTACACACTGAGGCTATATACTATAGCTTATTGCTCCTAGGATACAAACCTGTACTTCTGAATACACAATGGTAAGTATTAATGTATCTAAACATAGAAAAGAAAGAGTAAAATATGGAATACAACCCAACAAGGGTTGGATTGTACAATGTTTAAGATCCATCCTAACTCTAAAATTACATGTTTCTATGATTCTATTTGCAATTAAATAAGGGTCACTACTCACCAACTTAACACATATGTACATCAGTGCAAATTTAGGCCCATGTAAAGTTTTTACCAGTACTTGTCTTTCCAGATATTTGGTTGATGCCATGACTACAAGTACAGTGGAAGATGAGATAGTAAGCCAGGCTGCCAAGTAGAGCTCACCTCTAGGGCAGTGCAATAATGAAGATACACAGGGTGAACTGACCCCAATCATGTCCTCCTGCTTTGGTGACGTGTTGATTTGTTTGACTGTTGGGATTGTAACATATTTTAGGCTCTTGTGTATCACAGTAAACTGAGCATCAAAAATAGCACCTGAAATAGAGTAGCTACTCAGTAAATAGTTGACGAATAAATGAATGGGAAGCCTGCTGCTAGTAAGCATGTAATGCAGTCCATCCAAATATATCTGTAACCACTTCGTCAAAATTTACAACCTCACCCCACCTACTACTGAAGGTGTATGATCCATAGGTCTCAGGAAACTAAATCTGGATATCCCGACCAAAGTAAAATTGTTTCCGGGAAATCCTGACCCAGTTGGAAAATCTCACCAGGTAAGAACTTTTGCAGAATTGCCTGCTATCAAGCTGAAAGGGACCCGAAGTGTTTAGGTGTGATATTGTGCCTGGTGAACTTCAGGAGTAGAGGGTCTCGTGTGGGATTTCCAAAATGGGTCACATATTGTTACAAGATCATAGGTACGGGGTAGCAGGGATGGGAAGGGCGCTGGGAGATTAAATGGCCCAGCACATCCTCAAAGTCTACTATTTGAAAATGGCTTTAATCAAAGTCTCTTTTTATGGTGTAATTCCTAAGTGGAATAATAATACTTTCTGAGTAGCCAGTGGGGAATGGGCTGGCAGCAGGCTTTTTTTTTCACACAGCTTAAGTAACTAGAGGAACCAAGTGCAAATTCTAACACTCACAATATTATATGGACCGTAGCCAATTCTTCATGGATTTGATTCCATAAAAATGAGTTTTGGCAGCTCAGGGCAGTAAGATATTGTTTCCTTGTTCTTAAAGGAGATTGTATCTAGGAACCCTTCTCTTCTTCTCCCACCAGCCTCCGTAAATTTCCATCTCTACATGCTTAAGGGAGAACGGCTACGTAGATCTGTCGAACTTCGGGGTTCACAGTTTTATGCATTTCACTATTCTAATAAGGGGACAATGAGCAACCTTGTTCTAGAGTGAGCATGCAGTTCAAGTGTTCTGAGATTTGCTGATCCGTGATAATGATTACGTAGCATGCCAGAGCTGGTGCTAGAAATTGGATCAATTCCAGAAGGCTGCCTGGAGACGCCATAGTGCAGGTCCTCGCCTCAGTGGATACTGCTGGGCTCTGATCGTGAAAGCAGGCCAAAGAAGACCCATTGATTTCACTGAAAAAGGAGAGGTGCTTCTTTAGGAAAAAAATGTCAAGGACTTAGGACATAGTCTAGATGGACCTGAAACATAAAATGATTCCTGAAGGCAAGAAGAGATGCAAAAAGGGAGAGGGCAAGTCATAGATCAGACTGCTCTGCGAGGGAACACTGGGAACGGGGAAATGGCTTGATTACAGCTGCATGAGAAACCGTTGCTGCAACGCAGAGAAGTTTCACAGAAGCAGAGACGCGGTATCGCAGAGGCAGAATCTGAAACGACTCCCCCAGAGAGAGACAGAATCCAGGTAACTGCTGGAAGCCTGAGCTGGAAGTGCAAGTGCACCGTGAAAGCAACCGAGAATTGCCTTGGGGAGGCCAGGAGAGCTGTCTCGAGTGGTTAGAGAAATCCTGGACAGATGTGAGCAGAGAATCAGAGAAGACTCACAGCATGATTTGTGCGTTCCGAGGTGCACAACCATTGTAGATAGAGATAACAACCTTGCCTGGACTCTCAGGAAACCTGCCCTAGGAATTCATGAAATTGGACTCTCACGAAAGGCACTTATCTAAGAAATGAGCCACAGTTAAAGGGGTACCAGGCAGAGTAATGATAGATCAAAACCAGGCCGGGCTCAGTGTTTGTCTAACGGTGGGGAGAGTATCTGCTGTCACTCCTCTGCTCAGGGTCTCCTAAAGCCAAGCCCTCAGATCCGCCCACAGGCCCTCGCTGGTCGCACACTTTCATCTCCGCCTCAGCTCCTACTGCCGCCCTGGCATTCCCCACCCCTCACACACTCACCAGCCTCCTGTGCTCAGCACACTCCTGCCCCAGGGCTTGGGCTCCGCTCTGCCCCTACCTGAGCCAGTCCTCCCCAGCTAGGCCTCAGCTCATCCTTCCCCTGCCCCTGAGGCCCCTGCTCAGATGTGCCCTGCTCAGCCAGGCCTTTCCCCGACCACCCTATTTCAAGCTCCAACAACCCTACCCCCACCCCCAGGCACTTCGTAGATGCCGCTCTGCTTTTAGTTTTCATCATCTGCAATACCTACATTTTACCAAGTGTGTTTCTTGTCTCTCTCCCTCCAGACACTTGCTCTATATTGAGGGCAAAGGTGTCTGCCCTTTTGCCCCACTAGTGATCCAGGGCAAAGAAAAGTGTCCAGTACTTAGTTGATGATTAAAATATGCTTTCTGAATGTCCTGAAAGATTTTTTAAAAATAATGGATGCTTTTAGCACAACTGGAGTTGAATCACGCCATAGCTTTCATTATGGGAGACGCTAACAAAATCTGAAGGAATATACCAGAAAACAAAAGAGTGAGATTAAAAACCAAAAAACATAATAATAATACAAAAGGAAGAAAGGTGTTCTGTCCCCGGCAACAGCTCTAGTCCTGTATGCATTAGAGAAGACAAGGGTTCAACTGTTAGATGGGCTTGGCCAGAGGAGGAGGGGAAGAGCTGATGGAGAAGAAACAACAAAGGCAAGTTCTGGTGTCGCAGAAAAAGATGCAACAGAAGGGACATCTCCTCAAGGTCTGAAATAGGCAGAAATTGGGGAAAACAAAATCATGCATGAGTTAATTTTTCAAACTGTGCGATGGGTCAATAAAGGATTCCTTATGCTAACCTGTCTACTTTTATATATGTTTGAAATTTTCCATTAAAAAAAGAGTTGTGTGTTGTTGTTTTTCTTTTTTTTAAAAAAAAGGGCGGGGGGGGGAGCAGAAGGATAGTGCCCCGAGAAGCACATGGTGAGGTTCTGGGAGTCACCAAGCTCCCAGGGACACAATCTTCAGACACAATGACAATGGCTCCATTTCACAACCCTGCTAGGGCAATTTTCCAGCTGAAACAAAAACTGTGGCTATGAAGAAGGCACCTACCACAGAGGCAGGTGCTGCAGAACTAAATAATCCCCTCGCAGCAGGCAGGGGAGCAGCCAGTGTGGCTCAACGGGCACAGCAGATGCCCCATCACCACGCAGAGCTCATAGTTTGTTATGCCATCTTTCCCTTTATTTCTCTACTGGTTAGAATCTCAGGCAGGGAAGAGTGTGATGTATGGAGCCCTACGGCGGTCTGAGAAATGTATAAATTAAGTCATGTAAAGCTCTAATCTTGGTGTCTTGGCATATCATATGTGATCAGAAAATCTGACAACTGTTGTGGTGACTTCCCATGCAGAAGAACACCACGTGCCATGGTCCTATACCTTTCTACTTCTTGTTTTATTTTCTAGTTATCTGTATTTGTGTTGTAAGGGATTATAAGTGTGTGGAGGTCAGGGATCATGTCCTAATCATCTTTGTATTATGCCTTGCATGAAGAGGATGCTCAATGACTAATCACTTTAAAATGAGGTGAACAAAGGGCATGCAATGTTTACCATGAACTATTAAAGCTAGTTTTCAGATTTAAATAATATCACAAAGTAGGTCAGTAATTCTCTTGATCCCGGGTTAAAGTTTCTCCTCAGATAAAACTCTGAAGAAGTAGAAAATGGGTAGTTTAACACAGGGGTCACCCAATCGCTGAAAATAAAACCACATCCTCAGGGAGTGGACATAGTTGTTTTCATCAGAGAACCTGAAAGACCTTCCCCAGCAACACAGCATCCAGGCTGCCGGCAGTCCTGGGAATGACTGGATGATCCTTCATGGCTCCCTAAACACTCCGTATGCAATGCGCTTTCTCCGGAGGTCTTTCCTTCAGTGCTGAAACCATGGAGATCTTAATAAATATTATTATAAAAAACAGCAATATTTTGTGAAGCTAAGAAACAGCCCATCTAAGTGTCATATCAGAATGTATAGTCTCCCTCAGTGACGCCGAGGCCGCTGTGACTACACAGTCACTGTGCCAGGCAGTCAACAGTGCTGTCCAAGTGTTGCCCAACAGGCAAGCTGAAGAAAAAATGCCACAAACAGAAGAAGGAATAAAAAGCTACTGAAGAAGATATGGTTTATGGCTTTAAGTTGCCCTCTAGCAAAAGGAAACAGAAAATCTTCCAAAAATAACAACACATACCACTGAATACATTCAGGGACACAAAACGTCTGGACTGTCTACAGCTACAAAACGACATCATAAAAAGAGTTCTCGGGATCAGAAAACGTGTATTTGTTCTTCATTTTGCGTTTACTTCTCAGATTCGTGTAGTGGTAGTGGTGAGCTTTTTAGTGGTGCACACTGTGTGATCTGGGGTTTCGTCTTTTTCAAGCTTCAGCATCGCTGTCTGTAAAGTGGGGATTGCCCGGGCCGGTGTGGTTCAGTGGTTGAGCATCGGCCTGTGTACCAAAAGGTCACAGGTTCAATTCCCCGCCAGGGCACATACCCAGGTTGTGGGTTTGATCCTGGGTCGCGATGCATACAGGAGGCAATAATCAATCTCTCTCTCTCTCTCTCTCTCTCTCTCTCCTTCTCTCTCCCTTCCTCTCTCTCTAAAATAAAAAACATTTAAAAATTAAAAAATGAGGATAAAAGTATTATTAACTTAAGAAGATCACTGTGAGGATTAAATACAACAATATATAAAATGTTACATAGGAAGGTCTCAACTTGCTCTTATGATTTGCCTTCTTTTTACATATGTCATAAATTTGAATTTGACTGTTTATTTTAATTTTTTCATTCTGATTACGAAGTATTATATATATTGTAAAAATGTTATAAATGCAGAATAATATATTTGGGATAATAAATCCTACAGTAAGTCTACACAGATAAAAAAATATTAGCTTTGCAATAAATTTCTAATTTCTAAGGGTGGTAGCCATATTATTTTTATTTGTGCAAATTTTACCTGGCACACAGCAGCTGCCCATGGAGTGTCTGTTGAAAGATCTCATAGTCATAAATAAGGGTGAGATAATATGGCTGTGTTTATGTATAAGTAAAATGAAACATTTTTAAAGAATGATCCCTGGGCTCTTTTCAAAATAAAACAGTCAACCAGAATCATTGGAAGGACAAAACAAAAATACAGATTCCCTGGTTACATGTAGCCATAGTGCCTGGGTGTGCACAGTATGATGCTACGCTTGGTGCTCTATATAAACTACACATTTTTCTTCTTTGTGCCATGATTGCTATATGTTCCTATTCTTTCCCTTTTATCCTGAGTGTTTTTTTTTTTCATGGATAGATTTAAACCTCCATAAGTGCGGGCATGCTATTTGCATCCTTTCTTTTAGATTCTCTGTTCTCTCCTGGTCCCAGATGAGTGTACTCCAGGGTCACACACAGAATTCTATGAACTGATAAAGTGAATCAGCATCCGCCCAGACAAGCGACTTTTCCCAACCAGGTAAGGACAATTTATGGAAAGTAAAACGTTGGGAGGTCCAACTTCACCTCCATTTAACCCCATCTAAACAAAATGTAGGTTGGTCATTAGTTGTTCCTGCTTAGTGTCTTGCATTGTATCAATAGCATCTGTTGAAAAACGGCTGCTATGCGAGGGCCTCAGGCTGGGTGCACAACCCTGTTCCACTGACCCTGAGTGGCAACCTCTCTCTTGCCACCTAATGCTCAAGGTGGCATTAGGGAGTATGTGGCTTTTGGAGCTGCACCTCAGAGTTTAAGTGCAGGACCCACTGCCTATTTCCCAGTGCACCCATGTACTAAACCACCCTGAACTTCTTTCCTCATAGCAAGCATTAAACAAGTGTAAATTATCATTATCAGCCATGGTAAAAGCAGTAATAACATCAACCCTAGTGATGAGTGGCCTAGCAATGTCCCAGCCAAATATCAGTACTGCCCATGAATATAAGTTACATGGGTATAATCTGAACCTCTACAAATTACATATCTAATCATTCATTCACTTGGTAAATGACAAGTTGTTTTTTTAATAGCAATGATATTGAGATCACCATGTTAAGAACTAATGGGAACCAAGCGATGAATAAAACATGCATTAGTTTTATAAGAAAAGGCTGAAGCACTCAAAATCCCAGGCTGCATTAGGAGATGTCTTTTTGAAATGAATAGTGCCATTAGTTCCATATGACACGATGCATAAAACACAATCTAAAACTAAAGTAATCAGGAAAATGGCTCCCTTCCACCCCTACAGATAGTGGTCAATTCCCAAATTATTAGTGTCATAAAGTTGCTCTAAAAAAACGGATGCCCAAAGTGGGAAAAGCATACATGTGCTATAAAAGAGGACATAATCAACATTGTTATTAAGTGCGTTCAGAATAGACAGGCTCAGCATTGCCACATCAAAGAGGGATTTTTATATTTTGTTCCTCAGGGGGAGGAGAAGAGAAACTAGAAGCATCTAGCCATACTATGTCCACTGTATACTGTTAGATATGAAATGCAGGAACACAGAGTCCAAGACAACAGGCTTAAGGCCTTAAAAAAAACATTAGGCTCTAATCTCTGAGGGGGCTTCAAAGTCTGACATGGTTTCAAATTCTGATCTTATCATGGAACTGGTTTAAATTCCTAAAGTTCTCTGAGCTTCCGTTTCTTCATCTGTGCAATGGAAGAGATGTTGTGAAGACTGCATAGACCAGGTGCATGTATGGAAAGTGTCTAAAGTAGTACATAGCGTGTCGTAAGCCTTCAATAAAAGTAGGTATTATGATTATTTTATCATCAGTGGTCATTTTCAAGCATTGACTCTACAACGACTGCCCACACTATGGTTCCCTTAGATCAGGACAGATACCTGTGGGCTTCCTCTTGGGCAAAAGGCCGGCAATGCTGCCACAGTGCCCCGTGCTTGAGCCCCTACTGCTGCTTCTGATGACTGCCCGGTCTCCTCAGTTTTAATTTCGTTTGGCGTCTGGACTTCAAGTGTCTCTTTCTTTCTTGTGTGACCAGTCCTATTCTACCTACTTATAAATCAGCTTCGTAGGTTCCTACCTACCCCTGAGATCTGAACTTTATCTTTGGTAATGACCCAGTTCCTACCAGATTATTCTTTCTGTTCCACCCTCTCTGCCCTATGTCTTAGGAGAAATGTGGCTGCGGAAGGTTCTGAGGGACCCATGGTGATGTCAGGCAGTTGTAGACCATTTTAAAATTCCCTCTTTTCATCTCTCTGCACTTTTAGTGCCCACAGCACAAAGTGGAAGGAAGTGGTGGAGGAGCAGCAAGGTCTAATTGGCAACTCCTGCTTGGACCAACAGACACACACTGTTTGCTTTGGAAGAGAAATGGCCTGAATGCTCTCCCCACTGTTTGCATGAACCTACCAAGCATCTGATCCATCCAATTACATCCTGTAGTAAGGGATGATGGATATTAAAATTATATGGGTCAGGGCTCAAATACAAGTGCAGTTCTCTCAGCTTGAGTTAAATCAAGTATTTACTTTGAGACCAAACGTACAAATTATGGGTTGTTGAATCAGCTGGAGTTCTCAAAATAGAATTTGACCTGAATAGAGATAATTCCATGAAAACACTACTGGAAACCAAAATGCTTATCTAATCTGTAAGTCTGGCAACATGTACGGCAGTACTGAGCGCTGGTACTGGTGAAAGAGTCTTAATTTTTATGTCTAGAGGAAATTAAGCCAAGAAAAGGAGGACCATTTAGTTCAGAGAAAAGATGTTCATACATTTTATATTTTAAATGATTCCATTTGAGCACTTGGAAAATTAGAGGGCCTTTAGCCAAAAACAGCTCTATGTCGCTCTGCTGCGTGGAGCTTAACTAAAGTTTGGCCTTATCTCACTTCTCAGGAATACACTAACCAGAGACTGTATAAGAGTTCCAGAGCTAGCATATGCCTACAAGGGATTAGAGAGAAACCAAAGAAAGGAAAAGCAATTTACTCATAATGGAAAGTATAATGGTTATAGATACAAGAATGAAGGGCCATTCCAGATGGTCAAAAAGGGCTTCAGGCTTGCCATCACTAAAAGACCATTCCCAGAAT
This sequence comes from Myotis davidii, assembly GCF_000327345.1. Lineage (NCBI taxonomy): Eukaryota > Metazoa > Chordata > Mammalia > Chiroptera > Vespertilionidae > Myotis > Myotis davidii. The sequence goes on along the minus strand of NW_006282748.1, from coordinate 1,754,999 downwards.
GGGCAGGAAAGAACTCTGGTAATTCCTAATAATAGCAAGAAATGGGATTCCTCTTGGGATCTTTAAAAGCCCATCTTTCCTAACAGTTAAAAGCACACCGTCCAATGAAAAAGAAAATAGCTATTTCTTTTCAGAAAACTATGTTTATTCTTAGCCTTATTAAAAAAGAACCCAAATCCAATATTATTAGGCCATCCTTTTTAAAAAGGCAATGAGCTAGGAAGAACAGCTTTAAGAATACCAAGAATGTTTTTCCGTGATCCTCATCCTCCTTTATATATGTCTTTTTCAGTTTTAAAATGATTATTGCTTCTTGAAATAATGAATGTTCATTATAGAAAATACAGGTCAGCAAAAAGTAAAAAAGAAAAAAAAAGCTAAAACTAAACCATAACCTTGCAAGCCATAGCTAACCACTGTTAATATATTGGTGTATAAAAATCCAGATATACTGGGTGAAGTGTGTGTGTGTGTGTGTGTATGTGTTTTCTCCATCCAGTGGCTCAATGCCTAAAATTATATCTTACTTGAACTTGGTTTCCTTCATTGAAGTCATATAGAAAATTGGTCCCTAAAAGGGGATTTTTATTGACCTTTATCAGTCATTCACACCCCTATGGAAAAGATCTCTTTAGCTGCTTTTGAAAGAGCTAGTGTGAGTCACTGAAAGTAGAAGCTGGAGTTTAGGGCCATTGGTCACCTAAGTTCAAATGTTTATGCATTGGGGAAAGAAAGAACATAAAAGGGGAGGCTGATAGATGGAAAACCAACATGGCCTTCTGAATAATGCTGACAAAGGCCATCCCTAAGCGTAGCAGTTAAACTTTAGGGACTGAAAAAAAATCCCAGAATTCAGAAAAAGCTATAAATTTTTAAACTACAAAGAAATTATGAGCAACTCTCAATTAAGTTTGTCAGAATTGGTTTTTGTATTTATAGTTTTATTATACAATATATATCACTTCATAAATTTAAATTTCAGCCTCTTCTGCAGCCACCATATATATGTATATACATGTTTGTGTGTCTATATATATACATGTGTGTGATATATATATATATACATAAAGAGACATATACAAACATGCACAGTCAATCCTCATTATTTAGAAAGTCTGTATTTGCTCATCACCTACTCACTAAAATTTATTCATAATCCCAAAGTCAATACTCATGGTTCTCTCATAACCATTTATGGACATACGCAGAACAGCAAAAATTGGAGTTGCTTGACACACACTTTCCCAACTGAAATCAGACAAAGCAATGTTGTGTCTTCTTATTTCAGTTCTCATGCTGTACTGTAAACACGTGTCATTTTAGCCCTCTCTTTAGTGCCATGCTCCTCAAATCTTTCTGCTTTTTGCTATTGATTTCACAGTTTAAAATGAAGCACGGTGCTGGAGTCCTGTCCCATGTGCACACGGAGAAAAGATGTGTGTTAGGTAAGTTTTGTTCAGGCATGAGTTATAAAACTGTTGATTGAGAGTTCAATGTTAATGGATTAACAATAGATATTAAATAAGGTGTCCTTAAACAGAAACACACATAAAACAGGCTTATGTGTTCATTATTTGTCGAAAATGTTGTCACCAGAGGCTTATGGGACCCTAACCTTGTATTTTCCCCAGGAACAATGGTTCAGTACTCACTAATTCAGTGTACATGGAGGATTTAAAGAACTACTGCAGATAATAAAAAAAAATGATGAGATTATATACCCACATGCATGCACGTAATTTGGAAATAATTTAATATTCAAAAGAAGTTTAAAAAATAGTAGAGTTTTTGTGTATGCTTCATTGAGTTGTCTCAAATGAAATATCTTATTTTAAAAACCAGGAAATTAATGTTGTTTTAATATTGTTAACTCAAGTACAGATCTTATTCAGATATCATCCATTTTTATATGTACTTTTTAAATATATAGTATTCTATGGAAGTTTATCATATGTGTAGATTCATGTAACCATCACCACAGTCAGCATGCAGAACAGTTCCATCACCCAAGGACGCTCCCTCATGTTGCCACTTCACAGTCACACCCAACCCCAGTCGCTCATCCCTGGCATCCACTGATCTGCTATCCATCACTATAATGTTATTACTTTGAAAGATTATATAAATAAAGTTACACAGTATGTAGCCCTTTGAGATTAGCTCCCTCCCCCCTCCACTTAATGCCCATGACATTCATCCAAGCTGCTGAGTCTATCAATGGCTTGTTGTTGTTTATTTTTTTACTGCAGAGTAGTATTCCATTGTATGTTATCCATTCATCCATTGCTGAATGCATTTGGGTTGTTTCCAATTTTGGGCTACTCCATATCAAGCTGCTTACCATGTCTTCTTTTTAAATTAAATTTATTGGGTGACATTGATTAACAAGATTATATAGGTTTCAAGATTATATAGGTTTCAATATGATACATCATCTGTATATTGCATTGTGTGCCCACCACCCAAAGTCAAATCTTATATTACATCTTCTTTATTGAATCATCTACTGAAGGACACTGGTTGTTTCCACATCCTGGCCACTGTGAGTAATGCTGCAATGAACATAGGGTACATATATCTTTGAAAATACATGTTTTTGAGCAGGTATCTATAAGCGGGTTTGCTGGATCATATGGTAACTCTACTTAATATGTTGAGGAACCTCCATGCTCTTTTCCATAATGGCTGTACTAGTTTACATCCCACCAGCAGTGAATGAGGGTTCTTTTTTCTTCAAAACCTCTCTAATACTTGTTATTACTTGTCTTGCTGACAATAGCCATTCTAACAGGTGTGAGGTGGTATCTCATTGTCGTTTTGATTTGCATTACCATGTTTTTTTATTTTTAATTTAAATTCTTTATTGTTAAAAGTATTATATAGGTCTCCTTTTTTCCCCTATTGACCTCTCACTGGCCGCTCCCACCCCCCAGCACATGCTCTCACCGCCATTGGTTGTGTCCATTGGTTATGTTTATATGCATTACAAGTCCTTTGGTTGATCTCTTACTGACCCGCCCACTCAACCCTTTGCTTGATTCACTTAAAACTGGCTCAAACACCATATCCAGTATTGGGGGGAAACCTGTATTTATCCCCAAAGTTAGGGTTTGGGGTGTGACTGAGCACTTATATTTCTACTAGTTGTCTCTATCTTCAAGACTCTACTTATTTGTTGAATTCTTATACTCCATTTTGATTTTCACCTTTTTTGTGTACTATAATATTTGTCATTTCATGTTGCCCTACTTGGCACTACTGTGGTCTTTTTACTCTCCCACTGAAGGCTATGTGTAAGGGGACTTCACTGAAGGTTCCAGACAATAGAAGGGTATTATGTCATTATGAACTATATCAACAATGTGCACCTCCCTAGTTCTAAATGTTCTTGGATTGTTCCTGCATGGAGGATTTTGTGTGGTCTCTCTGTTAAGCAGGCTCTATTTTTCTTCTTCGTCTTTAGGCATTTCTCTTTCTTATTTCTGTTCCCTTTCCAGCCTCGCTCATCAGCCAATAACTCATACACTTACACTCTCTGTTCATTTCTTATGCAGAAGCAGGTTAGTTAGTTATCTTTGTCTCACTTTAGCTCATTCTGGACTAGCCCTGAGAACAATCTTTCCAGAACCAAAATTGTTCACCCATCAAGGTGTTTTACTAAACAACACCTTTCCAAGAGAATTCACTCATCAGCTCTTAAACAACCATATTTTTTTTCTTGTATTACATTTCTAATGGAAGTCATCAGAACATAGGACTACAGAACACTAATTTATGGCCAATTTTGTGTTACTTGAACCCCTGAAAAAATATGTAAGCGTGCTTTCCAATGTGACACTTTATTTAAAGGAAGTCAGTCACCGGCCCCACTAGAAATCTGCCTTTACAGCTCCCACTAAGGGTTGCCCATGTGCACACTCATGGGCTCATCCAAAGCATGAATCCTTCTGTTTTGAGCTCATACTCATTACGATCATTATCCATGGGGTCAAGTCCCTCTGTCACACCCGACAGCATGAGGGAAGAAGTGGGATGAGATGAGGACCAATTCATGAAGAGTTCTGCTGACTCCCAGGAAGGGAAGGAGGCCTCCTTCTACCTTTGATCTCTGCTCCCATTCCAAATCAGTTCTGTGAGCACTCACTCCGTGCTCTCAGGGCGCCAAGGACACAAATGTAGGAAGCTCATTATCCTGCCTTCAAAGTACTGCAATCAGTTGCAGAGAAAGATAAGCATAAGACAAATCATTAGAAAAATGGTGTTTTTCCAGAGATAGAGCGCAGCTATAAGAGTTAGGCTGCAGGTATTTAAGCCTACAGAAATGTGAGCAGGAAAATAGCAAGCTCCACTTTGTGGGAGACAAACTGTTTGGCAGCAATGTTGAAGGGAACGGGCTCGAATCAGGAGGAACTGGAGGCAAGGGGCTAGAAAGCAGATGCAATAATCCAGATTAGAGATGATCAAGCTCTTTTCCAATGCGGAGTTCAAGGAGATGAAGGTGAGAGACCAAATACAGGTGAGAGTTGACTCCACAGGGTTTGGTGACTAACTGGGATGCTGAAGGGAAGAGGGAAGAAACAGAACAATGCAAGAGGGCAAAAGGTTCCCAGATGGGGAGGCAGGGAGCAAGGTGTGCTGTCAGCTAGAAGGCCTCAGGAGAAGGAGCAAATTGGGAGGTGCTACAGGGGTGGGCAGGAAAAGAATGTGTTTATTCTTTTCTCCTCTCTGAAGTAAACGATGTCTTTAGAACACAGATGGGAGTGGGGGAGAGAACATTCAAAAGGCAGTCTTAAATCTGATGAATACATATTAAGCACTCAGAAGAGGACTGGAGGAGATATAACAGACATTTAGGGTTACAGATGTCATCCAAGAAGCCTCTTGTTCCAAAATTACATCATAATCCTTCCCTTCTTTCTCTCCACTCCCCCTCTACAAAATTCCTCTTCCCTTTGTCCTACCAGAAAAATGCTTGATAATGATACCTAAAGTATTAAGAAGTCACCCATGCATCTGTAATTTAATTGGCTGTATTAATTTTATATAACTATACTTGTCTATTTTATACTATTGAAAAAGGAAACTTGTTTTGAGTTTTTTATTCCAATATTATCTCCTCTTGATGTAGTCATTTCTATACGTTAAAAATTCTCTTAACACAAAATAGTAGAATTTTCTCCAGCTGTGTCCTGTCAGGAGACCTTGTTACTTGCCACCTTTGTTTTAATAAGCGCTGGAATTAGTTATATAATTCCTCTTTTTCCTCACTCATTTTAGGTAGATCAGATAGAACTAAATAGGGATGTGGAATAAAGTGTGCATTTCCAAACAAAAACAAAACAAAACACTTTTTAACAGCTTTGTTACTCAATAACTGGAGTCAAGAATAAAAGGGGTTTTACATAAGTTATAGATTAACCAGAAGTTTCCAGTTTCTTCCAAACCATACCTTAAAGCAGGGGTCCTCAAACTTTTTAAACAGGGGGCCAGTTCACTGTCCCTCAGACCGTTGGAGGGCAAAAGGTTCCCAGATGGCCGGACTATAGTTAAAAAAACAAACTATGAACAAATTTCTATGCACACTGCACATATCTTATTTTGAAGTAAAAAACAAAACGGGAACAAATACAATATTTGTATTTGCATGTGGCCCGCGGGCCGTAGTTTGAGGACCCCTGCCTTAATGGCTTTGCCTATTGAACTAAATCCTCTATTATTGCTTTCTTACATTTCCAGCCTATGTCTAGAATGGCTTCTGCATTACTGAATAACTAATAGGCACCAGTTAATCCTTTCAGAGGCATTTACCTAAATGAAGCTTTCCCTCATAGCATTCAAGGCGCTGTGAGGGAAATCACTTCGAGCAAGCAGAAGTTACTTTCCTCTCGTCCTCCGGCCTTTCATGCAGAGAAGTGCTTGGGAGGCCACACCATCTCAGCTAAAGAAAGTGGATGGCACCTGGCAGAAGAGAAGAGAGAGCCCTGTCCAGAAAGTCTCAGGTGACTGCCTCCAGGTGAGAACATACTGCCCTCTTTAACCATCACCCTCATCCTCAGAAATGGAGAATGAAGGAAAAAAATTGACCCGACATCCACCTGCCCCTGCCCAAAGACAATCACCAAAGAGTTCTGAGGTTTTCACTTTCCCCCAACGCACATAAACTCTGCTTTATTTTAAAATTAATTGTCTTCATACTGTCTCAGCCAATCCTCAGAAACTGGAAATCTCCAGTAATGTGGATCCTTGGGGGCTACTTGCCTGATGGTAGGAAAAAAAGGTGGTTGATTTCTCCTTTCTTTTAGGAAAAGACAAACCAAAAACCACCTATTTTTCCTTTTCCTCCCACTTTACAATCCTCTTGCTTTGAGTCCAAGTTAATTCTAGAAATGCATGGTTTGACTCTAGAAAAGGAGCTCCCTATACAGTATTCACACACGTCTTCTTAAATTTATTGTGAATTTTATTCGATTACAGTTAGCATTTTTCTTTACTTATGCTAGTCTCCACTGTTTGTAAAACATGTATGTCTATTTATTACTTTTTAAGAATAGAACCATTGAGCCAGAAAAGGTAACCCAAAAGGTTTATTAAAAATATATATAAAATAAGATTCTTCTTTTACAATTTAAGTTAAAAAAAACTTTGAAAATGGCTGAGACAGTATGAAGATAATTAATTTTAAAATAAAGCAGAGTTTATGTGCGTTGGGGGGAAAGTGAAAACCTCAGAACTCCTTGGTGATTGTCTTTGGGCAGGGGCGGGTGGATGTCGGGTCAATTTTTTTCCTTCATTCTCCATTTTTCACTTTTCCTTTAATGAGCATGTGTTTCCAAAGTTTCTGCCTCCCATCTTCTCGGTAAGTAATGACACTCACGTGCCCTTTTGACTCTGCTGCAATTTTTTGGAACTGCCCCCAGGTCCCTCCAAAGCCTGGTCTCTCGCTCTTGCTTGGATCATGTAGAAAGGCCATGGTTTGGACGAGGGTCAATTCCATGCTTCTGCAGCTAAGAATGAGGATAAGTGAGAGCATGAGTAACAAAGTCCCTGAAAAATGAGAAAAGTGACTCATAAAATGTACCTAGATAACTTTTCTTGCTCACTTCTCTAACTGTTTCTTCACATTTTAGTTTCCATTAGCATCATCATGTGGTTCCCTGAAGGGATAGCACCGCTGTGGTCAGCCCTGTACATTCCAAGTCCTCAAAACAGGCCGCAGCACACCCTTCATCTGGGACTATAGATGGTTCTTTAACAGACTCTAGAAGCCTTGGGTTCAAATACATTTGCTTTATTTCCCATTTCCTGACACTCCTGTTGACATGGTTCTCTTATTAAAGAAAATACTTTTTCCCATGTAGTTCTAAAAAAAAGAAGTCAGAAAGATAGAAATAAGAGCTGGAACATCAGCCTCAATGGCTCACTGGCACATTCACACACAAAATAAAAAGACAAGAGATGGCTCATGCCGTTAATGAGATGCAGGTCCAAGCAGGCAGATGGAGAGGAAGACCAAGTGCAGCATCCTCTGGAGAGTGACCTGTGGGTGAACACAGAGGCGTTAAGAATGTCTGGGAGGCCTAATTCACCGGAAGTGAGGGCGTGGCCAGAGAAGACTTTCCAAAGACCTGGAGGAAAGAGAAGTTAGGGGGTGGGGAGAGGTGAGTAGGCACTCCAAGCAGAGGGAACGTCACGTTCAACGACCAGAATCAAGAAAGACAGGCTGTGGGGACTCAAGGATGGCTTGGTTACTGACTATAAGGAAAGAAGGAAAAGCCACAGATGGAGAGACGGATGGGGACCTATCATGCTATACTAAGTGAGGGCGGTGGGCAGAGCACTGCGGGACATTAAAGCAGGTGAAAGATCCGATCGGATATTGTCCAGTTTTAAAGCCAGGCAGGATCTCAGAATTGGGTGGGCCATCTTGCAACGGAGGACACTAACTTCCAGAGAGATGAAGTGACTTTCACCATAGCACACAGCCCGTGAAGGGTAGAGTTGAGTCTAGAACAGTTCAGGACTCATTCCACTCCACCACATTCTCTCCCAAAAGGCAGGTGGCTGACACAGTCCTATGCGTCAAGCTACTTCCTCCGGAATTTCACACGAGACTTTATGTTCAAGAGTAAAGGCTGCTGCTGCTGGGACAGTTGCAAGGTGAGCCTGTCCCAGTGTGAAAGCAGTCTGCACGGCCAACAAGGGTGTCCCGAGCATTTCCAAGCCCAGGGCCATGTTCACGGTAGAAAGAAATCAATGGATGTGAGAAATGAATGAAGAGGTGGGTTCGGAAGAATAGAGGTGTTATTCTTACAGCATCATCTGCCCCCCTGCTTTCTGCCCGAATGACCTCACGCCTTCATGTTCCCCTTACCTTCCCATGTGCCTTTGTTCTCCTTTTCATCCTTCCCTTCCCATCACTCTGAATTTCTCCATTCCTGTGCCCTAAATGGTGGGCAGTCAGAATTAAAGATTGAGGAGGAGGTTGGAACCATGAAGAGGAAATTCAAAATATTATAGGTGCCTTTTTTTTTCTTTCTAATTTTAGCTTAGCTCAGAATTAGCCGTCTTCTAGCCTCTTTGCCCCCCTGCCATCCCAGGGCACCCCAGAAACGCTGGGGGCAAGCCCATGATCAATGCCGCTGAGTCCCCAAGGCTGAGCAGTTCATCCGTTGTTTGCCCTGACCCTCCTACCAGAGATGAAAAGCCACCCGGACACTAAGTAGACCGGAGTTCCAGCTGCTTCTGAGCCATCCAGGTGGGGCAAGTGGAGAGAAAGGGGGCACTTGGGGCTCAGGCTCTGGCTGCTGGGCTTTGGCCAACGATGTCAGAGAGAGGCTGAAGCCACTGCCCCTCCGGAGCCAGGCTGGACGGCTGCGGGGAGAGGCCGCTTCATCCCTCTGTCCTTTTGAACTTGTTGGGCCGCCAGCAGGAAGGCCGCCAGGGGACCCGGGCACTGCGAGAGGGAGCAGATGATGCTCCGCGGAGGGAGTAGCTGTCTTCGCATGATGCATCGGCCACAGAAGCCAATCTCACTTGCAGATAAAGCGCATTCATTTTGGTCCAGCGTGGAGCTGACAGGAGGAGGTCACCGGCGGGATGGTTTCCGGCCTATTCATCCTTCTTCTGGGAAAACCACCTCTGCCTTAGGGGAAGGCGTCTCGGTTGTTTCCTCTCCTCCAGGGGCTGCTAAGCACCTGTCTGTGGGGCCTCGTGTGGACTCCCAACGGCCTCTGCCCCAGCAGCACTTTCCCCGCAGCCACCTGAGTCACACGGGCTTCGAGCAGCAGCCTGTTGACAGGGAGCAAGTGACTGATGAGCCAGGAGGAGCTCATCCCCTTCCAGGAAGAAGATGAAAGCAGCATGGGGTCCAAATCCATCCCTCCGGCTGGCAGTGCTGGGAATCCGGCACGGGGTGGGGAGGAAGGTGCCAGAGATGAGCCACTGGGAAAGGGAGGCTCTCAGGGTGGGAGAGGCCTTAAGGGCAGTCCAGCAACTTGGAAAGCTGTCTGGCAGCTCCCTGGGCAAGCACTGGAAGTGAGCTTGAGGCAGGGTAGCTGGGAGCTGCTGGGTTGATCTGCCCTGATCCCTGCAAGGGAGAGAGGAGTTCCTCACCTAAGGCAGTACTGCAGCGGGTGAAGGGACTGTGCTCAGAGCTGGCAATGTCCCACAGAGCCGACTCACAGCCCACAACACCCTAGACCAGAACTCGCCTAAACCTTCCCCTGCATATTTCCCTGCATTCCCTGAGAAAATGTCCATGTTCACAGTGACCTTGACCTCTGGGCTCTGGCTGCTGTGTGTTGTCTTTGACCTTGACATCCCTGACCCAAACAGGAACCTAGGCGGTTTCCAATTTTTACAAAAATGTCCCTCCCTTAAAGCATTTGTCCTTATAACAACTTACTGCATGTATGGGCATCATAGCCAGGGATTATATTGTGCTATTCTGAAAAACAAATGACATTTTTATAATATTTATTCCCATCTTAAAATTTATTTTAGATACCAAAGGGCTGCTAATGCTCTCTCTACCCTTTGCAGCACCCAGCCTTTTGCTGTCTGAGGTGCACCTCACCTCCCCTTTCCATGCTCAGCCCTCTCTTCCTGTACCTGAATTTCTGTACCTCCCCTGCCCTTCTCAGGGGGGAATGCACCTTTTCTCATGAAGAAGAGCTTTTGTTTATGTCGGGTATTTTTTGCTTAGGACGTCTTCTAAGTAAAAGAATTTAAAATAATTTCTCAAGCACAATTAACTCCTTGAGAGAAATTTGGATAACAGCTATTAAAATAATAAAAATTTCACTTCACTAGAGAATCATTTCCTTCACATCTGCTTCACATGCCCTGTTTGATTGTGTGTCTCCAGAACTAAACAACGTAGATCTCCAGTAAATATGTTTCATTTAATTAATGACTTATTAGAGCTATAATCCTATATAACCAGGTGGACTCTTAATAAACTCAAACATAACGTTTTTGTTACCACTGGTCCCACAGAGAGCAAAATCCCCACTCTATGGGAAATCTTTCTTTAGGACCAAGAGAGGTTGAGTCACATGCGGTTCCTGAGCCCATCAGGGCTTCTCTTCTCCTGGTGCAGTGACAGCCACATTGCTCAGGGAGAAAACTGCTCATATCATGGTCTTTTTATACCTCAAACTCAGTTCCTAAGGTCAGTCAATATAATGAAAATTAGTTTGTGTGATTCCATCTTAATAGCCAAAACACTTGCTTCTGTTGAGAATGTTTACAGATTTCATCAAAGATATATTTAATGAGATGTTTACAAATACAAAAAATTACTAAGTATGATACATCAAAAATTTATTTAAGCATCATCTGGATTTTTAAAATGTTATTATTTTCTCATACATGACCCAGACGTTTTTCAAATGACACAAAGCATCACAGATTTAGTTTGAACCTTTATTATCTATTTATAACCACAATTATAAAAATTATCTGTCCTTCTTGTTCATGTTTTCTACTTTTATGAAAGTAATGTTATGTGTATGTTTTACATATGCTAGTGATATAATATTAAATATGTTGTTGTTATAATTTTTCACTCACGTTTATGCTTTCAAACTATACGTGAGTTGTACATGTAGCCTTAGTTCATCTTTTTTAACTGCTGTATAATAAATATTTGTTTTAATGCAAGTTTTATATAAGCATTCTACTAATGTTTGAAATTTAGATTGTTTACATAATTTTGCTACTACAAACAATATTGTATATATTTATGTATGTCTATACGCCCGTACAATATTTTTGTCCAAATTATGTACACAATTTCTTTACTATCTAGATACCAGTTTTTCTTAAAATGCATTACAAATGTGTTCTAGTTTGTGGTACCAGGTTTAACTTTTCTATATTGTTTCTTTTGTCTTAAAGAATATTTAAAGTATATTTAATGAATAATGTTTAATGTATCAAAACTTTCCTTTACGGCTTGTACTTGTTGTGTCACATTTACGAAAATTTCCCAACCTTCAACATCATCTAACAATTTCATCTAAAAGTTATAACCTTAATTTTCACATTTGCGGATGTAGAATTTATTTTTGTATATTCTGTGTGGTCAGGATGTAATTTTCCCCCATACAGAACCCAAATTGCCTAGCATCATTTAGGACATAATACTCCCCCATCCACATGTACCAAGTCTCCGTCATGTACCAAATTCCCAGGATGTGGTTGTTTCTAGTTCCTCAGTTGAGCGTATTGGCATGGTGAGTCCACTTTTCTTTTTCTTCTTCCTGCCTATTCTTGGAACTTCACTTTAATTATTATCTTTCCTTTGCCAATTCCTTCTAGTTTTCTTTTTTGCTCCATTTGGAGTTAGAAAATCCTTTTTTTTTCCTTTTTGAAATGGCTTTTTTGTGAATAGTGACTGCTCTGAGGGTTTATCTAGATAGAACTGTTTCCATATGCACAGTGCCTGACTGATAAATGCAGTAAAATATCCAGTGCTGTGGTTTCTACTGCCAAAATTCTCTGAGAAATGGAAACCAGAACAGCCTTTTTTCTTTTCTTTTTTTTCCTTTTAAAGATAGGCCGCGGGCCAAGATTTTGTTCATTTAAGGAAGAATATAGGAAGTAAAATAAATGAAAGAAAAACAAGCCATGGACCCCCCCCCTCCCCCCCAAAAAAAAATTGTGCCCTGCTATGCAGAGCTGCTGTGCAGGGACCAAGAGCACAAAGCTACCACACAGCCGGGGCAGGGCTCCCCAGGAAGGCTGGGGAGTCGTCCTCCCTGCCTCCTGGGTGGGGAGGCCCGGAGAATAAGCATCCCTGTAATGAGAGAAGGAGATGGTGTGTGTGTGTGTGTGTGTGTGTGTGTATTTTCAGTTTCTCAAGCAATTGGGATTGCGAATAGAAAGAGAAATTGCCCCAGGAAATGCACCCAGGATTAGCAGAAGCTAAGGAAGGCAGTGGGAAGGGGGAGTGGTGGCCTCGCTGCCGTACACAGTTAGCCATACACCTGCTTTGGCATCACAGCTCTTCAATATCCCTGCCTTGCCTTGTCATCCTCTAGTCTCAATTCTATTTCATTGTCACCCTCATAAAGACATGCTATGAGAGAGGAGTCCTTTCCTGGGGATTCTTACTTGTTCAAAGAAACTCCTGCTGGAAATGGTTTCCTGAAAGGCATACACATACACTCCTGAAATACAGCAGGTGCTGAGATTTCCATCTCCATCTCCCATTTGGAGAGAGGTACAATGAAAGCTTTCCTCTCCCTCTTTTTTACCTCTCCCACAGCGGCTGGTTAGCTATTCCTCTCTAAGGTTGCTCACACACAAATCTGAAAATTAACTTTAGTCCCTGGACACTCAGCCATGAAGCCTGTGCACTGAGATCTCCGACCCTGTCCCCATCCTGTTCTTTTCATTTCTTCTGTTCATCCAGAAGATGCTGCTCTTGCTGCAGATGTTGACTGAAACTTCCAGCACATGGAATTAATTAATTGCCAATTTGGTCAACACAAGTAGCCTTGCTTTATTTGTTTTAGATTCCTCTCCTGTCTAGTTATTTACAGCAGAGGAAACTATGGAATCAGGCAGCGAGGAGCAGTTATTTCTACAAAAACTGGTAGTGACAGCAGCTTGTAGGACACAAGCAACAGTTTGGCATTGCCAGTTATAGAACTGGAACCCAGGAGCTGAGCTCTGTTGTCCAATGAATGTCAAGTTCAGTTAGCAGAGCAGGCCCAAGAATCATGTCAGAAAAATACCTTCTAAAGTTTGTTCGTCCAGAAAGTTCTGAAGTAAAGACTCAGGACAAGATGCCACCAATGACTGACAAGGGCAATTCTTAAAGGAGTTCTTCTTTTGCCATACTGTTCAGTTCTTGTAATTACATGAAAGAGAAGGGTTGCATGAATTCTAACCTCTCCATAGTCTCCAGCAAAATTGCCAATGTGGTACATGCCCCCACATTAGCATTGTAGCATAATATATGATTTGAGACAGGTTAGAAACAAGTTCACCACAAGCTGAGGCTTTACTTAGGGAAGGTCTTGATCACCCATTATTTAAAAAATCAGCCAATATTGATGAACATGTTGGCCTGGATGCAATTCCTTTTGAAGAGCTGGAATCTTCTGGGAATGAAGTTCAGTAGTCCTACCAACCAGCGCAGCAAAGCTGTAGGTGTCTGGGAACCAAGTTCGCTCATTTCTAAAAACTTTTCTTATGAAGAAGGAGAGACTGTGTGTGGCACACACTCCACAGCAGCAGCTGCCCCCTGACCCTGACTACAGGTGTGTGAGAAAGCAGCAACCCTGGAAACCCACACTTCCTTCAGGTACTCCCCTATGAGACGTGCAGAACCTTGTAGCTGAGAAAACTGAGAGTCACGAAGGCCAAGTAAATGGTCCTGAGTCCCCCAAGTTAGAAAGAAGACATGCAGGGACCAGAAACCAAGTCTTCTGGCCCCACATGCCTTTTTTTTTTTTTAAATACAATTTACAGCTTTGTTTTCTACATTGAGATCATTATTCTTCACTTCACTCTAAGTTGCAAATATTAGACTTTTTCTAACATGCTCAGAACAGTCTTTTCTACTCTGTATGTTAAATTCTTAGATTTCTCATGAAGTTTTGTGATAAATTAAAGATATGCATATCAGCAATTTTGGAGAAAACAATAATTTGGGCCAAAATTTATTGTCAAAGAAATATGAAAATTTGTGCTTCGTTCTGGAATTTTGTCATAATGAAGCATTCGTTTTTCTCTTTAGACCCTTTCTTCCCAGGCCCCCTTATTTCCCTCCACCCTCACTACCATCAATGAGTCTCTATTGATAAAATTAGCACGTTTGTTAAGGAGCTGACAGAAATCTTCCTGATGGACCTCACTACATGCAGACAAAGGGTTAATGGGCTTGGACATGCTGGTGGGCTGGTGAGAGGCAGGGTGATTCTGGTGTAAGACATTTTGACCCCACTTTAGACTCTATCCAGCATCTGATTCGTATGATTGTGCTTTTCGCCAATTTCTTCAATAAAACTTTCACAACTAGCATCCCTTTATCAAATTCTCATAGAACATATTGGAAAAAAGTGATCAACACAGAATAAGACTAATACTGGCTAAAACTGTATGTGGCAAACTTTGTTATAGATGAAAAACTGAACCATTAAAAGTGGGAAATAGACTTGGTAAACAAAATGTTTTCTTTAAAGAAATATCAACAGTATCTAAAGTTGGACTTACCTTACCAATTCTTATAATGGCTTACAAAGCCCCACCTGATCTACAGTCCTTCCTTCTATGACTTAATTTCCTTCCATTGCCCCCGACATTTTCCAGCCACATCTGTGGCAGAGGAGACTCAGGGGAAGAGGATGAAAGGGAACAGCGAAGTGTATTAGTAGTTTTTGTCTAATTCCTACATGAGTCAGCATCAATTTGCCTGATTTTGAGACTCAGTTTAACACGCAGACATCTGCCAGCAGTTAGAACTAAGTTCCCACCCTGAAACTCAAAAGAGTCAACTCTTGCTCTTGCTATGCCCATGCCACTGCCACTATCATCCCCCCCAACCCAAACTAACTTTTAACACACTGATCAGAATCTGGCCTCCAAATGCCAGCCTCATGGCTGGGGCAAACCCCTGCTACCAGGCCAACCTGGGCTGACCACTAAACTGTCTGGCTGTCTCCAGGCTCCACATGCTTGAGGAAGACCTCGTTTTTGTTCTGATCATCTCTGTTTTTGTCTGGGCCACCCCATAATTTCCAGGTAATGTATTTCGTCTATACAACTGAATTTATATTAGTCATTCTTGGCCTCCACCCAGGCACCTTTTCCAACCTAGGCACCTTTCCCAACCCAGTGCATGTATCTAATTCAAAGTCCAAACCCTCCCTGTCTACTGCATCCCTGCTCTTTCCCAGTCCAGTTGTAATAATATGAGCCATACGCTGGCCTCCTCCTCATCATAGCATTCACGGTCAAGCCATTCTGACTCAGACAGGCAGTGGACCAGCAGTTCCAGATGGATACACAGTGATATAGAAATGCCTGCGAAGTCCTCAAGACATGAGGAAATTACAGATTACATGTGTTGAAGAGGTCAGTCAACAAATTCTAAGCACCCACTGTGTTCAGACAATACCTCAGTGCCAAACCTTTCTTCTTTAAAACAAAACTATTCTCCTCTGGCCTCTATACTTCCACCCCCAACTATTTCTTCAGATGCACGACAACAGTTTCATGGGTTGTTGTTTGTGTGTGTGTGTGTGTGTGTGTGTGTGTGTGTGTGTGTGTGTGTGTTTTTACTGAATTCCATTTAAATCTCTCAGTCCCAATTTACCTGGCAATTCTAAATCCACAGCTTGTTCTGTAGAGCTAGCTTTGCAAAGGAGTCTTGAGTTTCACAATTAATAGACATGTTACAAAACAAAAATAAAACAGAACATCAAACTGGGTTGAAGCCATCTCATGGGTCTTTTTTTTTTTAACCAGAAGTGTGGATTTGTGATATAAGCAGCTGCTCCAAAACCAAACAAATGACAGGACTCAACTCAGAGTTTTAGCCTATCCAAGGGCTGAATTATGTTTGCTTTGAGGTTTTGTGAAAGGTCATGAGGCCTAACAAAGTTCAGATGAAACTTGGCTGTTTCTCCATTAGGCTCTGGCTCAGAACTTGTGGTGTTTCATGTGGTTTGGAGTTTCAAACACAGCGCTTTGCACAGCGCTAATAAATGATTCTTTCTCAGCATGGAAAGCAATTAAACATATGGCCTCTTGGGTTTTGGTCTTCGAATCAGTATTTATTTATTAGGAGCCAGGAGAAGGCTAAATGGCTTAGAAGGGGGATCACACATAATGAGGTGGGTGAATTTGCTGAAGACACCACATTTCAGATGACTGGAGGCCTGAAAAGCAAGAGAGGAACTCCTGGAGAACCAATAAAATTAGGCCACTGGGAAACATGCTAATGATTGGAATTTAGCATCAGCCTACCAGGAACAAGTTAGAGCTGCTTGCAAAACCCCAGGGAAGGCCACATGAAAGACCTCCAGCACCATCTGTCTTCAGCCTGCGCCGGCCACTCTGAAGGACGTCCCATGAGCTTTCCAATGCATGCTACTCCTGGAGCTTCCTCTCTAAGCAAGCCTCTCCTGGGTAGTCAACATGAATTCCTCTGATTCACATTGGGCGTGGGGCTGGGAGACTACCTCACAATGAGTCTCCCTCTAGCTATTCCCTTTTAAGAAAGTGGGTAAACTGATCTGCTGGGGCAGCCATAACAGAGTACCAGAGATTGGGTGACTTGCACAATGGGAAGTTATTTTCTCACAGTTCTGGAGGCTGAAAGTCCAAGATCAAGGTGTTGGTGAACAGGGTTGCTTTCTTCTAAAATCTCTCTTCTTGGCTTGTAGATGGCCACATCTTTCCATGTCTTTACAGGGTCTTTCCTCCAGGTGTCTGTGTCCTAATTTTTAATCTCTTTTAATAAGAGCACTAGTCATATTGTATTAGGGCCCAACTATATGAACTCATTGTACTTTAATTACCTCATTAAAGACCTTACCTCCATTTGACCTACCTGATATCAAACTATATTATAAGGCTATAGTAATCAAAACAGCATGGTACTGGCATAAAAACAGACACATAGACCAATGGCACAAAATGGAGATTTTAGAAATAAACACACACCGATATAGTCAATTAATATATAACAAAAGAGGAAAGACCATACAATGGGGTAAAGATTCTCTATTCAACAAAGGGTGTTGGGAAAATTGGAAAGATACATGCAAATAAATGAAATTAGACCACTTTCTTACACCATATACAAGAATAAACTTGAAATGGATTAAAAACTTAATGTAAGACTCAAAACCATAAAACTCCTAGAAGACACAGGCAATAAAATCTCAGACATTTCTCTTAGCAATATTTTTTTCTGGAAACAAACACCAAAAGAAAAAGAAAAAGAAAAAGAAAGAAAGAAATGGAACTACATCAAGCTAAAATGCTTTTGCACAGTAAGGGAAACCATCAACACAACGAAAAGACAACCTACTGAACAGGACAGTGATGGCAAACCTATGACACATGTGTCAGAGGTAACACGCGAACTCATTTTTTTGGTTGATTTTTCTTTGTTAAATGGCATTTAAATATATAAAATAAATATCAAAAATATAAGTCTTTGTTTTACTATGGTTGCAAATATCAAAAAATTTCTATATGTGACACGTGTTACATCAGAGTTAAGTTAGGGTTTTTCAAAATGCTGACACGCCAAGCTCAAAAGGTTCACCATCACTAGAATAGGAGAAGCTATTTGCCAATGATACAAGAGATAAGGGGTTCATATCCAACATTTATAAAGAACTCATACAACTGGACACACACAAAAAAGAATTCAATTAGAAAATTGGCAGAGGAATCAAATAGACACTCTCCAAAAAGAACATACAGATGGCCAATAGACAAATCAAGAGAAGCTGAATATCACTAATCACCAGAGAAATAAAAGTTAAAACCACAACATGATATCACCTCACACCTATCAGAATGACTATCATCAATAAATCAATAAACAACAAATGTTGATGAGGTTGTAGAGAAAAGAGAACCCTTATACACTGTTGTTCAGAATGCAGATTGATGCAGCCACTATGGAAAACATGGTGGTTCCTCAAAAATTAAAAAATTAAACTGCCTTATGATCTAGCAATTCCACTTCTGGGTATGTATATGAAGAAACACAAAACATTAATGCAAAAGGATATATGTAACCCTATGTACATTGCAGCATTATTTACAATAGCCAAGATATGGAAGCAATTCAAGTGACCATCAATAAACAAGTGGACAAAAATGCTGTGGTTCATGTATACAATGGACCATTACTCAGCCATAAAAAAGAATGAAATCTTACCATTTGGGACAACATGGGTGGACCTAGAGGGTATTATGTGAAGTTAAATAAGTCAGAGAGAAAGACAAATACCATATGATTACACTTATATGTGGAATCTAAAGAACAAAATAAATGAACACAACAGAAACAGACTCACAGATGCAGAGAACAAACTGGTGGTTGCCAGAGGGGATGAGTGGGGAGAGGGGGACTTGGTGAAAAAAATGAAAAGATTAAGAAGTACAAATTGGTAGCTACAAAGTAATCATGGGGATATATAGTACAGCATAGGGAACATGCTCAATAATATTGTAATAACTATGTATGGTGCCAAGTGACTACTTGAATTAAATGGGAAATCACTTTGTAAATTATATAATTGTCTAACCACTATGATATAAACCTGAAACTAATACAAAATAATATTGAATAGCAACTGTAATATGGGGGGAAAAACCCACCTCCAAATATAATCACATTCTGAGGCACTAGGGATTTCAACATTGAATTTAGGGGGGAACAGTCCAGCTAGTAACAGAAGGCATCACACCCTGCAGTTCAGTGATGTCATATGTTCAAGCTATACAACTTGATTACCCAACTCCCCAACCCCTACTGAAGAGTGAAGAAGTGAAGTAAGGCCCTGATTTAGAGATGGCTCATCTTCTCCTTGTACTTTTCTGCCTTTGACTAAGTTCACCCAGCTAATCAAAACATAAGAAAGTGATGCAGCAATATGGCAGACCAAAATATGTAGGCAAAAATTATATTTGTGCTCATTTGTTTTTAGAGATGTCTTCTCATGAGGACTTGGTGGATTAAAATAGGTCCATAAAAACCATTCTCCAAATAATTTCCATGTGAACCCTGCAGCATACATTTATGCTTCAATGAAAATTTATTGTGAGCACATATATTAGAGTCACAGAGTTGTGCTCTGTCAGCACTTACATTTAAGTGGGAGATTCTGACAATACACAAATAATTTGATAAATAAATAAATATTTATTACCTGGGTTAAGACACCCACCAATGATTGACAGATCAATTGCATTATTAGTGCCAGTTCTTTATATATTCCTCCATCCATGGCATTTGCCATGTGACTTTGCAATTTCTCTTATCAAAAGGTGGAATCTTTTTAGTCACGTGACTCACTTTGACCAATAGGATGGCGGCAGTTGTGACACCCGCAGAGTCTGCACATTTCTGATTCTGCTCTTACAAATGGGTCATTGTGCTTAGAACCAACCTGGACTACCTATTGGAAACATAGGAAGAACATGGTGAGAAAGGCTGCATCAGAAACCACCTGACTGGCAGCCAATCTCCAGAAGTGTGGGTCTTCAGCCAACAGGCAAGATGACCCTCAGATGACCCTGGTTCAGTTGCAACCAGGAAAACTCCCCAGCCTGAATCACCAACCTGCAGACCTTGAAGATAAATACTAATTGTTTGAAGCTCCAGGGCTTGGAAGTGGTTTGTAACACAGCATAGTTATGGCAATAGCTAATGATCCAGGCAAATGAAGGCTCCCAATAAATCTAAACAGTATCTGAAAGAGGTAACACATTGGGGCATTATTGGCCACTAACACCTTGGCTGAAAAAGAGTATATAAGATCAGCTTGTCAAGACTCTGAGAGATGGGAATAAAGACAAGAGATGGAAACAAGGTAGAATCTTTACCTTGTTGGGTGAGGGTAGTGTAGTCATTCATTGACCTGCTTACAGTACTTCTGGGGCTTCCTGTGACCTTCTGTATAAATTCAGATTTTTTACTCACAACGTATATGGTCCTCCTGTCTGGTCCCTGCAGTTTTCCTCTAGATCCACTTTCTTCCGAGTCACACGAACCTAAATTCCACAGACTTTGTCCATCAGGCTGCCTTGTCCCCTGGCTTCAAAACAAAAGCAAGGACAGCATATTGAAAGGTAGAAAGACAAAGACATCAGGGTTTGTGTTTCTCTCTCATGTTGGGCTATAGTTCAGCCATGACTACGTTTCTCTATCAAAGACCACCGCTCCTGCAGGGTAGTCTCGTCTTATAGTCAAAACTCTCACCGTCTCTCAGTGACTCCTCCCCATTGCCCTCGGGCCTAGGGATGGTAACATGTCTGGCTGTTGCTAGTCCTGGGGTACTTCATCATCCCTTGTTGCTTTTCCTTAACCCGACCCAAACACTGCAAAAGGCTGCCTCACATAAACATTATAAAGCGACCCTTTTATTGTGCCCTTTGAGAGCACCATCTGGTTCCTGCTAGGACCTCTCAGTGCATGACTTTTCCAGTCTTTTATATAATGCACCACTCTCTTCCCTAGACCCAGTCCTGCAGTCATAGTTTCATCCCTAGTAATGCTGCCGTGCCCTTGCTTCTGTTTTACCCTTTTCCCTTTTATTAATTTCATTTTTTTATTAGTATCTAAATTATAAATAAAACATTGGCAACCCTATATACTAGTAGACATGTTTGCTGAGAACAAATTAAGATTATCAGGTCATACTTTCAATACAACTTCAGAATTAGTGGCAATGAATCAATACATTTTCTCAGAAGTTGTATAATGTCCTTCAGTTTATAATCCATGACATGGAAAGTCTAATATAACATTAAATAATAATCACTTATCCTAAGAATAAGCTATATAAATTGAATCACTATTTGAATAAAATAACAACAAAGCTTTAATAGCTCAGTAGTTTTTCTTAAGAGCATATACATATTTATTCAAATAAAAGAGCAGTTCTGCCACAGTGCACAGATAAATTCATTCATTCTGTTTGCCCAATTGCTCCCAGCACAAGATTAAGCACTCTTCTTACATGTTCCCATAGTTGCCTCCACCCCTGCCCACATTACGGCATCAATCCTAGCATTTAATGCTCATCTATGAACATGTCTATGAAAATCTCTGAGGCAGGCATGACGATGGCCTCCCAAAGAGGTCCTATTCACAGCCTAACCCCCATGACCTATAAATAGGTTATGTTACATAGCAAGAGGGAATTAAGTTTGCTAATCATATGGCTATAAAATAAGATTATCCTGGATTACCCAGGTGGGCCAATGTAATCAAAAAGGTCCTTAAAACTGGAAGGGGGAGGCAAAAGATTGAGAGCTTGAAGAATGGAAATGAGAGAAACACTTGACTGCCTGTCCTTGAAGATGCAGAAAGGGGCCACAAGCTAAGGAATGTGGACAGCCTTTAGAAGATAGAAAGGGCAGGAAAACATTCTTCCCTGGAGATGTCAAAAGGAACACAGCCTTGTCAGCACCTTGATTTTAGTCCTTTGAGATCCATTTTGGACTTCTGACCTCCAGAATTGTAAGATAATAAAAGGTGCCATTTAAGCCACTAAGTTTGCAGTCATTTGTTGCAGCAACAATAGGAAATGAATATAATCCCCAGTAGAAGATTAAATCCTTGAGAACAGGGATCATGTCTTTGTTTTGTGTTTCCCAGGCTCCTCTCACAAAGCTTGTCTTGGAGTAGTTCTCAAATGTATTTGTTGAAGAAAATGTAGGATACAAAAAGATCTTGTCTGCCCCATCTCTTCTGGAAACTTCTTGGTCTATGGTTCATGTAGCAATATAGTTTATCTGAACAAACAGATCCTCATTTGTCCATAGAATGGAAGTCGTGCTTAGTTATCAATCTATCATAGCATCATTGAGAACAGTAATTTAGCTAGTTGCCCAGGAGAGCCAGGATGGAGGAACGTGAAGGTGCGCACAGTGTCCCCTCTCTTAGCACAGCAGCTGTGGTAACTAACAGTGGCCTGCTTCAGGGCAGGCCCAGCTCCCCTGATGGGCAGGGAAAGAACAAATTGTTCTCCGGGAGCAGCTGGTCTTGGTTTGGGCCCGATCTGGATTCCCAGGCACTGGTTGCTATAGTTTGGCAAGAGCCCCCTTCCAGCCCTGCATTTCCAGAAGGGCTGTCCTATTACTAATCTGGAGCAGACACCTCCTATCATCACCACAACCTTGTTCTTACAGCAGCACCAACAACAGATGATCTGCAAATCCCATACCCTCTTCATGAAATGCGAGCTGGTGCCTTGGTTTAAAGCCCTTTTGACAATTCTCTCTACATCGCTGACAGCTTTGGACCCAAAGCCAAAAGCCATGGGGCTGAGTCTGGCTCTGCCCCCATGTGACTCCTTTATGAGTCACCTCCTATTCCTCACCTGTTAAGTGAAAGGGGTGGACTTCTGTGGTCACTGCCGGCTATCGAATTCTAAGAGTCTCTGAGAGTTATACAATTCCCAAACTCATTTATGCTTGGAAAACACCAGTGACAAACTGTCCCTGTTAAGGAGAACATTTTATTAGGACAAAAAGTAAGAGCTAGAGCCTGAGAAAAGAAGGGGGAAAGGGAGGGAAGGAGAGGGAGCGAGAGGGAAAGAAAAAGAAAGAGAAAGATAAGAAGAGAGGGACAGTAAAAGGAAAGGGGGGAGGAAAGAAAGGAGGGAGAGAGGGACAATTTACTTAACCTCTTTCACCTATCTCAGATCACTCACACCCTAGGCCAGAGCCTTACTAAGTTTTGTACCAAAGTACCTTTCCCCTTCAAGGACAGTGACAAGGACCCCTGGAATGCAGTCTGTAACAAGTAGGAAATCTGATGACTCATCTAATCTTAATAATTAATGTGAATTTGTGTTCTACTCCATAAACAGTGGTTCCATCTCTTCAGTGGAGTAAAACTATTGCTACAGGAAGGTGTTGTGTGTAAATGGATCCTGTGCTGTGCAAACCCCAGCTCACCTCTGCTTCCCTCTGAGGGGGGACGCTTCGGTTTGGGAGGCAGGGCCCTGGGTGTTGAGAAGTGGGATGTGTTCCCCAACCCACTCAGGTCATGAGAAGACTTTGAGGTTACCTAGTTAACTATAGCCAGAGAGACCAAGCAACTAAAGTAAAATTCAATGAGCCCATAAATGATTGCCTCCAGAAAACTGGGATGCTAGTTTTACAGGGACAGTCTATGCCAGAAGATGCTATCTCTGTTTATTACCCTGTTTATGACAACGAGACACATTGGAGCATTGCAGTATTGCCAGCAACTTGTTAAAACGGCATTTTGGGTGTTTATTTTCAAAAGCAATAGAAGTCGAGGGCAAAACTCCCAGGGAAGAGAGACCACATGCTTGGGGGTGAAGCAGTAGGGTCTCTAGCCAGAAGGAAGTCCTAGCCACTAGCAGGAGGGGGACCAGATAGGACGTAGCCCTGGACCCACAGAGAAGGGAATCAACCCCATGCGAGAGTACTGGGAAGGCAGTCAAAGCCAAGTTCAACACAAAGGAGCTGTGGTGAACACGGCAAGTTTACAATGCACAGGGCTGCTGTGAGGGGACGATGAGCATCTGCTAGTGTTGTTGTTGTTGTTGTTGTTGTTGTTGTTGTTGTTGTTGTTGCTGTTGTTGTTTAGGAATGAGGTTGCCTGCCTTGTTGGCAAAAGCATCCATCAGGAGAGAGATCCAAAACCATTCAGTGGCCAGGAAACAGGAGAAGCTGCAACCAGCCCAGAAGTCAACATGTCTTTGTGAAGCCACTGGGAAGAGACTCAGAAAGGGACTTTTCCCCTGCAGGCTAACAGGAGTTAGGTCTTGAAGGATTCTAAGGATGAAACATCTCTGAACACAAAGAGATGAAACATTTCCACTCTGGGACTGCCAAAAAGAGCAAATAACAGGAACAGGGAAGGGAAATATGATGTAGGATTTAGGCACACTCACACATAGAGGTGGAGAGCTGACTACGACTATCTGGCTGTGCGACTTTTGGCAAATTTCACAAGCTCTCTGAGCCTGTTTCATTCTCTTTAAAATGAGGATAATTAGAATACTTCTCCCACAGAATTTTGAGTGAGTTAAGTGAGGTGATTCATGGGACCTAATAAATGTGCAGCAATGTTAGTTTTCTTACTATTAACTGCTTTGTAGCAGTTGCAAAGTCAGTAAATGGAGCTTTGTCTATATTAAAATTCTGAGAACACTTACCGAGGAAAACAAATGTTTCTTCAGTGTCCCCAGATTTTATTTTGGACTATCCAAGAGTGAAGAAGATAGATTATTCTTTTTTATAAAAGAGGAGAGGAGGTGGGAAAAAGAAGAAGAGGTAAAGAGGTGGTGGAGGAGAAGATGATGAGGAGAGGAAGAGAAAAAAGAATAAAGGGACAAAATAATGGGTTCTGGTATTTGTCAACAATTTAGCATGAGAATTTTCCAAAACAAATAATAAATTGGCCCTTTCTTGTCCACTTCACTCACTCTTCAGCTCATCCTTAAATGTTACAGTTCTCCAGCGTCCTGCCATTGGCCCTGTGCGCTTCTCCCTTTACAAGCTCTTCTTGGGCAATGCCATTCATTCCTGTGGCTTCACTTACTACCCATCCTTTAATCCTCAAATTTATTTCCATGCTGGTCATCGCTCCTGACCTTCAAATGCTTATTTACAATCACTAACAAAACATCTCTACCCCTGATAGATCCAAGTCAGCACATACAAAACACACCCTGCACCTCCCCATGTAACGCCTCCTTTATTTCTTATTGAGATAAAGGGCACCTTCATCCCCTCCAATCAGAAATGTGGAAATCATGCAAGACTATTCTCTTGTCTTAACCCTCAGACACTTTTCTCTCCGTTTTTCTTGGAGTCTCTTTCACCTCTTGTGTTCACTGCCCCCGTTCAAACCCTCAGCCCTCAACTAGACCCTGTTAACAGTCTCCCAACCGGCCTTCCTACTGCCAGGCCCATTCTCATCCAATCCATCCTCTATAATCAGGCAAGTGTGACATAATCCATGACATTCCCTGGCAAATATTTCAAAGACTCCCTCTTATTGTACAAGATAAAAATATAAATTCCTTAGCCTAAGATACAAAGCTTTATCCATCTTGCTCTGCTCCAGTCCACACCCACATGCACACACATCCTGCATTTCATTCTGACTGAACTGCGTATCTGAAGATGTTCTTCACCGTGCCTGGAAATTTTCTGATTATCCCATTTGCCCGGAAAACTCTTAGCCAACTTGCTAACATGTTATGTCTGATGAGAAGCTTTCACTGACTTTGCTAAGTGCAAAATTAAGCATTCTTATGCCACTTTTTTTCTTTAACACTGCCCAGTACTTATTATGTGATTATTTGTTTAAAACATGTTTTTTCCAAGTGGCCTGAGAGCCCTTAGGGGTCAGGGATTGTGTTGTATTCATCATTGTATTCCCAGTATGTAATAAAATGCCTAGAACAGAGTGCTAATCAATAATGATCTGTTACATGGATAATTTAATGAATGAATAACAAACATCTAGAACATAAATATGAACCAAATCCAAGCTATCCAGAATTTCAACAAATTTTAAACAAACTAGCATTTAACTCTCTTACATTTAGAGAGAAGGTGATGAAGAGCTCATCTAGAAAGCCCAGGTCATCTAGAAAGGCCACTCAGGTCATGCCACCTTGGAAACAGTGTCTGATGAGGTTACTATTGGCCATCCAGAACTGCTCTTCAATCCTGAAAATTCCACTTGGTTTGTGTGCACTATGGTGCTCTGGCTTGGAAGAATGCCAATTTATTAATTACCATAAAATATAATTGCCAAAGACTTTTCCAGCTCTCTATTGTCAGCACTTTCTCACCAGGAGAATCCTCAGAGGAAACAAGATTATAATCAGAAGGTAAGTTTGATAAGCATGGAATAAGCAAGGAGTCACCCTGGCTTACTCATCCATCTACCCAGTCAGCACAATCTCGCCAACTTTGATGAATAGACGGAATGGCCCTGTATTCATATTGAGTTATGTTGTCACTTAATAGACCAACCAGAGTGTCTTCTTTTGACAGTGATAGAGATGCTCTGAAAAATTCTACCCCTTCAGTGTCTCATTTTGTAGACTTTATGCAATCAATCCCCTTGGGTTGACTGGGAAGACAACTGAGTCAGTCTCAATTTTAGACAGACTAATACAGTCATATGCACTCCTGAGGCTACATTCAGATTAATTAAACATTTAAGCCACTCATGTTTAAATTATTGCTTAGAGAAAGGTAATGTTCTCAGAGGACTGATCTCACCTTATATATATATATGATATAGATCTAGATATACATTTGGAGGTAAAAACATTCTGGATTATTAAAGCCTTACTCTTACTCTAATAAGAAACATTTAACACAGATCAGGAGGCTAAACAGAAAAATGACGCTAGGCAATAGTAATAATATAAATTTATCTGATGCCTTCCTCTATTATTTATGGGAGGCTCAGCTGTAGATTGGAAGGATTCAAGACTTTGAAACAAAAAAAGGAGCCATCACAATAGAACAGGATTTAATTTCTCCACCTGAAGAGAAGAAATTATATGTCTTTTCTGCAGTATCACGTGGTATTGGTTCAGGGGCTGAGTTGGAGAAAACAAAAAGGTGTGGACCAGAGAAGGGCAGGCAACCTCCTGCAAGAGGACCTGGAGGGCCAGTGGTGGGCAGAACTATTGGAAGAGGGAAATGACCTTGGCTGTGACATACGTGAATCTGAAAGGTACACAGGTTGGCTCTGGTTTGGACACAGGATTAGGAGGTCATGTTGAAAAAGTGATTCTCAAGAATCCCTGAAAGAAACAAACTAGGTGAAAACATCCTCCCAAGAAACCCAAAGCAATATCCTTTCTCACTGAGCAATCAGGTAAGAAAGGGAACTTTCTTCCTTTGGCCTTTATCTTTTTCTTTTTCCAGATGCTTATAGTCACAGGATATACTCTACATGAACCCTGACTGAGGTATGCCCACGGGCAGATCCAGGTTTTGTGGGGTCTGAAAACAATGGGGTCCATTTCAGTAAAAATAATACATAGCTATTGTTTTAATTCAAGAAATATTTTATATTTATTTTACTATAACATTTATAGAGAAGTAAATATTCATTTAGAATAGGCAGAGTAATTTTGACAAATTATATTTTTTAAAAGGTGACAAATACCACAGGCATCACAACATCCAGAAAAATTAATAATAGTAATGTATATCATAAA
Organism: Myotis davidii; assembly: GCF_000327345.1. Taxonomy (NCBI): domain Eukaryota; kingdom Metazoa; phylum Chordata; class Mammalia; order Chiroptera; family Vespertilionidae; genus Myotis; species Myotis davidii. The sequence continues at coordinate 1,727,562 of NW_006282748.1, read as the reverse complement.
TTGCATCAAAGATTATTACATTTCACTATATTATTTTAAATTAACGTTTGGCAATTAAAAGCCAGACTTTAAGCAGAGGAATCATTTAACCAGATTTACATTTTAGATATACCTAGAGTCATAAGACAGAAATGCTGCTTAAAACTAAGTCTTCTCACCCAGCCAGCATGGCTCAGTGGTTGAGCCTTGACCTATGAAACAGGAGGTGACAGTTTGATTCCTGGTGGGGACACATGACCAGGTTGTGGGCTCAATCCCCAGTGGGGGGCTTGCAGGAGGCAACCGATCAATGATTCTTTCTACCTCCCTTTCCCTTCCTCTCTGAAATCAATAAAAATATATTTAAAAAACAAAAACAACTCAGTGTTCTGTAGTGTACATAGTTCTTTTGTTGAGAATGTTTTGTGGCAAAACTTACTGAAATTATAGAGTTATGTTGTCACTTAACAATGACGGACGCTGTCTTTTTGGTTAGACGTATTTAAAAATAACTTCAAAGCAGGTCAATAACTTTTCCACGGCCATATTTAGGAGAACGTTGTTAAAAGCAGAATAGCATGCATAGTGCAAAGCACTGACTCCCTGACAAGAACTGGTGAGAGGATCAAATTGGATCAAGACCCAAATTGGCTCCAGACACAGGCATGTGGGAGGATTCTGGCCTCCAATCCAGAAGAGACATCTGCTGGTGGGACTCCAGAGTCAGGCCCGATCCCTCTGAAGGGCTTTCCCAGAACTGAAAAATGAGGGACTGTGTGTGCGCGTGTGTGTTTCCTGGGTCTCCATGTACCACGTGAACTGGATCCTGAAAGAAACATTGGGCTAAGAGGGAAGGCAGATGGCCACGCTGAATCAACAATCGGAGCCCTAGCAAGGTCAGGCCTGAGGTAGAGGCTGCCCCGAGGGGAGTCCGTCCCTCGGAGAGAAGCTTCTATCATCCCACACTCCTGAGCATGACAGAAGCAGGTACTCCCCAGCTCAGACATCTCTGCAGAAGGCAAGTGAAATTCATTGCAGACCTCTGTTTCCTAAAGCTAATCACGCTTCTCTGTGTGGTGGCAGCATATCAGCTCTCAGCAATATGCCCTTTGAGGCTCTTTAATTCACTCGTGGCCTACTTTTTATCCATTTTGCAAACCCCCTCCTGATTGCTGGGCATTTTCACATGAAACTAATTATAAGAGAGAGAGATCCAGTTTTTTCATTGTTTCTGTCAGAAGCAGAAGAGTAAGGAAAGCTGTGTACTGCTTTTTTTTCCTTGAATGTTGTTCATTTTCACAATTTCAGTGGGATCCTTTGTAACAGTTATTACCTCCCAAAATAAGACACACAGTCACTTGCCACCCCACAGTGCTGCAGCGCCATACACTGCATTCAGATCTAGGAAGTGTGGATGCCGACCGCATCAGTACACACAGATATGTACATAGTTGGATATAGACCTAAGGATTTTTGTATCAAGGGTAGGTCCTGTTACAAAACTAGTCTTTTCTTTGAGAAAAAGATTCATAGGATGGCCCATGCACAGAAAAGTGCTCAAGAAACTATGCAATCATGTAGTGTAAAATTTATTTTAAAGTATAGAAATTTACATGTTTATTTTTAAATGAAACGACTCCATGCCACCTGGAGTAGATGAGCTCATAAGAGATGGCATCATCACTCATTCACATTAGCTGCAAGTTTTACAAGTTTTATAAATGTGTCCTGTGTTTATAGCTGCTTCCAAGGCAGTATCATTCTGTGGCATCAACAGAACAGAGTTAAACGGGGGGGGGGGGGGGGGGGGGGGGGGCACACACAGGGAGGAGGAGGGAATGTATTCTTCACAGGAACCCACTGGGATCCTGGCCAAAACCCTTGCAGGTTACACATAAGAATGGATTGGAGGAAGTAAAGAAATGTGGTTGCATTTCATCAGTCTACTTGGGCTAATAAGTGATGAGCTTAAGATTAAGGCAAATCATCTTGAGTGCTTCATTCAGTCCCTCTTCTGTCTCTTCAAAGAAGAGGCTACATACAATATTTTGCACTAGGATCATACTTTAAATTCTCAGCAATGAAATCCATCCATGGTTAATGACCTAGCAGTGTTAAATAGGCTCTAGAATGAACATTAGTCCCCCAGCTGTCTACTGCCCTTGACAACGCTTTAATCCATTCCGTACACCTTGCTAATTAATCTTCCTAAAACATGTTGAACTTACATTCCCATCATCACGTCTTTAGTAACCCTTTATGGTAGAAAGGCAATCTTCTTATTGAATTCAGTGTGGGATGCAGACGAAATGACTCCAGCATTGGCTCCTGGGAGTTCTGAGTGTGGATCTCAGCTCTTCTGCTGACAAGCCCAGTGTCTGTGGAAGAATCAGTTCGTCTCTACCACCCTCCAGGCCTCGGCTATAAAACACTAACCACAGGCAGTTGCAATGACTGAGTAAGGTGAGGTGTGTCTGATCGGCAATTTTATGTGTCAACTTGACTGGGCCATGGGGTGCTGATGTTTGGCCAGACACTATTCTGAGTGTGTCTGTGAGGGTCTTTCTGCATGAGATTAACAACTGAATGTGTAGACTGAGTAAAGCTGATTGCCCTCCCTAATATTGTGGGCTCCATCCAACTAGTTTAAAGCCTGAACAGAAAAATCTTTCTCTTTTTCTCTTCCTCCTCCTCCTCCTCCTCCTCCTCCTCCTCCTCCTTCTCTCTCTCTCTCTCTCTCTCTCAAACCTCCCCCCCACAAGATAAATGGAATGCTTGCAGAAAGCAGCACAAGGCAGAAACACATTCCAATCCCAATGCCAAATTATATGCTTCAAACTGTTTCATTTGCAGCATAAATAATCTACAATGTTTCCATTACTATCAC
>NW_006282748.1:1721662-1724637 GCF_000327345.1 Myotis davidii | reverse complement strand
AACAGCACCCCTGGGACTCCAGCCACAAAAGGTTGTCTGCCTGTTTTAAGTTATCATTTTGGATTTCTTTTTAAATTTAAGTATAGTTGGTATACAATATTTTATTATATTACTTTAGATGTGCAATATAATGATTCAACATTTTTATAGCTGGCAGTGTGATCACTAATTTTAACGATCTGTCATGATGCAAATTTATCACAGTATTGCTCACTATAGGCCCCTTTACCTTTTTCACCTCCTCCTCCTCCTCCTCCTCCTCCTCTCTATCTCTCTCTCCTAGAATTCTTCCTCCCTGATGACCTTGAACTAGGACATTGGCTTTTTCTCCTGCCTTCAGACTCAACCTGAAACATCATCTTTCCCTGAGGCTCAAGCTGCCAACCTTCAGAATGGAGCTACACCATCAGCTCTCTTGAGTCTACAGCTTGTTAACAACCTACAGATCTTGGAACTTGCCAGCCACAATCCAATTTTTTTTATAATAAATGTATATCTCATAACATTATATACAATATAAATGGTGGTTCTGTTTTCCTGAAGAACCCTAATGCAGTGCATGCAGTAGCGTCTCAGCAGATGTGCTTGATGGCCAGATGTTTCTGGATTTCATTCTTGCTCTACCATTGTTCGGTGTGTAATTAGGGCAAATTAAGGTCATTTGTCTACACCTCATTTTTCTTAACTTTAATACATAGTTTCGAAGGCTGTTAAGAATATTAAGTAAATGCATTATATAAAGCACCCAAAACATGGTAAACTCTCAGTAGATGGTACACTATCATTATTCCTTTACACAGAAGTCTAACATGCAAATGCCTCAAGGTGCCAGAGAGGAAATACTAGTATAAATGACTGAAGGACCCTGGCATGTTTTATTCCTCTACTATAGGGCTGCATATGACAGCAGCATCATTTTGTTCATTCGCATCCAAGAAGAAATACTATTGAAATGCTGGTTCAATAAGCTTTTTGTCCCATATGTTTTTTATGTGAATACAAGTCATCAGTCTTACAATGCTTTGCTTAATAATGGTACCCTAAATTATACTCTTTGAAACAGATGCATTTTGATTGCATATTAAATATTTAGGTGTTGCCCTGGCCAATATGGTTCAGTTGATTGGAACGTCATTCCTAACACCAAAAGGTTGCAAGTTCAATTCCTGGTCAGGGCCATACCTAGGTTGTGGGTTCAATCTCCAGTAAGGGCACATACAGGAGTCAACCGATCAATATTTCTTTTCAAATTGATGATTCATTCTCTTCCTCTCTCTCTCTCTCTCTCTCTCTCTCTCTCTCTCTCTCTCTCTCCTAGCCATTTTAACAAGTGTTGAATAATTTTTTCTTTAACAATGGTATTGAGAAAGAATTCAGATGGCTGAGAGAGGTGGAATATAAGAATGCAATGACTATTTAGTCAATTTATTTTTATTAAGAGTGCCTTGTTAAAATGGGGAAAAGATAGTCTTCTCAACAGATAATGCTCAGACTACTAGATATTCCTTGCAAAAGAAGGAAATTAAACCCTTACCTCATCCCATACACAAAAATTAACTCCAAATGGGTCAGAGACATAAGTATAAAAGTCAAATCATTAAACATTCTTAGAAGAAAACATGCATGTAAACATTTGTGACCTTAGATTACTCAATGGTTTCTTAAATATGGCACCAAAACCACAGGCACTGGAAGAAAAATAGGTATACTGTACATTATCAAAATTAAAAAATGTTTATGCTTCAAAGGAAATCAACAAAATGTGAAAAGATAATACAAAGAATGGGAGAAGTTTTTACAAATTATATTCCTGATAACACACTTGTATCTGGAATATTCAAGAAACTATTAAAACTCAATAACAGAAAGAAAAATAACCTAATTACAAATTGGAAAAATATATGAATAGACAGTATTCTAACCAAGATACACAAATAGTCAATAAACACCTGAAAGGAGGCTCAACATCAATATCCATCAGGGTAGATAAATATCAAAACCAAAATGAGATACTACTTCACACTCATGAGGATGATTATATCAAAAAGACAGATAGAATGCTAAATGACATGAGGTGAGGTGTGGCTGGCAAACAGCAGAGCTCAGTCATGAAGTGTGGCGTGAGGCCAAAAGTGAGGTGACTGACACAACCTAGTGCACATTAGCACCTGCACAACAACTTGCACAGGGGTTATCATAGTCAGCCAGACTGAAAGAAGACTTCACCCATGAATGGGACAATAACATTCAAGACCAATTATAATAGGAGAGCCCAAATAACTCACACAGGTAAGGAGATCAAAGAGACTGCACCGTTAGGTCCCACAGGACACCTACTACATAAGGCTACCCACAAAGAGTGGGAGGTATAGCAGTTTGATCTAATACACAGAAACAAAAAAAAGGGGGGACAGCAAAAATGGGAAAACAAGAAACAACCTCCAAATGAAAGAAAAGGAGGAAACTCCAGAAAGAGAGCTAAATGAAATGGAGGCAAGCTATTTATCAGATATAGAGTTCAAATTAAAGGTTATAAGGATGCTCAAGGAACAGAGTGAGAATTTCAAGAAACTCAGTGGGTACTACAAGAGCATGAAACAAGAAATAAAAACTATAAATGAGAGTCAGTTGGAAATAAAGAATAACATATCTAACACCAAGAATACACTGGAAGGAATCAAAAGTAGATTAAAGGAGGCAGAAGATCAAATCAGTGACTTGTAAGACAAAGTAGAAAAAATACCCAATTAGAGCAGCAAAAAGAAAAAAGGATTAAAAAGCAGGAGGATACAGCCTGGCCAGCATGGCTCAGTGGTTGAATATATCTACCTATGAACCAGGAGGTCACGGTTCAATTCCAAGTCAAGGCACAATTTATTACAGAAATTAGCTCATGTGGTTCTGGAGCCAAAAAATCATGAGAAAACCCAATAGAAGTCATAAAAGAATTTAGGTAAAGGAACAAAGTTCAAGAT
>NW_006282748.1:1697748-1720938 GCF_000327345.1 Myotis davidii | reverse complement strand
TACTTCACACTCATGAGGATGATTATATCAAAAATATAGATAGAATGATAAATGACATGAGGTGAGGTGTGGCTGGCAAACAGCAGAGCTCAGTCATGAAGTGTGGCGTGAGGCCAAAAGTGAGGTGACTGACACAACCTAGTGCACATTAGCACCTGCACAACAACTTGCACAGGGGTTATCATAGTCAGCCAGACTGAAAGAAGACTTCACCCATGAATGGGACAATAACATTCAAGACCAATTATAATAGGAGAGCCCAAATAACTCACACAGGTAAGGAGATCAAAGAGACTGCACCGCTAGGTCCCACAGGACACCTACTACATAAGGCTACCCACAAAGAGTGGGAGGTATAGCAGTTTGATCTAATACACAGAAACAAAAAAAAGGGGGGACAGCAAAAATGGGAAAACAAGAAACAACCTCCAAATGAAAGAAAAGGAGGAAACTCCAGAAAGAGAGCTAAATGAAATGGAGGCAAGCTATTTATCAGATATAGAGTTCAAATTAAAGGTTATAAGGATGCTCAAGGAACAGAGTGAGAATTTCAAGAAACTCAGTGGGTACTACAAGAGCATGAAACAAGAAATAAAAACTATAAATGAGAGTCAGTTGGAAATAAAGAATAACATATCTAACACCAAGAATACACTGGAAGGAATCAAAAGTAGATTAAAGGAGGCAGAAGATCAAATCAGTGACTTGTAAGACAAAGTAGAAAAAATACCCAATTAGAGCAGCAAAAAGAAAAAAGGATTAAAAAGCAGGAGGATACAGCCTGGCCAGCATGGCTCAGTGGTTGAATATATCTACCTATGAACCAGGAGGTCACGGTTCAATTCCAAGTCAAGGCACAATTTATTACAGAAATTAGCTCATGTGGTTCTGGAGCCAAAAAATCATGAGAAAACCCAATAGAAGTCATAAAAGAATTTAGGTAAAGGAACAAAGTTCAAGATTAATTCTCAAAAGTCAATGCCACTCTTTTGAACTGGCAATAACTATCTAAGTAATACATCAGTTTTAGAAAAAGATCCAGATCCTATTTATAATACGATGGAAATAATAAAGTAAAAATTACTTGAAAGAATTTTGAGGAGTTTATTTTAAAATAATTAGTATTACTATGAATACTTTTTTATATTTTAAATATAGAGAGATAATTATCATTCAAGTATTAAGAAACTTGCAAAAATTGACATTTCTTCCCATAATATTTTTTAATTGAGTGCTATGTCAGTATGATATTTGAGAAAAATGGTGATAGTTTAAAAGGGGAAAAAACATGAGGATAACGAAAAGTCTGAAAATAAGAACAATAATAATATTTACCTCTATTTGTCATTGCAACCTATCATGAAGAAACCATAATTAAAATGGAGGGGTACTTAAGCAAAATTAAAACCATCCAATAAAAAGAGTCCAGAAATATACCAAACTGTCTATAAAAACTCAATATGTGTTCAAGTAAGCTCTCTAAAATAATCATAAAAATAGTTTCAATAAATTACTTGAAATTCAGATATATAGCCATTTTATAGGGAACTATATTGAAGAGCTGTCTTACAGCACATACCAAAATAAACTGCAGATAGAACTAAAGAGTTAAATAGAAAATGAGGAACTGAACACATGGAGAAGTGTTTAAAAAGCTCACCACCACCACTACAAGGATAAAAAAACTTAAAAGTCATGAACAAGATAAATTTTTATATTAAAAATGTGGTATGTTGTACAAATGGCCACAGTTCTTTGCTATACTTCTAATCAACAAATGGAGCCACCTTTTCCACTCCTTGAAACTGGGTTTGCTTTGGCCAATGGAATGTAGTAGAAGCCACACTGAGTTCTGAGTCTGGCCTCAAGATGCCTTACACACATGCTCCCATTCTTGTTCTTGAAACCCCTGCTATTGCTGCCCTATGAGCAAGCCCAGCCTAGCCTGCTAGATAATAGGACACCACTAAAGCAGAGACAAGCCATCACAGCTGACACATCTTAGACCAGCCAAACCTCAGCTGACCAGGCTGCTGCCAGCAAATGCTTAAGTAAGCTCAGTCAGCCACAATTATCCCTGCCACCCAGCTCAGCAAGCCCAAATTGCTGACCCATGAACTAATTGTGTTTATATTGTAAGCTACTAAGTGTTGAGGTGGTCTATTACACAACAATAAATGATATTCTGAACATAAATTGTACTCTAAGGGAAAATTATCAATAAGGCATCCCTCAACAGATGAAATTTATTATAGAGAAAAAAAATCACTTAGAATATGTGCAGCAATCCTCAGGAGATTATCTCAAAGGTGGAAAAGGCATGATGGTTCACACCATAAACTTTGTGTTTCATGTACTCATAACTATAAACCTACTTTTGCCCCACCCTAAACATATGGTTCTTGACTTTTTCCATCTGACTTATTTCACTTAGCATGATATTCTTAGTATCCATACATGTTGACACAAATGGCAGTATTTCATCTTTCCTAATGGCTGAGTAGTATATATACATATATATATATACCTTCCATTGTATATATATACCAAATCTTCTTCATCCAATAATCTATCTAAGGACGCTTGGTTGTTTCCATGTCTTGGCCATCGTGAATAACACTGCAATGGACATAGGAGGACATATTTCTTTACAAATAAAAATTTCAAATTTCTTGGGTAGACACACAGAAGAGGGATTGTTGGGTCATGTTTAGTTCTATTCTTAATTTTTTGAAGAACCTCCAGACTACGGATGTACATTCCTACAAGCAGTATATGAGGGTTCCTTTTTCTCTACAACCTCTCCAATACTTATTATTTCTTGTATTGCTGATGATAGCCATTCTAACAGATGTGAGGTGATATCTCATTGTGGTTTTGGTTTGCATTTCCCTAATAGTAAAGTTAAGCATCTTTTCATACATCTGTTGGGCATTTGTATGTCTTCTTGTGAGAAGTGTCTGCTCAGATCAAAAGTGTTTCCTCAACCAAAATGAGAAAATTGAGGTATGAAAAGGGATCATTAATATAATTACAGGTAAAATTTATAATTTCAGCATAATTTAAAACATCACTCTCATGAAGGTGGCTATTACATATATGAAACAGGAAATACGATTTTGGAACAAAGATGCCAGTTGGAGATGTTAGAAAAAATTTAGTGAAATAAACATTCGATAGATTTTCTGGCACAGAAAAGGATCAAGTAAGTGAGTTAAATTTTGGGCTAATGATTTGTCTATAATTGAAAAGGAAACAGAGCTATTTAGGATGGAGAAAAGATTAGGATATGAAGAACAGATTCAGAAGTTCCAGTGTCACTGGAAAAATAAGACAATAATGATTAGGCACTATCATAAAATAATAACTAAAATTTCTCCAACTAAAGAAAAGTCCTAAAAAAAAGAAAAAAGTCCTGACAAAGTGAAAAAATATCAAAATTTGGGGGTAAATAAAAGCAGTCTTTGGAGAAAAATTCATAATATTAAGAACTAATACCAGAAAAGACAGGGTTCAAATCAATTATTTAAAGTTCCACCTTATAAACATAGAAAAAAAGTGAATTAAATCCAAAGTAAGCAAAATTAAAATAAGAACAGAAATTAATGAGATAGAAAAGAGAAAATAATAGAGATATATCAATGAAACCAAAAGCTAGTTCTTTGAAATAATTACTCATTGCTAAAGCTCTAGACAGATTGATCAGGAAAAGGAGGACATTAGTAGGGGTCATATAGACATTTAAAGGATAGAAAATATTAACTTGACAAATTTTTGAAGACACTGGTTATCAAAACTGACACAAAAAGAAAATCTGAATGGTCCTCTCACTGTGCTTAAATGATTGGATTTGTTCACTAGCAGCTTTCCCAAAAAGAAAAGTCCAGGCCCAGATAGCTTCACTGGCAAATTCTGCCAAATATATGAAGAAAGTAATACCAATTATACATGAAATCTTTCAGAAATAGAAGATGAGAGAACATTTTCTGATTCATTTTTTTTTGAAGTCAGCATTACTCTGATAGCAAAAAGTAGATGTCAAAAGAAAACTGCATAGTATTCACTATCCCTTATGAACATAAGCACAAAGCTCCTTAACATAAATGGGCCTAGGCATGTTACTTAAACAGTGGTAACAGTATGGTATCCTCTGAGGCTGATTCTGACTTCAGCAACATAATAATGCAAGGACAATTGGAGAATATTTTCTGTTGCCAAGTTTTCCTTGGTCCTTGCCCATTGTTTATTTTATTTTATTTTATTTTATTTTTGTTAATCCTCATCCGAGGATATTTTTCCACTGATTTTTAGCAAGACTGGAAAAGAGAGAGAAAGTCAGAGAGAAACATCAATGTGAGAGAAACACACCGATCGGCTGTCTCCTGCACAAGCCCTGACCAGGGCCTGGGCCCAGGAGGAGCCTGCAACCAAGGCACTTGCCCAGGCCGGAATCAAACCCAGGACCCTTTGGTCCACAGGCCGACGTTCTACCTACTGAGCCAAACCGGCTAGGGCCCATTGTTTATTTTGATGCCCTAGCTTTGGATCAAGTCTGTGAGTCACCCAAAGGCCTTTCAATAAATGCATTCTGCTAAATTTAGAAACCAAGAACCTGAACAATAAATGTATCCCTGAAGAAGTTCTTGTAACAAAAAAATCTGGACTTACACAGAAACTGGTATTGGAGGTAATTTGCACAGAACCTCGGGGAAATGGAAGGAATTTAGGTATGGAAATCTGATCTCATTGGGATGAAGCCTGTGAAAATTCATTAGTACTCAGGGATAGTAATCTGGCATAACAACTGATTATCGCCTATGGTCATCAGAAATGAATTGCTCATTGAACGTAAGGCTTAAGGGGCATTGTTCAAAATGTTTTAAAGTTCCCTCGCTCTACCTCTCAGCCCTGATTTCCTCTGCATTGACCTCATTATTAGAATCCACTCATGTATATTTACAGAGAGATGTAATCGGCCTCAGTTCTTAAGAGGTTTAAAACTCACACATCTAAAAATACTTCCCCTTTCACCTCTTCTCCCTTCTCCTCTCCTGCCCTCCCCATCCTCTCACTCTCTCTCTTCAAAGAAATGGATGTATATATAGCATTTATGTACATCCCTATCAGAAAGACTGATGATGCTTGGGACCTATGGTTTCTTGGAAATCACCACAATGTCCATAGATACAAGATGTTCTGAATGGCAAACCTATATCATATGCTCACTCCTGTGGTAGAGAAGACATGTCCTGATTGGCAGCTCTACCAAATTCATATGGAATGGGAGAAAAAGTTTTTCAAATGAAGGGATGTTAGACAGGTGAAAAGGTAACAGTTGACCACCACAGAGAAAAAAAGGCAAAATGAAGAAGAGACAGGAAGTGATCTATTAAGCAAAGTACCGTTAGAGAAAGTTCAGGGGAACCACTCAATAGCAAAGGAGAGAGAATGAACTTTAAATCAGAGGAGGGGTGCTCTTTTGTCATCTTGACCTAGACTAAGCTGCCTCAAATCCTCAACTAACTTTAATAATGTCTAGAACATAAATAAGAATACAAGGGCATAGTGTCCTTGAAAATAAACCATTTTAAAGCACCAAGCACCTTAGCTATTTGCACATTTGCTCATCAACAGTTAATGTGGCAGTTATTAATATTACTAACTAGATGTCTGTAATCATTAACCGTTTGACTGCTAAGGAGCGCTATCGCCCTCTTCTTATGTTACTCCAAAAATGCGAAGAGTGCGATGGCGCTCCTGTTTTTTTTTTATGCCAAGACTGCGGAGAGCGTAATAATGCTGCTCCAAAACACTAGAATCTGTATAAAAAGTGTTTTACATTTTTTCCCATACACGCGCAATTAGTGCCGCAGTTTTGGCATATGTCCGAAAAAATACGTCAGCAGCCAAACAGTTAAACATGAACTCATGATGCCCATTTGGCACACTTATTTAATTATTTTGAGTAATCCCCTGTGTCAGAACCTAATAAAATAAAATTTATAGATTAACCATAGGCATAGTGGTTAGGGGTGCAGATTTGGAAACAGGAAGACGTGAGTTTGAATCCTGACTTGATCACTTGCCACCTACCTGACCCTGGGCAAGTTACTTAATGTTAACTCATGGATAGTGGTCCACAGTGGGCCTAGAGTACTGTAAATGCTCAATAAGTGTTATCTATTGTTAGCACCATGGTTCTAGAACTTTAAAGCCAGTTCATTTAATACATTTAATACCCTCAACTTCCCCTCATTGTGATTCTTCCCTAATCCTAGTTGAAATTAGTGAGGCTTGAGTATACATTGTACAGTAGGCTGTATAAATATTGAAAATAGAGCCACATAAGTAACCAACCACTGTGCCCTATTTTTTTTTAAAGCAAAATTCCTCTAGTTTTTTCTCCCCCAGAAATCCTTCCCAGGCACCCACTTTGGGAATCACGGCCATACCATATCATTCTCTCAGGATCCCTCATTATACTGAACCAATTCAGCCACATTTCTGTTGTCCAGTCAAAAGCGTGGCAGTTCCCACTTGTAAGAGCATGTTTTCTAAACATCTCTGGTAAATGGAGATCTTGACTTTATGCCCAGGACACCCTGAGAGCTGCTGCTACAGAAAAAAAAAATGAATAGGATAATACATCCCAATTCCTTTTCCCCACCCTGAACAAGAGTTGTTTTAGTTAAACTTGCATTCGCTCTTCTCTGAAGGCTGCCCCCGCCCCCACCATCAGACCATTGTGTTTAATACAGGACTTTTGACTCAGCCATCATTACTCACACTTTACTGATTCTACTTTAAACACTGTTGACTAAAACGACAATTTATCACGACTGTTTTGCCTCGCGGTGGGGGGATCATTTATTTTCCCGGTGAAGGCTTGGATATTTATTAGCGCGGCAGCGAGCTGGTCAGGGGAGATCCACACTCCAGGGGATGAGCGCTGAGTCCAGCTTCAGGGCCTGCTCCACCCGCCTCCGCTGAGACCCACCAACCGTGCTCCTGAGGCAATCCCTGCCTGGCGCCTGGGGTGCAGAGATGGTAACTGGGGAGTCTGGTCTCTTGGATGTTCCCCTTCTCTGGGAAGCTGACCCTCAACTGTGGGATAGAGGCAGCCCTCAAAGCCTCCTCAGGAAAGCCAGCGAGACCCACCCGTGGGAGCAGGATGGAGGACTAACCACAGAGATGCTGCATCTGTAAGAACTCGCTGGAGAGTGGCCACCCTGGAGCATGTGACCTGCAAGAGATCGCTCAGGTAAGGTGGGGCCTGCTGGAGAAGTGGGAAGCCCCAGGCCCCTAACAACAATGGGAACAATTCCTATGAGGGGCAGGCAGCATCTTTGCAGCGCAATTGCAGTGTTTGGCAAGAGCAAGTTGTTATAAATAGTTCGTTGTGGCAGCAAATTAATAGCTGAAAGAAATGGAAAGGAATTGGGGTTTATTGTCTGTGTCTGCTGTGTGCCTGGCACTGTGCTAAACTTACATGCATCATTTCGTCTCATCCTTGCAATAACCCTAAGGCTGAATGTTCATATCCAATGGGCTCTGGGAAGTTGTGTAAATTGCCTCCTTTACTTTCCCATGGCTAATAAGTGGAAGAGCCAGGGAACTACTCAGATCTCTCTACCAAAAGGCCATGCCCTTCGGATGCTGCATGCCATTTCCCTACTGAACGAAAGGCAATGGGGAGCTCACTCTGAGGACGTCAGTCTGGAGCCTGGAGTTCCCACCACTGTGGCCACTCCCTGACTGAGGGCATTACCTCTAATGGAAATACGTTATCTGGAGGCATAGCTAAGTGATCCATTAGCAGGAAATTAGTGGACACTTTTTTCTTTTCCAGAATAGAGGGAATGAGACCTGGCACAGTTAAACTCAGGCTTCAAGTTCAGTACACTACTGGGGGGGAGAGTATGAAGAATGCTGCTGGGGGAGGTCCCACCGACACATGGGAGTGGATACACATAGAACTGGAGGAGGAGGAGGAAAGGAAGAAAATGCTGATGGGCTGGAAAGGGGCATCAGGTCATAACTTTTTGTGCCGCTATCGCAGCAATGCACTGAGCTGCAAGTGCTGGGAGATACATAGTCTTAGAAGTTTCCCAGCATCTGTGGTGGGCCCATGATGGTCTAGGCCAGCGCTTCTCAACCCTGTGGGTCGCCAACCTATGGGTCAGAGACCTCTTTAAGGGTCGAACAACCCTTTCACAGGGGCCACCTAGTAGCAAAATTACATTTATGAAGTAGCAACGAAAATAATTTTATGGTTGGGGGTCACCACAACATGAGGAACTGTATGAAAGGGTCGCGGCATTAGGAAGGTTGAGAACCACTGGTCTAGGCACTGTGCTGAAGTTAAGGGTACAAATCCAGATTAGAAGCAGCCCCCATCCCAGAATAGTTTATAATCTCTTCTCCTAAGAAGTTGTCATTCCTAGGATGACAGGAAAAAGTCATGGAAGGGACTTGGGGGGAAAAGGTGGGAAGCACTTTAGGAAACAGGGGGGCATTGAAGATGAAGTTCCAGGCCTCCTGGTTTTCTGTGGAGACACCCACAGCAGCGGCACCTGCCCACCCATGCCACAGCAGCCTTGTGGTTGGGAGGCTTCTGGCTCAGCCAGACCTCAGAACCCACTGGCTGGTCTAACCTTCCTCCTTCACTCAGAGCTCCTTGGAGGGGATGTGGATGGGTCAGGGAAAGGGATTTCACCCCCCTGTTTCTGGCATGTGAGGGACCCGACAATGGCACTAATAAAGGGATGGAACCACACCCCAGGCTCCCATTTACCAGCTTCTCCCTCTCCTTTGCTATTCCTGCCCATTGGCTCCTTCCTATTTGCTCCTCAACCAACCCAAAAGCAATGCCACCTGGAGTGTAGAGAAATGAGGTGGGAAAACATGCCTCAGAAAACAAAGTCACTGAGGGATCAACTCAGCGGTGAGCACTTCAGAGGAGGCTTCTTGAGGACTTACAGTGATCGGAAACTGACAGCAGTCTGAAGGCCAAGCAACAGTGTCCAAGTTCCACCGTGATTGCGTCAGCGCGGAAAGAAGTTGTGGTGTGGCCTCACCCAACTTAACCAGCAGTACATCAGGGCCCAACTCCCAGGCCTCCCCCTCCAGCCAATCACTGACGGTCCCAGCTCATTGTTTTGTTGAGTCCACCATGAAACAAAATTCTTTCCAGAGCCTTGATTAACCTTATTAGAGCTCATAAAACTCCAAATACTTCAGCCTGTCCAAATGTCTCCATGTTCTTCTAGATATTTGTGGCTGAGGGTATGCTTGCTGTCAGTTTTCAATTAGGAAAGAGATGTGGCAAAAAGAAAAGGAAATCACGTTAGAATCCAAAAGCATCTCTTCTTAATTCCCTGTGCAAGACCGTGATCGAGTGCCCAGATGCCAGGAAGAAGGTGAGGTACAGAGAACACCTCCATCAGGTTCACATTCCAAGTCAAGGGCTGGCTTGTGGGATGCATGTCATGCGATTACATAACATAAAAGCAATTTTACTCTTGTCACAAACTGAAAATCTTGCTGATGCGTGGCCATATTTATTAGGATCATTTCTATTTCATGGCCAGTGTGTGGTCATGGGCTGTATGTTATTCTTTACTGGTAAAAGTTGACCCTGGCTGTGTTCTGTGTTCATCGAACGGTTCGGTAGGGTCGGGCAGAGCCTGCGGCCCTTTTGCCAAAGCTCTCCTCACAACCTCTCTCTTCCCCTAATTGTAAAACTCATGTGTATTTTAACAAAAATCTTACCCATCTGTTTCTGATTCATTTATACTTAACTCATCAAACCTCCTGTTCCACGGGTTCTGCACTGGTGTGCCATGTTGAACCCTCCTTCTCTGAATATCAAGAAGCCTTGTTTACCCAAAAGATGGCATGCTCTACTCCCCAGGGTGGACAAAGTACAGTTGGAAGGGAGGGTGAGAAGAAAGACTTTCCAAATTCTAAACCCCCTGGTGCTTCTGTCCACTGTGAGTTTAGCAAAATATCCCCTCTCGTTCACAGTGCTGACGTGTTTGAGCTGTTATTGTTACAGTGTGTGAGAGTGTGTGTGTGAGTGTGTACGTGCATCATTTGGCCATGATTAAACACAGTTTGTGGCATTAATTCAGATTACGGGTGGTCTTCACTTCTCTGTAATCAGACCAACTGGCTGACTTCAAGAGAGTGGGACTGGACTGAATTTCTCCTATGACTTTCACTGTGCTGGGTTTTATCCACCTGTCAACCAGGAGCATAAAAATGAGAAGCAAGAGCTCTTAGAAACAGGAGTAAGAACTCAAGTGCTGGGAGTTCTCTCAGCATTCTCCCACCCAGGCAGCTTTACTCCCAGAGGGGGAGCGGACACACAGATGACCACAGAGCAGATCCACTCTCATCATGGACAAGTGAGGGCCACAATCACTACCATTGCAGCTGTGCTAGATGCTGGCCCCATGTCAATCCACCCAGAATCTCATTCAAATGAGAGCCACAAGAGAGACCTGGGCCACCTACGGTTGCCCCACAGCTCAGGGAACAGTTGCCATGTCAAGTGGTGAATGCTCTCTTCCACCTGTCCATCAAGTGTCAGAGAGGGACATCGACATCTAAACTCTGTCACACCCAAAACTTGCTTTAAAAAAAAAAAAAGCATGGAAATCTTAGTTATTCATCATTCTGGTACTTCTCAATATTCAGGTGATGGCTTCAATTTATCTATCATTCCTGTTTTCTGTTTAAAAAATTATTTCCCTATAGACTCATGTCATCCCGTATCTTCCTAGCTATTAAGTCAGATATCGTACAGAAAATTTAACACAAAGTTATACTGTGGAGTGATGTAGAATATTTGGACTTACATGTTCAAGTTTCTAAGAAAAAGACTTCTCAAAAGCAAGTGCAACACTAAATAGACACTGGGATTAAATAAGGAAGACAGCTTTATTCTGGAAATACAAAAGATGTGATCGTATGTGAGAGTTACAGTTCTCAGCTATGTAATGCCATACTAGCGTGTCACAATCAGTTGTGAGATGTGTTACAAGTGATCTGTTGCCTATAATAGTTGAAGTACTGACATTTGTGAATGATTCACTTTTAAATAACACTGAGAAATAGCCCTGTGGTAATCCCTATAATTATATCTTTTCAAAGCACCACATTCCCCAAGATGCTTTATTGGAGAGAAAGGATGTTACCTTAAGGATCCCTGGAATCGCATATACACGGTGGATACACCCCTGGAAATGTGTCCTGCATATATAAACATCATCCATCATGCATGCTGTGGTGGGAAACAGTTGGGAATCACTCCTCTGGAAATCAGGAGTAGAGAGGTTCTGCTTGTAATATGTTCAAAGGGCTCCTTTTCTCTGAATCTCTGCCTTCTTCCACCTGTTAGCTTTATCTTAAATCTGACTTCCCCTCTGGTCTGTAAGATAGCAGCCAGCAGCAAGAGGTAGGGAGCATTTTTCCTTATTCATATCCCTTGAAAGACAAAGCTGACTTCTGTCCTGTTCTCTTCAGGACAAGAAAGAACTTCCCCTGAAGTCTCCAGCCACCCTCTCCTAGACAAAAATCAGGTCATATGTTCATTCGCAAAGCATTTCCTGACAAGTGGATTTGACTTCTTTGATTGGCCAGGATTAACTGGGTCTCACTTCTGGACCTGGAAATGGGGTAACCTCTTCCTAAGTCATAAGAACAAAACTGGGATATTATTGTGAAGAAAGGAGAGAATGGAGGCAGGTAGGCAATCAGTGATGTTCACTGGAGTCTCTGGGTATTTTTCATATTAAGTTTTGTGCCAATACCCTTTGTCTGTTTAGATGATACACTGATATAATGAATGAATATAAAATAATTAATTGTGAAGCTCCACTCTATTGCCTCTTTGTTTTGTTGTTGTCTTCTATTGCCTTTTTGTATTATGGAGGACCCGAGAGCTCTGTTTGACCTATGGAGACCACGTCTGCAAGGTACTGTGGTCCTTTGGATTTCTTCTCCCACTGGGCAGCAGTTACATAATGAAGTCAGCACTAGGCCTATAAGCTTGTCTGAACTTAAGCTCCCTTCCTGGAGAAGTAGCCAACTCTACATTCCCATGTCGCAAAGCACTCAAGCCTCTGCGTGCAAACTCCTCACTCCTAGGATTTCCAAGGACAGGCCATTCCTCAGATGGGGAAGGCAACTGGGCGGGGCACAGGCACATGGCTCACATTTTCCGGCTCACGCTATTTTTTTCCATTGACTCAAGCAGCAGCCGCAGCTGCTCTTTGCAGAGCCATGTTTGCTTACGATGACACAGGCTGTTTCTGAACTCTGACATGGTCATCTTCAGATTGGCCAGTGTGATATAACCTCTTTGGAATCAGACTAAGTTGCTCTGACTACCCTTGTGATTCTAAAATAGGACCTGGGGGTTGAAGAACCATTCATTCATGAACATATAGACATAGAAGTTTCCTCCAAGCAAAAAAAAAAAAAGGAATCAAGATGGTTATAGCTGATCCTTTGGCATTGGCTGGTTCAGAGTTGCCCTTACTCAGCTAATTCATTCATTATGTTCATACCCTGAAAGGTTCCAGAACCTCCTACCCTCCCCTCAGCCACTTCTAAGGACCCCTCTACAGATTCAACTTTGTTCTTTGAAACCTTCCTGCCTTGCTCAGAGCCCTACCCCAATTGCCCTAATCTACTATCTCAGTTCATTTCAAACCTCTACTCTGCCAAAAATTAGTAGTTTAGTGTTACTATTCCTGGATTCTTGACTTTCATATTTGTAAGTCCTAGTTTTAGCTCTACTATATCAATATGAAATTCTCTTCTGAGTGCATTGTCTTGTATAATTAAAAATACCACTGGGTAAAATGTGGCCTCCGTCAATCACAAACTACGTGAACATCAGCACAAGTTTTTTTACCTCTCATCCTGTAGATGATGTGTATTTATTAAGGGCCAAATGTGTGACAGCACTGTGCTAGGCTCTATGACAGTTCCTGCACCTATGAAAAATGAGCTGCTAATAAAACACATCTCATAGGGCTGTTCTAAGGATTAAATGAGATAATATACGTCAAGTGCTCAGCATAATGCCAGATGCATAGGAAACTTTTAGAGACGATGGCTAGTGGAGTTATTATTGAGAAAGCATCTGGTCTACCCACCTACCTCTGTAGTACTATCCTTCTGAGGCATTCAGGGGTTCTTGAATCTCTTCTGTATTCATTTTAATTTGTCATGCTTCCTGGATATCCTACAGCTATAGATTGGGCAGCTTTTTCAAATGGGTCTGCTGGTGATGTCAACCCAACTGAGTCCCCACACAAGGTGTTCGGTGTGGGCCCATGTGCCAGGGCCTGCTCCTAATGGGGGATGGTCACAAGGCACAGGATTCAGTCATCCCAGGCTCAGATCCCAAGTACTGTGTCCCTGGTCTTCCCTGCAGTGTGAGTGTGCCGTGCCCGTGTAAGAGATGCACATGTCTTCAGCCATACATGCTGCATGGCTGTTATAAACCGGGAGGCCTGGTAACACCCACAGAAGCTTATCAGGTTTCAAATGTGCCACATTCTTCCAGATTTCCAGATGTTCTTTTCTTTCTCTCTCCCTCTGCCACCCACTCTATCCCTATCCCCATTCTAAAGTGCCCCAGATTGCTTACTGCAATCTAGCAATTTCGAATTAAGTTGAAAAAGAAACTTCAGGAGAGGGAAAACCAGCTGGAAGTTTATATTTAAGGAGAAACAGGAGTGGACATGTACCACTTGCCTCATTGTGCCATGTGGTTCTCACGGACCATTCGTTGCATCCAGGCAGGCCAGATGAACGTGGTGCGGCGCCCTCCAACTTAGGGAAAGTAAATGGATGAGAGGGATTGGGTTACTATCGTCACGAATGTACAACCTATTTGAGCCCCTTGAGGGAAAAGTGTACATTTGTCAGTACACAAGATCCATTCTATTAACAACAAACATTAAAGGAACCTGCTTACCACCTATGATCTCTTGTCTGCAAGGAGAAATCTCTTCTCCTGGGACAAAATCTTGGCAAAAACAGCTCTGGCTGAAATGCTACTATCAAGAAAGAGAACTTGGGCCCCTGGCCAGGTGGCTCAGTTGGTGTGATTAGAGCATCATTCCTCGGATACACCAAGTTTGTGGGTTTGATCTCAGGTCAGGGCACATACAAGAATCAACCGTGAATGCATAAATAAGTGGAACAACAAATTGATGTTTCTCTCTCTCTCTCAAATCAATATTTAAAAAAGAAAGAAAGAGAAGTTAGGTAGGTTGTTCTGCCTTTACTTATCCTTTTTTCTGTAAAGTGGAAATAACAGTACAGTACGACCTCTCTGCTCTAAGGAACTCCAAGGGCCTCCCGATAGCATCCTCTTCACTAGTCCGTCATGGTGTTTCGGAGACTTTGTTTGTGCTTCTTACGGAAATTCTTAAAAAGATGTCTGGGTTAAGTCAGCAGAACCCTTCCTTGGAAGGAATATCATAGAGAAGTGACCCCACTGAGAAGTTATTTTTCCTATTGAATGATTGCTACTCATTGGCAGAGGGCCAGTGAGTGATAAAATCACACACAGGGCAGGGAGCCTTGGTGAGGACAGGAAGTCAGGAGCCCAAGCACCTGTGCCTGGAGGGCTGCTCTGACTCAGGGCACATGCCTAGATTGTGGTTAGATCTCGGTCTGAGTGCCTGGGTGCATATGAGAGACAACCGATCAATGTCTCACTCTCTCTCTCTCTCTCTCTCTCTCTCTCTCTCTCTCTCTCTCTCTCTCTCCAATAAAAACATATCCTCAGATGAGGATTAAAAAAACACACACTGAATTTCCCAAGACACTGGAGAGACATACTCACAACTTTCAGACATACAAATCATTCTGGGGATGGAGTTTCCGAAAAAGCAAAACAATCTAGGATCCTCTGTTTCTGAAGCAAATCTAAGTGATGACACAGGACGGGGACCAGGGCCTGTGCGTCTGCCATGGCAGAGGGTGATGTTCCCACTTCCGGTCCCAGTGTTTTCAGGTGCAGTGGCAGCTCTGAGCTTGGTTATTTCCTCTCCACAAGCAAGGGGCTCTTCAGAGACACTTTCGGCCTCTGGCAACATGGATTTCATGACCACAACGTAAAAATGAAATAACGTACATACCAAAACGTAAACACATTGTAAAATGCATTCAGCCTCAGGTTCTAAACCAGCGGCCCTGTGGTTTAGCAGAGGGGAAGCCAGACTCCCCTCTTGGGGGGGTGGGGGGGAGGGTGGTGAAGGAGAGATAGGCCTCCAAACTGACAGCTGCTATCATTCCAAAACAAGTCATTGTTTATAAATGAATTTTTTGTGATAAATTATTGAATTGCATGAAAACTCTCTGATTGCCTGCTGCTGCCAGATTTGGTTTTGGTCTCAAAAGCCAGCGTGGAATGTACTACAGAGAGATAGAGAGCAAAATTAAAAATTGCTGGCCTTTTCTCCCAAGATTCTCTTCCAAATTCTCAGTCTCCCACTAAACTATAATTCTCGTTCTGGCATTGGATACCCAGAAGTCTCTTTGGAACATTTATAACATATACAGCTTTAGATCAGAGACAGGTCGAGCTATTCTGAAAAAAATATAGGTAGGAATCGCAGCTCGTGACTCACTTTATGATAATTAGTATCTAGAAATCGAAAAGCAAAGAGGAACATAACCTTTCATGAGCATTCGCCATGTGCCAGGCTTTGTGCTGCTTGCTTTGCATTGTTATCTCATTTAATCCTCACAACAGACACGAGTGGTCATTATTACATCCATTTTACAGGCGGAAAAACTGATGTGTGCAGAAGTTATGTGGTTTACCTAAGCGCACACAGCAGCACAATGAGAACATCTTGTCTGGCTCCAAAACCCAGGCTCTTTCCCCAATAGCACACTGGTTCCCACCACAGTTGAATAAATGACTACATTTGGTACTAGTACCAAAAAAAAACCACACTGTGTGCTTTTCCAAGCTCTCACATTGATCCCTTGTATATTACCTGTCAAGGAGGCCTTTGGAAAAAGTAAAATCGATGATGAAAAAAACTACTGTCTTCCTTGATTTGTCTTTTCCCCTCAAAATTAGATGTTCCTTATTTTTGTGCCTATACTATATTCCTGGGAAAATCCAATTGATTCCTGTGGAATTGGGAGGAATAAGAAACAACAGCATGGGTTTCTAATCCCAATTTCACTCCTCATTCACCAGGCACATCTCTAAACTCAGCCCCTCCCTTATACAGGGAATGATAAGACTTCATCTGCCTGTCTCATAGGTGGTTATAATGCTCAAATGACACAGTGTCAGGAAAAGCATATGGTAACTCATAAAGCTCTGACCTGTGTAAGTAATTATTATGCTCCAGACTCTCTCTGATAATTCAATAAAAAAAGAGGAAGATATTTTTAGAATAACAGTCCAGTGTTAGCCAGTGGTCTGCTAATAAGTGGGATCTCTGGGGAAAAAATGAATTGATTTTTAGTATTTGCTGATTTCTGTAATGTAAATTCTCCCAACAAAACCAATTTCAAACTACCAACATGGTATCACTGAGCATAAACATGGAAAGAGGTGCTCTCAGGAGTTAATACACACTAGCTCTACCATACCACTAGTTCTGACTGAATTTCAAAATAGCATCTATACATATAAAAGCCTAAGCGACCGAATGACCGAATGACTGGTGGACCAGTCGTTATGATGTGCACTGACCACCAGGGGGCATATGCTCAATGCAGGAACTGCCCCCTGGTGGTCAGTATGCTCCCATAGCGGGGGCACCACTCAGCTGACCGAGGGGCACCAGACAACGGGGTCAGGGCTGGCGAGCGCAGGTGTGGAGGGGCCGGGATGAGCGGGAGCAACATGGCGCCCAGCAGGGGCTCAGGCTCCTCCCCGACCACTTGCTGCTTCGTGCACTACTACATCCCTTGGGGGATTAGGCCAAAACTGGCAGTCCAACATCCCCCGAGGGGTCCCGGATTACAAGAGGAGGCAGGCCAGGCTGAGGGACCCCACGGGGGCATGAATCTGTGCACCAGGCCTCTAGTCTTTAATAAAAACACCTACCACACCTGGAGTCATATTGTAAAAAGCTCAACATATAGCCTCCCTCCCCCATGTGTCCTCTTAATGACAGATAAACAGATTTCCAACTTCTGTGCCACAACGTGTTTAGATGGATGGTATTAGAAAGGAAAACGCTCTACCCCAATGAAAGCACAATCGTGCCTTCATGCTGGGACAGAAAGCCCAGGCCCCATAACCCATCAAACAGATCTGGCTATTTGCTGCTTTGACCCTTCTGAAAAGTGAATGTCTGACTGATATGAGATTTGCCTATTGCCTGGGGGGAAATATCTGCACTCCAGGGAAATGTTATTGCTGTACGCTGACACTGGGTGCCAAGAACAAGAACTCATTCCACCCACTCTTTTCTTGTTCACAGTATAGCAGTAAGCCTTAGATTTGGCTACACGCACACACAGTGGCTTACTACAAGATTATTTATCTCCCATGGAAAAGACGGGAAATATGTCAACCACAACTGAGGTACATCAAAGTCCTAGGCTTCTTCTAGTTCCCCTCTCCACTGTCCTCATGGTCCCAAATGTTGGCTGGAGCTCCAGCCATGACATGTCAGTTCCAATCAGCAGGATTGAGAGAGAAGAAAAAGGAAGTTACACTTTTTCATCTTTAATGTGAGTTTCCATGCAATACTTTGCTTGTATCTTATTGGCTAGAAACTAATCATATGATAATACCTAACTACAAAAGAGCCTTGAAAATATACCCCTTTACCTTGGAGGCAATATGCCTCACTAAATATCAGTTTCTTTTATTAAGAAGGAAGAAAAAATAAATGTTGGGATAGGCAATTAGTAGTGTCTGGCATATGTTCACTTGTATCTGTACACTAACTCCTCAGAGGATAGAGAGAGGGAAGGAAATGGATGTTTTTCTATCTATAGCTCAGCAGTTTTCATCTCCTGTGGGTAAGATGAGAAGTTAGCAGTCTACAGGTAATTTAAATTGCATATCTAATGAGGGCCAAATAAATAGGAACTTTATCTATTTTTGGGATGTGTGTGCAAAACCTTTCATAATAATCTGATGATGATTATTTGGAAGATAGCCACAACCATATATAGTCATTACTAATATCATATTAGAAATAGATGGAAGTTCTTGTCTCTCTAGATGCATTTGTCTAAATGCATCCGTATCAATTACCTCCTTTGATAAAAGTGAGATATGAATCTGGCTCTAACTGATGCTAGAAAAATTGGGGAAAGCCTCCTCCTTTCTAATACCATCCATCCAGACTCTTTGTGGCATGGAAGTTGGAGATATGTTTATTATATGAGTCCCATTCAGAACGTTTTGTTTGGGCTCATAAATGTCCGTCTATAGCCTATGCCTACCTCCTTCACCTCTTATTCCTATTGGAGCTAGTGAGTAACTAGTCAGGCATCAGGAACATGGCCAACTCCTCTAAGAAAGGAGTCTCATGCAGCCAAACTAGGCTCTACATCTATAGTCTTTCCAAAATGGCATGGGAGTAGAACCGGAGAAACACATTAATCTACAGAGAAGCTTGCCAGAGACCAATGCAAAGCCACATAAACATGTAAAAGCACATAGGAGAACATGGACAGCCATCTGTTGAGGTATTTGTAGATTGTCAAATCATATCCAGAGATGAGATGTATCCTGGAACCACCAGCCCATTCCTATCCCATTTTAGACCAGAAGAAAAACAAGTGCTATTGGGCATTTCCTTGAAATCTCTAATTTGCAATTTTACTCTAATTCTATTTAATGTACCATTCCATGACCAGTCAGATACACCAACTCTTTCCACCTACATTCATCCCTAAAGGGTTAAAATCTTTGGTTTTCTAGATTTTAACTGTCTTTTAACATACAGATTATCCCATAGGTGAACCCAGGCATGCAATTGGTGAAGCCATTCTTTCATTTATTCATTCACTTAGTGCAGTGGTTCTCAACCTTCTGACCCTTTAAATACAGTTCCTCATGTTGTGACCCAACCATAAAATCATTTTCGTTGCTACTTCATAACTGTAATGTTGCTACTGTTATGAATAGTAATGTAAATATCTGATATGCAGGATGGTCTTAGGCGACCCCTGTGAAAGGGTCGTTCGACCGCCAAACGGGTCGCGACCCACAGGTTGAGAACCGCTGACTTAGCAAATAATGAGCACCTGCTCTGTGCAGGTATCATGTCAACAGTGGTGATATTCCCAGGGAGCAAGATATTCCCAGGCTGCACTCATGGGTGTTGCTGGCTTAGGGGAGAAGACTGTCATTGAACAAAGGGGCAAAGAGGCCTGAGGAGGCTGGTGAGAGAGGGAGGGGCTCAATCAAGCAGGAGTTGGAGCCATCTCAGACGTTTGGGGCTTTATCCTGAAGACGAGAAGTTGTATCAAGTATCAGAAGACACTTCAATAATTAGCTACTATGAATGCTTCAAGGAACATAGGGGTATACATATCTTTATAAGTGTTTTCAAATTTGGTGGGTAGCTACCCAAAAGAGAGATTTGGGGTCATCTAGTAGGGCTTAATTTTTTTGAGGAACCTCCACACTATTTTCCATAGTGGCTGTACCAATTTACATTCCAAACAGCAGTGAATGAAGGTTCCTTTTTCTCCACAACCTCTCTAATACTTATTGTTTCTTGTCTTGTTGATGACAGCTATTCTAACAGGTGTGAGGTGATATCTTATTGAGGTTTTGACATGCATCTCCTTAATCGCTAGTGAAGTTGAGCATCTTTTCATATACCTATTGGGCATTTGTAGGTCTTATGAGAAGTGTCTATTCAGGTCCTCTGTCCATTTTTTAATTAGCTTATTTGTTTTGTTGCTGTTGAGTTGCATGAGTTCTTTATATACAATGGAATATTACTCAGCCATAGAAAAGATGAAATACTGCCATTTGCAACAACATGGATGGACCTTGAGAATATCATGCTAAGTGAAATAAGTCAGATGGAGAAAGTCAAGAACCATATAATTTCAGTCATAGGTAGGATGTAAAACTGAAAACAACAAATGAACAAACAAACAAAAGCTCATAGACACAGACAACAGTGGTTACCAGAGGGGAAAGGGAGATGAGGGGAAGGTAGTAAAGGGTAAATCGGGTGAAATTTATGGTGATGGGAAAATATTTGACTTGGGGTAGTAAATGCACAATGCAGCATATAGACGGTGGATTATAGAATTATACACTTGAAACCTCTATCATTTTATTAAATTAACATCACCCCAATAAATTTAATTTTTAAAATAAATAAAATTTTTAAAAATAAAAAAGATAGATATTTTTTACTTGCATCAAGATCACTTTCTACATCCTGGCAAGGCTATGAGTACTGCAGTGACGTCAGCCTCCAGCAGCACTTACCTCTTCTCCAGACTAGCACTAGTCACTTTTATGGATGTCGCTGGGGGCCTGCCTGTCTGGGATGACCCTATCTGCCGAATCCTTCCGGGTGGAGAACAAGAATCTCTTTAATGTTTCTCTTTCACGTCATTCAGACACATCGCCTCTTAATGCGTTTGAGTTTAAGAAGAAGCTCCCAGCTCTCCCTGAGACGGGCAGTGGCCCCACGGGAGCAGGCTGGATGTGTGTTGGAGGAGTGAGATGTATGTCGCGTGGGTTCTCTAGATGAGTCTGCATAATATGGGGCAGCAGAGAGCTTCCTTCCTGCTCAGCCATGGAACTGAAGCAGGGAAGTGTCCTTTAGCTTTTGATCAATAGATAAAAACCTTAACACCCAGAGGGGGGTTTTCCCTTTCGTTACACAGAGAGAGCACCGTTGAACATGAAACACATACAGCCTAGGTTAGGAATAAAGAGAGAAATGATTGATAATCCCCACCAGTCCATCCCTGAAAAAAAGAGGGGGGCAGTACAAACTACCTGACCAACACTATACTAAAGACGCAGGCCCCAAATATATGTTCCCGCTTCAAATTTTCCATGTGGGTTGGCTAAAGCCAGGTCCTGGAATGTTAATTGAGACCTGATCGCACTAATGGACCAGAAATTATAAAATGCCTTATGTTACCAGTCATTTAAACCAGATAGTTAGGAGGCCAGTTATGGTTAGGTTCAAACTGAAGCTTAAATCTTTTATATTTATTGCAAGAAACAGTGAACACTCAAGTGCCCTCATTTTAAATCTAAACGACACCGCGGAATCGTATCCATTTCCTGCGACTTTGAACCCTGCAGCCGCTGAACCTGTCCTCTCTCTTTCTCGTTTGGGAGTATTTAAAGTGACATCTCCCTCTATGTCACTCTACCTGGGAGAAAATGGGAAGTTCGGCTGCCAGGCACTGTTTTACATTAGAAGGACTTAGTGTGAGGCTCTCAGACCCGTGGGTAACCATGTGGCTTATCAGTGTCATAGTCACTGTTTTCAGTTTTGTCCTGTTGGTTTCGTGAAAACATTTTTACTTTCCTTCATTATGCCACTTCTTCTTTACTTCCTAGAAATACCCACTTGGATTGTGTGCTATACAAGGAAGTAAAAACATTAACCAGAGCTACGAAAGGGCCCATGTCCCCGTAAGATCAAGGTTTTTTTCGTAAAGAAAAATACACAAGAGTAGCCACACCTTATTCTGGCTTCCTAGTAACCCCAGGAAAAAATTCCAGAAATGTGTTTTAATTCCGTAGCCTGAGTGACAAAAAGGTTAAAATGTTTCCCAAAGTCCACTTAAGAATAATTCCGACCTTGGGAAAATGGATTTTTGTTAGCCCCAAAGCCTATTAAGATTAATGGCAAGAGGGGCTCATTACTCTGCCAGGAAAATCTACTCACAAATCTAAGAGGAAGGTTTTCTTCTGTTCATTTCCAAGAGAGGGGACCCAGAGGGCCTGGCCAACACCCACTAAGAGTGGGGTGCACTTCAGGCCCATGGCAGGGACCCATGGCGGCGATACTCACTTGGGGTGGTGTTGTGTCACTCAAGAAAGATATCTCATAAGGGATTTCTTACAGACTCAGGGCACTCTGTTCTCGATAATGAAACCTTCCACTGCGGCCACACCGCCAGGCTTTTTGGAGCCCAGAATAGCATTCAGAAGCTGCGCCTTATTTAGGATATAAACAGTCCTGTGCCTGTGGACCTTGTTGCCCTCAGCAGACGGGGCTACTGTTTGCTGTTCAAGTGCTTGGTCATTGCAGTGGCCCCCACACACATCCACCTGATTCTGCTGCCTCTGCTGCTGCTGCTGACCAGCTGATGGCCCGTGTGCCTTGAACAGAAACTCCCAGGGAGGGCCCTGCTGTGTCATCCGCTCCCCACGCAGTACCGGGTACCTCTGCGGGCTGGCTGCCTCGCAGGCTGCTAACAGCCATGGAAGGCTGAATTTTGGCCACATCCTCATCCCCGATCATCTTGGCAGGGCCGAGTACAGAAGCCGGTTGCTAGGAGACAGGAATTCCCAGACTCGGAGATGGCTAAATGAGAACTCTGGCTTTGATTACCAGCTTATGGAATGGACGAGAGGCAAATGGACAGGAGGCTTTCCAAGTTTTTAAGGAATTTGGTTCAACCTAAGAAAGCCAAGCCTTGCTGACAGCAGCCTGTAATTACTTAACTTTTAAGGTAAGTCATAGCCCTCCACCCTCCTCCCACTTCCTCCCCCCTGCTCCAAATCTGCACCAAAAAGTAATGGGCTCCAAAGGAGTACAGGTCTAAACAAGGGCATGTCCACCAATCCACCAATCTCCATCTCAGAGGTGCTGAGAAGGACGTGGGACAAGGGATATCCTTCCAGGGAGCACGGCCAGGGGTTGCCAGGTTGGCTGACCCAAGAGCTCAGTGCATTGCCGAGGAGACACTGTCCCTGTAGAGCAGGTGGTGATATAGATAGTGAACTGAGACTACGAGTTTTTGTTGTTGTCTCATTATCTATTTCTTCAAATGAAAGTTTCCCTTGTGGCAGCCGCCTCGGCGCTCCCGGCTCTGTCTCCTGTTCAATGTGTTTGGACGGCACCGCCCAGGGCCGCCCCCGCTTCCAGCCCCCGCCTCCCTCCTGGTCCCATCCGGTCTCCACCTTCAGACCCTCCTGGTCCCATCCGGTCTCCACCTTCACAGCCACATGCA
>NW_006282748.1:1673793-1697561 GCF_000327345.1 Myotis davidii | reverse complement strand
CCCAGAGGCTTGTGAGGGGCCCTCTGCCTCCCCTGGGGCCTGGCTTTTCCCTGAGCCTCTTCCCCAAACTACTGGCCATTCTTTTAACCGCCCTGAAGGCCTCTCCCATGCACTGGGCCAGATGAGACAATAACGCTTTTTGCAGGAAAACACACACATTCACACACACACACACACACACACACACATTTCCTTGCAGTTACCTCCCACCATTTTATATTTAATGTGTTTATTAGAAAGAGGTCCACAGGCTTACCTGCTACAATAAAAGAGCTAAAAATTCAGTGGTTCAAAGAAGATAGAAGTTTATTTCTCTTTCATATAATAGTCTAGAGCAGCATTATCCAATAGAAATATAATGCAAGTGACATTTGTAATATAAATTCTCTAGGAGCCACATGGGGGGGGGAACAGGTGAGATTAATTTAAAAATATATTTCATTTAACCTAATATGTCCAAAATATTCTCATTTCAGCATGTAGTCAATATAGAACATTGCTAAGATGGCTTACATTCTTTGGTTTGTGCTTATTTATAGCCCATCTCAAATGGACAGTGCAGAGCTAGGAGGGCAGGAGGGCAGTCCAGGGCAAGTAGACGGTTTTGCTCTACAAGGTTAGCCAGGAACCCACAGTTCTTCAATTTCATTATTCTACAATCCCCTAGAGAGGAATTTCTCAGCCTCAGCACTGCTGCCATTTGAGACCGCATAAATCTTTGCTGTAGCAGACTGACTAGTGCATTATGATATGTGTTCCTATGCACAACGATTGTGTTCCCAGCTCCTACCCTCAGTCAGTGGTTCTCAACCTTCCTAATGCCATGACCCTTCCATACAGTTCCTCATGTTGTGGTGACCCCCAACCATAAAATTATTTTCGTTGCTACTTCATAACTGTAATTTTGCTACTGTTATGAATTGTAATGTAAATATCTGATATGCAAGATGTATTTTCATTGTTCGCGACCCACAGGTTGAGAACCGCTAGATGCTAGAAGCACCATCTCCCTCCCCACCCCCATACTATGACAATCCAAAATATTACCAAATATTTGGGGAATAAGAGTACAAATCACCTCTGGCAGTGGTTCTCAAGCTTACCAGTAACTGTGTATCAGAATGACCTGAGGAGTTCGTTAAAACAGAGATTGCTTGAGCCCCGAATGCCTTAGTAACTCAGTGCTTTCATACAGTTAGTCTTTCTCATTTTATCTAACTTTTCAAGTTTTTCTTGATAGAAATTTTGTTCTGTTACAAACTCTTCCGTTATAGATTAAAGCAGAAGTCTCTGTTAATGTTCTTGGTCTGCTAAAAGTGTGAATGAATGTGGCAATGTTAGAAAATATATTTGGAGCAGGGTACTGTCTCCACCCTTAGTCACTCACTTATAAATCTCACAGTCATTCTAGGTTATTAAAAGTCACTTGCTTTCTTCCCCATGTAGATTAGCAATGTCTTTATAGAGCTATTTATCATTTTTTTAAACACAGAGATGTCTGTGCCTCAGCCCCATAGTTTCTCAATCAGTAGGTCTGCATGGGACCCCCAAATAAGCATCTCTAATGAGCTCGCAGGTGACACCGATGCTCTTAGAGAGCCACACCCTGGGCTGTTATACTCCTCTGCTGACTGGCTCGCCATCACAGGGCATTCTTGCTGTCGGGCAGGGAGGCTGAGAGAAAACAGAGGACAAATAAATACAGTTTAAGGGTGTAATGGGAAAGTTGCATGTGCGCCTTTTGCTCTATTCCATCCTTGATAGTTTGGACTCATGGCCACACCTAGGTGCAAAGGAGGCTGGGAAAGGCAGCATCTAGCTGGGTAGCCCTGTGTGTGTGTGTGTGTGTGTGTGTGTGTGTGTGTGTGTGTGTGTGTGTGTGTCTTATGTGCACCGAGTTGACTCTGACTCCTGGTGACCCTATACTGGTAAATGAATGATATCCACAATGTTCTGTTCTCAACAGCCCGGCTCATGCCTGCAGATTCATGCCTCTGGCTTCTTTGATGAAGTCCATCCATCTCACATTGGTCGTCCTCTTCTGCTGCCTTCTATTTGCCCCAGCATTACTGCCTTTTCTGGGGAATCCTGCCTTCTCATGTTGTGCCCAAAGCAGGGTAGCTTCAGTTTTGTCCTTCTTGCCTCCAGGGATGTTTCCAGCTTAATTTGCTCGATGTCTCCTCGTTCACCTTTCTGGCAGTCCTGGGTAGCTGTCAAGCTCTCCTCAAGCACCGTATTTCAAAAGCATCACTTTTTTCCCTATCAGCCTTCTTCACTATCTTTCACATCCTTACATAGTAATTAGGACTAGGAGGATATGGAGGATCTTAGAAGGCTAAGGGTCTCTAAGACCAAGACCCTCTAATGACACCTCTTTGCTCTTGGTGATCGATCTTTCCTAATTCTTCCACTGCTGCCCTTCTGAGTGGCAGCAGTCCCTTGATTTCTTGGGTGAGTTTCCATTTGAATGGATGACTGAGAAGGTGAGCAAAATCTTTTAACAATTTTGATGTCTTCACTCTCTCTATCAAAGTTGCGTATTTTGTCTGTAGTCGTGATTTTCATCTTCTTGATGTTCAAATGCAGCCCTGTTGTGGCCCTTCGCTCTTTCACTTTCATCAGAAATTGTTTCAGACCATCGCTACTCTCTGCCAGTAAAATGGTGTCGTCTGCAAACCTTAAGTTACAGGTATTTCTTCTACCAACTTTCACTCCTCTTTCCTCTGAGTCCAGCCTACTTTTTTGGAATATGTTCAAGGTACATAGGGGATAAAATGCACCCTTGTCTGACCCCTTCGCCTCTAGGAAACCATTCTGTCTTTCCACATTCTGTCCTGACGGCGGCTTCCTGTCCCCAATACAAGTCATGCATCAGAACTATCAGATGCTGAGGCACAGCCATTTCTTTCAGAGCAACCCATAGCTTTTGATGGTCCGTGCATTCAAAGGCTTTATATAGTCTATAGACCTAGACTAGCCTTCCTCTGAGCACTCCAGTACCTAGCAAATGTTCACAGTTAGATCTTAAGCGTCTCTTCCTTTTCTGAATCCAGTTGGCGGCTGC
Source organism: Myotis davidii (assembly GCF_000327345.1). Lineage (NCBI taxonomy): Eukaryota > Metazoa > Chordata > Mammalia > Chiroptera > Vespertilionidae > Myotis > Myotis davidii. The sequence goes on along the minus strand of NW_006282748.1, from coordinate 1,694,497 downwards.
GATGTGGGGCATTTCTCACTCCATATAACATAGTAACACTGTGCCCAGTCAAAACTCAGTTCTTTTTCTAAAGAGAGGATTGGGAGATCAGGAAATAGGAACCGTTTGCAGGCTCTTCCGTGGGAGGGGATAAGATCATGTAGCCATAAGTTACCCGACTGTGAAGAGTTTCATCTAAAAACTGATCTAGAGAGGGGCACATCAGCCACGGATCCTGGATTTGAAGTTCAAAATGAGACTTGGGGTATCTCTTTTTTTAAATCCTCACCCGAGGATATGTTTTTATTGATTTTAGAGAGAGAGGGAGGGAGAGAGAAACATCAATCGGTTGCCTCCCATAAGTGCCCCCAACCAGGGATGGAACCTGCAAGCTAGGTATGTACCCTGACCAGAAATCGAACCCGAAACCTTTCAGTGTACAGGATGACACTCCAATCAACTGAGTCACCCAGCCAGGATAGGGGTATCTCCTTTTGAAAAAGAGATGCATGTGGTTTTAAAGGCATAAACTTCTGAAGGTGTATGTATGGGAAGAAAGGAGGAAACGAAAGGAGATTTGCCAATGGATTCTCTCCTCTCCCCTATTCTTAAGAAGACAAAAATCCCCCAGCTTTGTGGTTTGAGAAGCTGTACATCCACCCCCCAACCCCCGAACCCGCTCCCTGATTGATCTCAGCCAAACAAGGAAACAGATTTCCTTGGTCACAGTGATTTCAGTGATAGACCTTGACCTAAACTGGTCTAACTGGAGGGAAGTTTATAACTATTGTGTGATGTTGAGGGCAGGAGAAGCTGTCTTCCTCTCCTGGATATGAATGAGGAAACTATAGCATGGGAATAGAAGGCAGCCATGTGATACAAGAGAAGCAACCGTGCGGATAAAGCCAAAATATGAAGGAGGGTCACAAAGAAATAGAGGTGAAACCCTGATGATAGTCTGAACCTCTGGATATAGCCCAGGCCTGAAGTCCCACTTCTGGAATTTCTACATGAATGACACAATAAATTTCTTACATTGTTCAGATCAGTTCGGTGTAAGCTCTCTGTGAATTGTGGTTTAATCTGAATGAATTTCTTCGTTGGCACCTAAAAACACTGAATAAACGCAAGGGCACGTTTACCTCCTAAGTACCTACTGTAAGCCCCTCACCATGAAAGCCCTTAGCACGTATTACCTCATGTAAGTCTCACAGTAACCGTAGAGGTAACTACAAATCAGGAAATGGAGAGTCAAAAAGATTAGCTAACTTTCCCAATGTCACTCTGAGAATAAGTGGCTGAACTGAGAATTGGGCTCGACCAACTCTAAATCCAATGTGTGTGTGTTTTTTTACAACTTTGGCCTCATATTTTATTTTTTGAACATGTATATAAATAACAAAGCTTTATATGTTTACTTAAACTCCATGTGGAAAACCATTCTGACTTTTGAAAATCTGATTCAATGATCAAAAACACATGTAGAATATTAGTTAGAAGGTAGTGTACACTGTAGTAGGGTTTTATAGGCATCTTGGGCAGGTCCTTCAGAGTAATTGGGATGTGGAATGTGGAAGTCATTTTTATGGGAAAGTTGGGACATGGCCTCCTGTAGGCAGCCTCAGGCAAAAGAGTGAGTATATCAAGAAAAAAAAATCACATTGAACCTGGTGATAAGGTTCATGAGGATGTTAATTAAAAGAAATCTCATATTTCCAGGCTGTATTGGTGATACACTCTCAAGCAATGGCATGTGATTATACATAGCAAACATATAAGGTTTTACCCCAAGATGTCAGTATTCTTTTGAAAATTGTATGTTTGGCTTATAAGCTGTCTGTGGAGTTCCTCTCTTGCTCACCTACCCTCTTACAGTGCCTGCTCATGCTTCTCCTCAAGCCCTCTAGCTCAGCCACAAAGAGGAGAAAGATGCCTGTCTTGTTTTGCTTGAGGATGATAAAATAGGGCTGACCATGCTATTTTAACCTACTGTGAAGCCTTTTATCCGACTGTTACTCAAAATGATTGTGCTCTTGTCAGGATTAGGAATAAGAATTGTTTGTTTTTCTATCCATACTAACACTTTTGTGCTTGAATTTTATCCCTTGGATTAAATACCTGATCTATCCTCTAAGACAGAAAATAAAAATACGCATGCTTTTACCTTTATTCCATACTTAGGTTCCATTTTCCTCCAGAAAGCTTACACTGACAATACCCTCAAACCTCCTGAATTTGACGTGAGGAACTTCAGCTTCCCAGTGTTAGTTCAACGATATAAGTGGTTTAGAACTCGGCTTGGTCCAGCAGCCCCTCTAGAAGAGACTGCTCTTACCACCTAAACAGGCGCACAATTATGTCTATAAATAAATGCTAAAATGTTAATAAAAGGGGCTTGATGGGATCTTTTAACATCAGGTGCTGAGCTATAAAGTAGATTTAATACATTTACCATCTCATTTGTGTTCTTAATTTGTCCCTTATGAAGTAAAATGTATTGAAAATGTTTTCTTCCTGCACCAGGCTATGCCATGCTCTGTGTTTAAAAAGTTCCTTATATAATAATGCCATTCCCTGCTCCTGGCCTGTGGCAGGAATTTTTTTAAACGTGGGTGTTCACTAGACCCAGTCCCTCTTCATGGATACTAGCTGAGCCACGTGTTCTTCACCATTGGCATATGAGTGGACGTGATGTGTCACTGAATAGAGGTAACTAAGATCCTTCACGTGCTCTTTCTTCATCGGTTGGCCAACCAGATGCAGAGAACTCTGAGGCCTGAAGGGACAGAGGAGCCCCTAGAAAGAAAGGGCCTGGGTTCCTGAATGACAGGTCTTTATATATTTTGGAGATTAACCCCTCATCAAATATGTTCTCCCATACAGTGGGCTCCCTTTCCATTTTGTTTGATATAGTCCCATTTGTTCATTTTTCCCCTTTGTTTCCTTTGCCCAAACCTGGGGACAGTGAAAAGGGCACTGAATTTGGAGCAGAAAGGACCTGGTCTCATTCTTAGCTCTGCCATTGAAAACCTGAGCTCCAGTTTACATAACTAAAGAAGCCTTTATTAGAGGGTTGCTAGAAGCGTTAAAATAGGTAACGCATATGAAAGTGCTGTAAATAACATTTCAGATGTGAGACCACTCTTGTGGATAGACATCTAGCTTTCAAATAACTACAAAACACATCTATCACCTTATCTGTTTTGAGGACATGATGATCCCTTGGTCTCCCTTGCTGGCTCCTCCTCCTGTAAGCTGAGCGCTATATTGGTCTCCTTTTTCCCCTCTGCTCTCTATGGGTGATCATATCTGGTCCCATGACTTAGATACTGACAATTTCAAAAGCTCTCACAGAAGATCCAGAACCATTCATCAACTAGGTATCTCCTATTGTATCCTACGGGTATCTCAAACTAGTTCAAAAAGGAGCTCACTGTCTTTCTTCCATTCCTTCCACACCATAAACCATTCTCCCTCTCTCCTCCTCTCCTTCTAATCCTTTCTGTTCACTTTGAATCATAATAATATGTCATCATAACATAATAACATTTATTGCGGGCTTACTAGCTGTTGGGCATTGTGCTAAGTGTTTTATATGCATTTTCTGATTTAAGCATTAAAACAGCCATTGGAGGTTACAATGCAGTGGCAGCCTGATTTTATAGAGAGGGAAAATGAAGTTTAAAGCAATGTTAACGTGCCTGCCCACAGGGCCTGGGGCTGTGTTGCTTCAGCGTCTAGCTGTTCATCGCTGTGCCCTTCATCACTATGCTGTAGCGTCTCATGCTTCCTGTTTACTCCTCCCCCATCCAACTGGTCACCAAAAGCACTTAAGTTGTACCTTAAAAAATAAATATTTCGCAATTCCAGCCAGCCCCCTCCTTTCTGGTCCTACTGCCAATTACGTGGTCTTGATGTTCAGTATCTTTTACGAAGATGTATTTATTTTTACTATGTATCAAGCATTCGGTTAAGCACTTTAAAAATATTAGCGAGCAATCCCACGAGATGGATCTTTTATTATCTGGAATTTGCAGATTGCAAAACTGCAGCACAAAACAAATAAGTAACCTGCCCATGACCACATAGCTAATGGATGACGGGGCTGTGGTTTGAACTCAAACAGTCTGGCTCCAGGCAATGGTCCGGGCCATTATGACACGGTGCCCCTTCGGTATAACCATGGCAGTGTCCTCAGTGACTTCCTTGCCACAAGGTCTCTATTCAGCCTTAAGAAATTCTCCAGAATTTGCTTCACAAAAGTGTAATTCTGAACCTTTTGCTCACTTATAGCCCCCATTGACATCCTCTGGTTACAGTCCCTACTGCCTTTTGTGATCCAGATGTAAACAGCATCTGGGCCTCCTTCCCCATCGTGCACCACACCAGCCACTGGGAAATCATTGTCCTTCCCTATGCCCTGTGCTTGCATAGCTCGTTCCCTCTACATGAAATGCCCCACCCTTGAAATAAGTCAACTCAGACGCTGTGAAGTTTACACAATTTGTCCAGAAGCTCAAAGGAGGATGTTGGAATAGAAGGCTATGAAATGACAATTTGAGCAGAGCATATATAGTTTCAGAAAAGTAAGAAAAAGATTGAAAGCTTGCATTTCTTCCTCTGGACAAAATCAGGGTAATTTCCAGGTATACGCATCTGAACAAATAATTAGAGCCATCCTTTGTAGAGTTTAATTTTTGTTTAATATTCACTATGTAATTACAGCCTGGCAGCCAGAGCACACACATGACTCCCACCTTTTTGGAGCTTGTATTTCTTGGGAAAATGGGACATCTGTATGGAATTCATGCTCACAAATATCCCACAAATATTAACTGATGTCTTTTCATGGTTGGTTATCTCTTCTGGTTTGTATTTGTCCTTTTTCATCATTCTTTGTTTTTTACTTTTTGTTTTATCTCTAGGAAGGAAGAAAGAAAGGAAGATTCTCCTAGGAGAGGCAACATACCAATACTGGTGTGCAATTTGCACCTCACTGGCAATGGGTTTATCTGTTTCTTTTCCAGAATAGGATTAAATAAGAGGAAAAGACCTGGGTTGCTCTTACAATGGGGAAGGGTAGAGATAGCACTGGAGGAAGAAATTAGAAGTCAGGGCCGGGGGCATAAAAGCTTTGGCTAAATCACTCTTTGGCCTGAGGTTAAACAACTCTCTTTGACACTAGCCTATTATAGTGGGAGGGGAAAAGTAAGATCCATAAGAAAAGAGGGACTCAGGGGATTCAAACAAACTAATAGCTAATAGTTTTGGGTCCTGAATGGATGACACTAGAAATCACCAAACACCATCCTGCCTTTCAATGCTGATTTTTTATCCCCAATCATTTAACACCATCTTTCATGCTTCATGGAAAGCAATAAGGTATGCAAAAATAAGTAAATATAACCCAGGCTCAGCTACGTTATTTAATATGTCTCAGTGACCATGAACATAATAACCCTTACCTCTCAGAACTTTGAGGAAGACTAAATGAGATAATGCATGCCTGGCACGATGCCTGGCCCTTGGTAGAAGTTAGTGCCATGCTCATTGGCCAGGAGAGGTCCAGGCAGTCCAAGGGAAGGTCAAGGTTCAGAACTGCCTCTTTCTCACTTAAAACCAAAGTATTTTTGGATGGGCAATCCATGTTAATTTGCGTAATCTCTTGCCTATTCTGTGCTTATTCTGGGGATAAATAAATGACTTCAGCCATCAGCACTGTCACTCCATCTTTCCCATGAGTGCCAGGAACACGTATCAAAGAAAGAAAGAACAAAAGAAAGAATGAAGAAAAGCAGAGAGGAGAGGAGAGGATACGATTTTGTTGAACAAGCTACTACACAAGCTTCTCCTCCTAATAACTTGACTGGCATTTACATAAGACATCATAAAGAGGAGCAAGGACCCTGGCAACATGCCAGCAATATCGAGGCTCCAGCGCCTTAAAACCAGTCCTCTCTCCCTTCTCCTTGTTGCTTTTTGCCAACAGGCATTTGGCTGGCATTAAGCCAAGAAAATCCTATTTGCTTTCTGTTTAGATGGTCCCTTTGCTCTTCCACATGGAGCATCACAAGACCTGTATGTTGTGTAGAAAATATGATTCCACACCCAACTGGGGTCATTCTTCAAGATCCTCCATCCAGGCATGAGTCAGACTGAAAATGAGTAACTCAGCCTGGGGGGGGGGGGGGGGAATACTTACAAACCAAAAGGGGAAAGTGCCATGACTCCTAAATAAATCTGCCAAAAATTAACTTGTAAAATCTTTTTTCATCAAGTGAGGAACTGGCGAAGAGGACAAAATATTTTAAAAGTTTAAACTAATTGTTTCTGTGCTTATTTTACCTGTCATGTATTATCTAGATATCATCCTTTCTTGTTCTTTCTCTCGTGCTCTTTCATGCATTAGAAGTCTCATTTCCAACAATATAAACACATTCTGAAACACACACACACACACACACACACACACACACACATACACACACCTCTTTCTTATTCCCTCATCTTCCTTTAGATATCGCCATATATCTGTTTCCTTTTGCAACAAAAATTCTGGGGAAGTTGTCTGCTTCTCCTGTCTCCTCTTCCCCATTTCCAACTAATATTTTGTCCACTATGGTTTCAACCTTCATTTCCCAAAACCTCCTTTGTTGACATCGCAAAGGATCTTCTTGTAAAGGACACTTCTGTGTCTCAACAGCTTTGATACAGTTGATCACTCTCTCTTCTCACCTTCATCCCAGGGCCACCCTCACCTTGTTTTCTGTTCATTTCACAGCAACCTCTTCTGCTAGCTTAGCTGACTCCTCCTCTAACTGATCTTTCCTTCCTTCCTTTTTCTTTCCTTTCCTTTCTTTCTGCTATTCCTTCTTTCTTTGATACATGTGTTTGGCACTCATGGAGCGAGTTAGAGTGACAGTGCATATGATTAAAGTAATCTAGTTATCCCCAGAATAAAATTAGGATTCCCTGGACTCTTTGCTTCTCCATCTACACTCTCTTTAGAGGGTTCCATTCATTCGATAGCTTTAAAGACATTAACGGCTTCCAAATTCATAGATCTCTCTTCAAAGCCCTAGTCTCGTATGTACCACTACCTCCCTGTGTGTTGCATTTCATAGCTATTTCAATGGCACCAAGGCCAGAATGGTACCTTTGATTCTCTCTGACCCCCATCCACTAACCCCTCACCCCCACCCAAACCCTTTCAACCCACAGTTTTCCATTTGAGTAAATGGCACCAACAGAAATTTGGGAATCATTCTTGACCCTGTCCTTACCGTCCGCGCGTGCGCGCGCACATACACCCACACTCACGAACACACAATGTTAACCCATTAGCACATCTTGAAAGCCACTTCTCCAAAATACAGCTGTAATTCCCACTTTTTTTCACCAATGTGGAAAATATTTATTTTTTAACCTTCCAAAGGGAAAAAACAGTACTAAGTAGTCGGAATTTACAATAAGACTAATTTTATGTAAGAAGGAATTTATAGCAATTGTAAATTTTCAACAATAGATTTTCCTGCTTCAAAAAGTTTCATACCCCTTACTTGGCATATCTTTCAATATTCAAAATGAGCATGCTTTTTATTTTATTTTTTTATCCTCACCCAAGGATATTTTTCCATTGATTTTCTTAGAAAGAGTGGAAGAGACAGGGAAAGACAGAGAGAAATATCGATGTGAGAGAAACATAATTGTTTGCCTCCTGCATGAGCCCTGGCCAGGACCTGGGCCAGGGAGGAGCGTGCAACCAAGGTACATGCCCTTGACTGGAATCGAACCTGGTATCCTTTAGTCTGCAGGCCGACACTCTATCCACTGAGCTAAACCAGCTACGGCAAAATGAGCATGCTTTTGACAAAGGATTTCTACTTCAAGAAATTCATCCTCAAGCTAAAATACATTTTTTTATTTATCATTATTATTATTTCCTTTTTATTGAATTTATTGGGGTGACACTGGTTAACAAGATTATAGAGGTTTCAAGTGCACAACTCCACAATACGTTATTTGTCTACTGTATTGTTTGCTCACCGCCCCAAGTCAAGTTTCTGTCCATCACCATTTATCCCCCCTATACCCTTCTCCACCTATCCCACAGTCCCCTCCCTCGGTAATCACCCCACTGTTGTCTGCATCCAGGAGTTCTTCTCTATTTTTTTTTTTTTTGCTCAATCTTTCCACTTCCCCACCCAGCCACCCAACTCCCTTAACAGCTGTCAGCCTGCTCTCTATCTATGAGTCTGTCTCTATTTTGCTTGTTAGTTAATTTTGTTCATTAGAGTCCATATATGAGTAAAAATCACATGGTACTTGTCTTTCTCAACTGGTTTATTTCACTTAGCATAATGCTCTACAGGTCCATTCATGCTGTCACAAAGGATAAGATTTCCTTCTTTTCTATGGCCAAGTAGTATTCCTTTGTGTAAATGTACCACACCTTTTTTTACCCACTCATCTACTGTTGGGCACTTGGGCTGCTTCCAAATCTTGGCTATTATTGTAAATATAACATTGCAATGAACATAGAGGTGCATCTATTCTTTAGAATTAGTGTTTTGTGTTTCTTTGGATAAAATCCCAGAAATGGAATTGCTGCGTCATAGCCAGGGAGACGGTCATTCTTTGTCCAGATGTCTTCAATCAGGATTCGTTTCCCTGAGTCATTCCCAAAATAAAACCTTAATAGCCTTGTCTCAAACACCTGAGATAAGAAGGAATCTTTCTAGAACAACAGAAATTTTGGAGCTACTTCCATGATGTGTTCATTTATATGACAGATTTTTCCTCACCACCAGTAACACAGAAGGTAACACTTTCAATTGTTTCAGATATATTGATGCTAGATAGATGATAATAGATCATCATTAAAGAAGCACTATGATATATAATAGAGTATATCAATTTTCACCCAAAATAGAAACTTAAAATATTTTCTTTGCACACTGAAAGGAAGATTTGTACACACTTGAGAAGTTTTGTACATACTTGTTGACATATGTTTCAAAGTTTATATATTTCCAACAGCAATCATTTAAAATAAACCATAATTAAGACAGTTCAAAAAGAGAAGCAGAAGGCTTTTTTTAAAGCATCTTATCAGAGTAGGATTTTGCTACAAATAGTCAAATTCCAGAGGTTGCATTTTTTAAATTCTCTGCTACACTGTGTGCCATTCTGGTCACTCTAACGATGACCCTTTGCCAACGACAAAACTCTCTAGCTCCAGACTCTTTCTTGAGCCCCAGCTCCATACTCCTAACTGCCTACAAGGCATTTGTACTCAAACATTTAACAGAACACCTCAAATACAACTGCTAATCGATCATTCTTGCCTCAGATGCTTCCATAACCCTTTACATAGACCACCATTCTAGTCCTTATCACACTATAATTTAATGATCTACCTATGTTTCCATCTCACTTTCCAGAATGTGAGTTCACAGGATAGAGACCTTGCGAAAAATCTATGTGTTCTTACTTTTAGCACATGACAAGTACTTGATAAATGTGTATTGAGCAAATATCTGACTTAGTACCTACATGTGTGACTCAGATTAATAAGAATGTAGCACTTGCAAGCAGACAGGCTGGCTGATTGGGTAGGAGGGGGAGGAATAAAAGGTCAGAGCATAGAACAGTCATCATTACAGGTCCCTAACCTATCTTTACCACATCATATGAAGTTGAAATCATATGACGCTCTAAATTGTCATCACTGCCTTCCTCACTTTCATGTCGGTTCTCTCGGCAATGGGTTTTGCCAGAGTGTGGGAGAATTTCACGTTCAAAGCCTCAGAGAAACCTGATACTTCTTCCTTTTCAAATAGGTCAAATGTCAAACAGTGAACAGAGGTGGCTCAGATGAGTAAAAACTGCACCAAGATATTGTGGTCCCATGGAGTCTCACTCAAGTCAAAATTGTCCTAGCACGTTGAGACAGCCAAAGATGTCATCTCCCAAAGCTGTAAAATTCAACTTCCCCAGAGCTCTAAGACTTTGTTTGCAAGGCTGCACGGAAAAAGGGTTCACCCTGCTTAAAAAAAAACAAACAGGCACTATTTTAATGTAACAGAGTCTCCAATATCTAGAAAGGAATGTAGGTTCAGGAATACGGGGTTATAAGAAATGCTGTAAGTAGGATGGGAGATCAATAATACTTACAGAGACAACAGCATAAATGGGGACTGTCCCAGGCACTCCAGGACTTGAGGTTATCCAAGCTGTAGAGAAAAGATGGAGCGATTTAGGACTGAGTCTACATTTCTGTCCTCTTGCAGCCCCACGCTGGTGAAAAAATGCAGGAAGTTCTCAGTAGGTTGTACCCTCTAACTCCAAGTTTGTGCTTAGTGCAGATACCTCATTTTGTACCTAATTTGGTTACTTCATCCACCAAGAGCTTGTAACATATGGGGGTCAAGGCATGATAGATCTTGGCCAGTCTATATAAATTCTCTCTATTCAATTATCCACTTGATCTTTCAGCAAGTCCCAGTTGAACACCAAGTACAATTTGGGGGAAAATGGGGACTCTTGAGCAGGACAGGTACGAACATGAATAAGATGTATACCTCCCTTCAAAGAGTCTGTGTGCTAATATGTGAGATACAGGAAACCAAGTAATTACAATCCAATATACTCAAATGCCAAGAGCATATCTTTCCCAAGACGGCATACATGGCTCGTTAAAATTCTTGAGCTGCTGGCATCACGCACTAAACTGCAGAACTTCATTTTGTGATGTGACACCCAGGTAAATGTCACTCTTCCTTTTCTCACTTTTCTTACTGGGGTCATTTGTATCTTAGTTCACAACGTGCACTGAAGACTTATAAAATTACATGTATTTAAATACCTTCCATAATTCGAGGCTGTTAACTAAAAAAAGAACTCTCCTCTTCTCCCCCTTTCTTCTAGCTTTACATTACATGGCGCCAGGATTCTCCTTTGCCTTTTACTCCGTGAGAGGAAAGGTTTGCTTTACGGGAGGACTTATTAAGGAAGTGTGGCCCTCTCGGCCTAACTGCAGAATACACCGTGCAGGTCTGAGGAGCCTGAAGAATGAACAGTCTGAAATCCCCCTTCACTTCTGTACTGCTGGCCGCCTCGGCTGCAGGGCATGCAATGATGTTATGAACACACAGAAGGAAGCCCTTACTGGTGGGGGGAAACAGACTATGTCAGATGGGAACAAGAGCTGTAGAATAAAACTCAGCAGAGAAGTGGGAAAAGGAGGAGGTTTTAACGAGCTAGTTAGAGAACGGTTAACTGAAGAGCTGACATTGAAGCAACAACCTAGTGATGAGGGAGAGTGAAAGTAACAGCACACGAGTCAGACATTAGGAGGAAGGCTGAGGATGCAGGGCTCTGGAGGGCACGGTAAAGACTGCGCATCTTGCTCTAAGTGAGATGGGAAAGCTTATGAGGAATTTCAGCGGAGACATGATCTGAGTTATAAATTTAAAAAAAAAATTCTGAACACTGTAAGAGAGAGACAGGACTAAGGAGACCAAAGAGGAGGCTAATGCAGTCGTCTAGGCAGGAGAGGGTGAAGTCAGTGTGCAAGTGGTAGAAGTGATGGAAGTAGTAAAATGACTCTACGTATATAGGGTGTGCCCCCCCGACCCCGCCGCCAAAAAAAAAAATGTATGCACACTTCAACAGCTGACAGCTGTTAAATGAAAATTAAAAGGCAGTATTTTAATAAACACTGCCTTTAAATTGTTTAAAGTTGTGTATATACATATACATTTGTGTATATACAAAATATTACCCTGTATTTTGAAGATAAAACCAGGAGAATTTTCATATCGATTGAGTATAAGATTTGAGAGGAAGACTAGAGTTGAGAACAATGCCCAGATTTTAACCAGAAAAATTAGAAGTTGGGAAGACTGCAAGATGAACATGTTGGGGAGAACGGCAGGTCAACAAGCTACACATATAACAAGCAAACATTTCAAGCAGTCCCCAAAAAGAAAATAGTCTCAATTGCTCTTACTCAACACTGTTTTCAATCCCCTAGCCAATGTAAGGAGATTGCAATATATATGGCTTTGATTTAAATAGAAAGGTATCCCTGTATGTCTAATAGTCCAAGTTTTCTTGGTTAAGAGCAATGGTGATCTGCCTTTGTTTGGTCTCACCTGGAGAGGGGGCCATTGCCCACTTCACCAGGAGGGCAAGTGGAAATCCTGGCGGGGAGGAGGAGGGGGGATGCCACAGAGGGCTTGTCATTTGAAAGAGCCTCAATAATATTGCATCTGTCTGGGAACCTGCCTCCACCTCTAGCTGAGAATCACTGGTTTAGAGGATTTACTTTTAGCCAAGAAAAATTTTTATCTTCTATTTTCTACTAATTTACCTATTAGTCTCTCATCAGCTTATTTAACTGGACTATTTTATTTACATAGTATTCTGACATATTAAAGTTGAGAGTTCTGAAAAAGTAAAATTAAAATAAAGTTGAGAGCTCTGGTATTCATACATCTACTCCAAAATAGTAGAAAGCAATCCTATCTGAAATTCAGCTTCTTTGCAAAAATGATCTTAAAACTTTATTTTTATCTATCACAAAGTATTATTTTCAAGTTTTCAGATAACTGTTTAAAATTCCTTTCAAATGTTGCCCAAACATCATCTTTGCAAAGAAATTTAGCAACGAGGATATTTTAAACTTCATCAATCCATGGCTTCAGTATAGCATACAAACATATTTATTTGTAGATTGTTTTGTAGAAGTACAAAAGAACATTTTTGTATGTTAATATTGCAATTATTTAACATTTGTTAGATATAATTGAATATATTTATGAATGAAAATTGCAACATGATTATTTTTAACCCCCTCCCTTAGAATCCTAATCACCGATCTTTTAAAAAATCAGTATGTCACCTACTAGAGGTCATCAAATTGTACACTTTGAAATGGTGGATTTTATGTTATGTGAATTTTATCTGTTTTGAAATGATTATTTCATTATAAGTCAGATCTTGGAAAATAAGCTTAAGATGCTAGAACAAATCATCCCTCCCTAATAACTGGCTTTTTTGAACAACAGAAGATCCCTTTGAAGTGTCGAGCTCCGCCACATAAGCCTCCTCCACTGTGGTTCTGTAAAATTACAGGCTATTTATTTTGCATTGAACTCTTCCCACAAACTCGTATTTTGGATACAGGGTACTGTAAAACAAGCATTTTTCACTGCCGATGGTAAAGCCACTGTCCTAATCTGTCGCTCAGTTCAAAATCTGATAATAATGGTTACTTTACCTCAGGAGAAATCCTACAGGCAAACATGTCATGAGTCGCCCAGTTTGACTGAGAACAGATCCGAGCCACTGGTCATATAGGGTAAACACTTAAGACATTTAACCCAGTCCACCAGTACTAAATGGAAGGGGATGGTCATCTGGATTATGAATCACCTAATTGACATGTCAGAAAATAAGCATTTTATTGACAGAAGGTGATTGTAGGGGAGAGTCATTTTTCATGGAAATCGCCAGATACCTTTCCTCTCTCTCTTGGTATTCATGCTTCTCCGGTGGAGGGAGGTGGGAGAGAGAACGGCGGCAGTGAGAAAAGAATCAATTCTCCTCTACAATTTAGCCCTTGGTATACAATCATTTATTTCTTGCTTTGGCTTTTGCTTCAGCAGCTCTCCAGAAATCTGTCATTGTTCAAGGTTCCTAAACAAATGTCAACTTTTTTATGAAAGATCTTTAACTTTCTCTGTACATCCTGTAGGTAGTTTTAAGGAGAAATTAACAAGGGAAGGTCGCTATCACTCCCTTGACCATCTCTTTCTTTTTCTCTTTCTCAGTTGTTAGGACAATGGCATTGTAAAATCACACAGCCCACCACAAACACACACACATACACACACACACACACATTTGTTTACAATAATGGGGATGCATTAACTCCAAACTGATCTAATCTGTAAGATACTTGAGTTAGAAACCTGTTACCATCTTTGCATGTCCTCCTAAGCCTGCCTTACCCTAATTGTGTTAAAACAGCTGCTTATGCATAGTAACTACTTGATAAATATTTGTTTATTTTAATTTGTTAATTAAATGCTTGTTGATTTAATTTCAAATGGTTGGTGCTTTGATTCCAGAAAAGTTGTCAGATACCCTCATGACTGGATTAATAAATTTTATCTGAAAAAGCATGGTCATTTTTAAATTAAACCAAATCATTGCACTGATTTCTTGGTTAGAATTGTATTTTATTTTAACTATGGACTAAATAATAGGCAATCAGTAAATATTTGTAGACACCAACTTAAGTGGATTCTTTTATGTGACCAAGTTTCCAAACTAACTCCCTGATTTCTAAAAAGTTGTCTCATTTTCTACGGCATGTTGATATATTCCCCACCTTTAAAACCCTCTCCTGGGAAGAGGACAGTTTTAGCCTAATTTACTTGTTTCTTAGTGACATCTTGGCTAAATGAATTCTTAAATAGACTCATTTTACTCTGTTGAAATAAGAGCTCTAGATGTTCTTATGTGTACACTAGTCAGAATCAAAGTGTAAACTTTAGACCTTACACATGACAGATAGCATAAAAGAGAGAACTCACCATGTAAAGTTAAATTAAATAATCAACAAAGTGATATATCATTGGTGTTAGATTTGTAGGAAAAACTATATACAGTTTTGAAATACTAAAATGTTGCTTTGTATTATATTAATTTTTATGCCAAAGTTCTTTTTTCTTATTTTTTTTTATAAATTATTGGATTATGGACTTGCCTCCCCGCACCTGCCCAGCAGTTTCTGCTCGTGTGTGTGTGTAGAAGAGATAATATAAATGTATGCTGAAAAATTCCAATCTGTTCAGAATTGGCAAATACCGGTCCCCAGGAATGTTTGACATCTCCAACCCTGCTTTTTCCTCTTAAAGAAAACAAGATGCAGAAATGACATTCTTGAAATGGTTCCTTTTAAAGAAATAAGCCAATCCTCAGTCTCTGAAAGGTGTGAACAGCATGTAGTGGAGAAACAGAAATGAACCCACAAAGAAATCAGAGCAGAAGCCAATCTGAGAATCATGGGCAGTTACTACTGAGCAGTTTCTTGATCCCACGATTGGTTAGGTTAGGAGGACTGTGAATGTCCTCATGTCACAGCTACTTGTTATAAACCTCAAGAATGACTTCCTGGGTCTGGGCAGAGCCCGGGAGAAGACTGGAGCTCACCTGATCCCAGCGGGAGGTGAGGCCTGTTTCCCACATCATCGGCCTCCTTTATAAAAGGGCTTTTGTGAAGACAGTGACGGCTCAGAGATCCCGGCGGGGGCTTTAATCATCTCTGAGAATGTACATCTCAAATCTCTTTGTCTCCCCAGTACACGGGTTACTTTATAGGGCTGGTATAAACTCAGTCAATACAGGGGTGGGCAAACGGGGGTTTCCACTATAATAGAAAAAGAAATCTGCAATGATTAAAAAATAATAGTACAAGAATAAGCTGCATTTCACCTACTCACAACTGTAAGTCTACCTTTGCCCACCCCTGCATGTGGTATTAATGATTCGGAGAGTGGGGGGATTGGGGAATAGGGGACGCATATTACCAAAGACTGGAGTAAGGAGATGCTACTTGTCCCAACAACAATGACACTCAGAACCGCCCAAGGTCGCGCTGGAGGAAGATCTGGCAGCGGGATCAGCTGGGCCACCTGGTGCCAACTCTGCTCCGAGATTCATCTTCACTTGGGGGCAGGGTTTCTCCATGTTGGCGCTGCGTGCATTTTAAGCTGCATCATTCTCTGCAGAAGGGACTGTCCCGTCCATTGCAGGATGTTTAGCAATACCTCGGGTCTAGTCGCTAGAGGCCTGCAGAATCCCACCCCTCACCAGTTGTGACGAAGGAAAATGTTTTCAGACATTGCCAAATGTCTCCTGGCAGGAAAAGCTGCCCCCAGAGGGAATCCTTCCTTCAGTGCTTCTCCTTGATGATCTCTGGCCTCAGGAGAAAACCGTTCCCTCCTTTAAAACTGACCATGTGTGCCCAAAATACCTTACTTCTAGGGCCGTGGTCGGCAAAACGCGGCTCGCGAGCCACATGTGGCTCTTTGGCCCTTTCAGTGCAGCTCTTCCATAAAATACCACGTGCAGGCACGCAGGTACAATGCGATTGAAACTTCGTGGCCCATGCGCCCAAGTCGGTATTTTGTGGAAGAGCCAGTGTTTTGTGGAAGAGCCACACCGAAGGGGCCAAAGAGCTGCATGTGGCTTGCGAGCCGCGGTTTGCCGACCACTGTTCTAGGGTAACACAGAGAGAATATAAATGCAGGGAGTAGCAAGATCTAAATAATCTGTTGACAAACTGCAGGTGACCAAAAAACACAGGGGAAACGAGATTCTGAGATTTCTCCTACCCCCGGGTTGTTTCTTCTTGAAGAATGCCACCCTGAACTTTTGTCAAGAAAAATCTTCCCCGCACTTGGGATACTTGAAGACTAGACCCAGAGTTCTTCCTCCGGACTACACTCTCAGGTCTTCTGTCTCAACTCCTGTTACTTGTGTGAGGGTATTCCTCTCCCGCTAGGTAACTGAAACAGGGACGAGCCCATCGGGATAAGCAAACCTGAGTCTAAGAGAATAACCATGGCCTCCCCTCATTAGGATGAACAGCCTGTAGGTTCAAGGGAGTTCTTTGCTTATGCAGGGCCATCCGTTACAACGATATTTCAGTCCAATTATCCAAGAAGTCACACGTGCACTCACGTTGTTTTTCTGAGCGTGTCCACTGCTTCCTTATGATCCTCGAGAGCTGTTAAGGAAGACACGGTGAGGAGGAAATGGGAGCCATTAGCTTTTTGGATGCTCAATTGGATGTTGCCTTCACAACACGTCTGCACTGGCACGCAGTGATGGGCCTGCTAGGTGATAGGAGACTGACATGTCTGCTGTATAGGCTTTTCGTCTGTTTCTCGTCCCAGTGACACAGTTTCCTGCATGCTCTCCCCCTGGGGTGTTTTCTTGCAAAGAGAATACATTAACTTAGAATTTTAGCCTATCTGCCTTAAATTAGCCGCATAAGTTCTCTGTGTTCTCCAAGACCAAGGGAAAAAGAGTAAACAGAACAAACCCTAAAATGAAGTAGAACCAACAGATGTAATGTTTCCTGAAGAAAGTTTCTGTAGAACCATTTGAGCTGGGTGTAATCCCCCACTCAGAAACCAATGAATAAACCAGTTCTAATGGGTGTTTGAGAACGAATTCATGGGGAGTTTAAGAACCATGATAAAGTTTCCGAAACCATTTGGAAATACACTCGGGCTCAAAGAGGTACATATTCCAAGTAATAAAGAAACCAGAATAGAACAGGTGTCTGTTTTTGAAGCAGTTGGGACAGCTTTGGCTTCACCACCCCATGTCATTGGTCCTCACACAGCCACTCACGGGCTTTTTGCTGGGGTGTAAGTCATTTAACCTCTCCAGGTCTCAGTTGCCTGATCTGAAAAATGAGATCTAGGTAGTTATTTTAATTCCAGGAGCTTATGTATATATTTCAGATTGGAAGTTCTCATACCTGGCTTCTAATAGAAATGTGAGATAAAGATTTTTGTCATGGAAATTTCTTTCCTAAATATTCCGTTTTTAATTCTCTTACCTTTCATAGATAGGACACCCATCTTCTCTTCTCTAGACTTTATTACCATCCAACATACTATATATTGTACTTATTTACCTTGCTTACTGTTTGTCTATCTCCAGGAAAAAAAATAAAGTTTCTAAAGCTATTATCTGTTTTATATAGCACTAATAGTTGCTGAGTAAACATTTGTTAAATACATAAATACAATAGTTCCCCTTATTAGCAGTTTCACTTTCTGCAGTTTCAGTGACCCACTTTCAACTTCAATTGAAAATATTAAATGGAAGATTCCAAAAATAAATAATTCATGTGTTTTAAATTGCATGCTGTTCTGAGTAGCATGATAAAATCTGCTGCTGTCCTGCCCAGGACATGAATCATCCTTTTGTCCAGCATTTTCACACTGTACATACAGTCCAATAAGATATTTTGAGAGACCATGTCTGCATTACTTTTATTACACCATAGTGTTATAATTGTTCTATTTTATTATTAGTTATTATTGTTAATATCGTACTGTGCCTAATTTGTAAATTAAACTTTCTAATAGGGATAGATATATATAGTATATATAGTATTCTATCTGCAGTTTGGGGTATCCACTGGAGGTCTTGGAACATATTCCCCAGGGATAAGGGGTAACTACTCTAAAAAATAGCCAAATACACAGTCAATACACATGGCCTTGCCCAAATTATCTAGATATTTTCTAGTAGTTTATAAATATGGCCAAAACCTGACCACGCCACTTGAGTATCAAACCACCCATCTGACACCTCCATCTGGATAGCTACTAGGCATCTCAAGCTTATCTAGTGTAAAACCAACTACTTGATAACCTCCAAAACACGTGTTCCTTTCCACGTCTTCTCCAGCTCAGTACACGAGTACCTCATTCATTTCCAGAAAACCACAATAAAGCAAATATTGCAATAAAGTGAATATCGCAATAAAACAAGTCACATGATTTTTTAGGTTCCCCAGTGCCTATAAAAGTTATGTTTATACTATACTGTAGTCTGTTAAGTGTGTAATAGCATTGTGTCTAAAAAAACAATGTAAACATCTTAATAAGTACTTTATTAGTAAAACATGCTCGCCATCATTTGAGCCTTCAGTAAGTCATAATCTTTGTGCTGATGAAGGGTTTTGCCTCAGTGTTGATAGCAGGGTGGTGGTTGCTAAGGGTGGGGCTGGCTGTGGCAACTTCTTAAAATAAGACAACAATGAAGTTTGCCATCAATTGACTTTCCCTTTCGCTATTTCTCTGTAGCATGTGATGCTGTTTGATAGCGTCTTACCCACAGAAGTCCTTTCAGAACCGGAGTCAATCCTCTCAAACCCTGCTACTGTTTTATCAACTGAGTTTATGTCATATTCTAAATCCTTTGTTGTCATTTCAACAATCTTCACAGAATCTTCGCCAGGAGTAGATTCCATCTCAAGAAAACAACTTTCTTTGCTCCTCCATAAGAAACAATTCCTCGTTTATTAAAATTTTATCATCAGGCTGCAGCATTTTCAGGCTCCATATATAATTTTGGTTCTTTTGCTATTTCTACCCCATCTGCACTTAATTACTTCCTCCACTGAAGTCTTGAACCCATAAAAGTCATCCACGAGAGTTGAAATCAACTTCTTCCAAACTTCTGTTAATGTTAATAATTTTACCTTTTCCCACAAATCATGACTGCTCTTAATGGCATCTAAAATGGTAAATTTTTTCCAGAAGGTTGTCAATTTACTTTGTCCACAATTATCAGAGAAATCACTAATTATGGCAGCTATATCCTTACAAAATGTATTTTTATATAATAAGACTTGAAAGTTGAAATTACTCCTTGATTTATGGGCTGGAGAATGGATATTGTGTTAGCAGGCATGAAAATAATATTAATCTGCCCTAACTGGTTTGGCTCAGTGGATAGAGTGTCGGTCTGCGGACTGGAGGGTCCCAGGTTCGATTCCAGTCAAGGGCATGTACCTTCGTTGCGGGCACATCCCCAGTAGGGGGTGTGCAAGAGGCAGCTGATCGGTGGTTCTCTCTCATCGATGTCTCTAGCTCTCTATCCCTCTCCACTCCTCTCTGTAAAAAATCAATAAAATATATTTTTTTTAAAAAAAAGAAAGAAAATAATATTAATCTTGTACATCTCAATCAGAGATCTTGGGTGACCAGGTATATTGCCAATGAGCAGTAATATTTTTAAAAAATATATTTTTATTGATTTCAGAGAGGAAAAGAGAGGGTTAGAGAGATAGAAACATCAATGATGAGAGAGAATCATTGATCAGCTTCCTCCTGCATGCCCCCAACCAGGGATTGAGCCTGCAACCTAGGCATGTGCCCTTAGCCGGAATAGAACTTGGGACCCTTCATAGAATTGAAATGTGTGTCTCTTCCTCTCACTTGAACACTTTGCGGCCATTATAGAGTTATTAATTGGCCTAATTTCAATAATGTTGTTTCTCAGGGAATATGGAAGCCCAAGAAGAAGGAGAGAATCAGTCAGAGCCTATACAACATTTATAGGTTAAGTTTGCCATCTTATGAGGCTGCAGTTTGTGGCACCCCGCCCCCTCCAACAATTACAATAGTAACATCAAAGATTACTGATAACCATTACAAATATGGTAGTAATGAAAAACTTTTAAATAGTGTGAGAATTACCAAAATATGACACAGAGACACAAAGTGAGCAAATACTGTTAGAAAAATTGCACCAATAGATTTGCTCAGTGCTGGGTTGCCACAAACCTTCAATTTGTAAAAAACAAACAAAAACACAAAACACTCTATCTGTGAAGTGCAATAAGAAAGGTGGGAATGCAGACTGGTGCAGCCACTGTGGAGAACAGTATGGAGTTTCCACAAAAAAATAAAAATGGAACTCCCATTTGATCCAGTGATCTCACTTCTAAGAATATATCCCAAGAAACTAGAAACAACAATTAGAAAGGATATATGCACCTCTATGTTCATAGCAGCACAATTCACCATAGCTAAGATTTGGAAACAGCCTAAGTGCCCATCAGCACATAAGTGGATTAAAAAACTGTGGTACATCTACACAATGGAATACTATGCTGCGG
>NW_006282748.1:1669005-1669867 GCF_000327345.1 Myotis davidii | reverse complement strand
CAGAGATCTTGGGTGACCAGGTATATTGCCAATGAGCAGTAATATTTTTAAAAAATATATTTTTATTGATTTCAGAGAGGAAAAGAGAGGGTTAGAGAGATAGAAACATCAATGATGAGAGAGAATCATTGATCAGCTTCCTCCTGCATGCCCCCAACCAGGGATTGAGCCTGCAACCTAGGCATGTGCCCTTAGCCGGAATAGAACTTGGGACCCTTCATAGAATTGAAGAGACTTGGGCCTTGCTCTGGAGTAGGCTTTGGCTTCAGGAAATATTGTGACTGGTTTTATCTTTTATCCAGACCTCTAAAACCTTCTCCATATGAGCAATAAGGCTGTTTCACTGTCGTGTCGTTCATGTGTTCACTGGAGTAGCACTTGTAATACCTGTCAGGAACTGTTCCTTTGCACTCACAATTGGCTAACTGGCACAAGAGGACTCGCTTCCAGCCTGTCTTAGCTTTCGGCATGCCTTCCTTACTAAGCTTAATTACTTCTAGTTTTTTATTTAAAGTAAGGAATGTGTGTCTCTTCCTCTCACTTGAACACTTTGCGGCCATTATAGAGTTATTAATTGGCCTAATTTCAATAATGTTGTTTCTCAGGGAATATGGAAGCCCAAGAAGAAGGAGAGAATCAGTCAGAGCCTATACAACATTTATAGGTTAAGTTTGCCATCTTATGAGGCTGCAGTTTGTGGCACCCCGCCCCCTCCAACAATTACAATAGTAACATCAAAGATTACTGATAACCATTACAAATATGGTAGTAATGAAAAACTTTTAAATAGTGTGAGAATTACCAAAATATGACACAGAGACACAAAGTGAGCAAATACTGTTAGAAAAATTGACCAATAGAT
>NW_006282748.1:1665462-1668453 GCF_000327345.1 Myotis davidii | reverse complement strand
GACGAATGAGCACAGGCACCAGCAGGGTGAGGGCATGAGTGGGGGTTGGGGGAGCAAGGGTGGATAAAGACACATATGTAATACCTTAATCAATAAAGAAAATTTTAAAAAAAGGAACAGAGTTTTTAGTAACAATGCACAAATTCTACCAAGGGCCTTTTGGGTCATATTTTGGGTTTGCAGGGTGGGAGGCAGGGGGGGGGGGTTCTCTTGATAACTTAGGGTCCTTGGCCTCAGACAATTTGTCCTGTTACCTCTCAGACTTTACCTACTTTTACATATTTTAGACAGTTTAAATGACAAAGTCATGAAATTTATTTTTCATCTTTATGTTGCTACACAGGCTTTATACCATGTTAAAGGCTGAACAATATTTTACCAATTTGCTATAATTCTTTTGTATGCAAGACATCAGAGCAAAGAGGTTAAAAACCTATACTTTGTAGCTATACTGCCTGAGTTCAAACACAAATTCAGCTACTCATTTGGGTCTTGAAAAATTACTCATCTCCTTATAATCTTTTCCCCCATCTGTACAATGTGTAACAAATAATAATACCGATTTCATAGGGTTACAATGAAAATTAAGTAAAGTATCGGAGATAAACTATTTAGGTCAGTACTGTACAAATGTAGCCATTTTGATGGTTGGACATTTATGTTCCTGTTATTTTTTAGACTTACACATAAGACTACAACAAATGTTCTAATGTATAAAACTCTTTTCTTTATGGCTAACTATTCCCCTAAGAAAATCTTTTTCATGTTTTGTCCAAAGCATGAAATCATATGCCTCCCTTAGTAACTGTAGATCCTTTAAACCGCTGACAACTGGAGGGCAGACTATGAACAAGTTTCCATTGGGCCAATATTAAGTAGCTTTAAAAAAAAGCACCCATTTTTTACTGGGGCTTGAATTCTGAGCTTGAACTCAAAGTAACCAGGCAGGTGAAGAGGCTGGGATGATGAAAGACAATAGACTATGCCCCAAGACTAATGGTGCTGTAAAGGAGACAAATGTCTTGGAAGTGGCACCCTTAAAGTCCGTGACCTTCAGGCTGACCTTTCCTTTCGGATTATGGTATGCAGGTTGTCACGGAATCTGTACAAAGTCAGAATTAGGAAGATGGACCTTGAGAGCAACAGGTCTTAAAGGAAGCGCCTCCACTTCCTCTACCAGCCACCTACCCAATGGCTTCCAAATTCCCAACCACTCTCAGTGTTTAGTCCTGCCCATTGAGACAGTCCATGTTATGAGCACAGTGAAAAAACAGAAGTGGCATTTGGACAAATTGCCCTTCCTTGTAAGGAGTAAACAGATGGTTAATAATATTAAACACCAGTAGCCTGCAAAGAAATTGATAGCCATAAGAATTATTCATTTTGCAAAGGGCATGGAAGAATACAGAGAAATTGTGCCTCTGCTAGACGGTATGAGAAAGTAGATACCTTTTATCAGAATTAGTAATTTAATAGGTAACACCATGGGGATTATTTGAAGCAGCTCACACTTACACAGTATGTTAAAGTTTTCGCAAAGCTCTCCCTTGTGACGACGGTTAATCTTCACACAGAATTTTGAAATATGAAAGCAGATGTGAGTATTATTCCCCTGGTTCTTAGGACGCTTATTGTTTGTAAGTTAAAGATGCCAAGCCATGTGGGGGAGCCTGACACAAAAGAAAACATAAGCAATGTGGTTCTACCTTTATTGAAAATTTTGATATTTTTGGTGCATCTCCCTAGCCCAGTGGTCAGCAAACCGTGGCTCGCGAGCCACAGCTTGCCAACCACGGCCCTAGCCCATTACAATGTCATTGTCTCCTCCTTGCTTTTTAAAATCATCTCCCAAGGATATGTGTGTGTTTTTATTTGAGAGAGAGAGAGAGAGAGAGAAATAGAGAGAGGAAAAAAAAACATGGATCTGTTGCCTCCCATACTCACCTTGACTGGGTATCAAACCGCAACCTAGGTACGTGCCCTGACCAGGATTTGAACCCATAACATGTTGGTGTACAAGATGGTGCTCCAACTAACTGAACCACTCAGGCAGGGCTGCCCTCGTCCTTTCAAGTGTTACTTTAAAACAGCATCACCCTTACAACCCAACATTGCCAGTTAGTAAACTTAGGTGAATTCTATAGACGTGTGTCTGAATTTTGCATCTAAGGCCTATTCTCCTTTACTTGCTACAGCTCAGATGCCAGTGGGCAACTCTAAGAAACTATCTTTTTCTTCTTCTGTCCTCAATGGAAGTAGAGAGAAATAGGATATATGGCTTGCATTGATTTCTTATTACAAAATATTTTATTTTAAAAATACCTTTAGCCCTGGCCAGTGTGGCTCAGTTCTTTTTAAGTAATTTCCTTCTTTTGACTTTTCTCTAGTCTTCGCTTTCAGCCTTATCATTGGACCTAAGTATGATTGTTTTTCCATTTGTTTTCGGTTTTAATCCCCCTCCCCCGCCCCCCCGAGAGATTTCCTTTGCTTTATCTTTCATCCTAGCAATCGCACTGGGTATTTTTGAAAGTTTCTATGATTTACTGTTTTACCTTTGCTGCTTTGGGGCTTTTCTGTCAATATTTCTCATTTTCATGTTAGAGGCTTTTCTCCAATGACTATGATTTAAAGGAAGAAATGTCCAAGTGAGCCAGGATTCTGTCATTCCGGATAGCAGAGGAGCTCTCCTGATGATCACCTATGTTATGTCCAAAGTAGCCTAACTCACTGACCAAACACGGGACAATTTCAGCTTCAATGGGATAAAATCAATAGATTGGAACACATTAAATATGTCTAGATTCATGAGTTCATAAGAACAGTGAAGCAAAACAAAGCCGGACTGGTCATCGTTGGAGGATATTCGTGAACCCCTCATTACTTAGAAAACTGCAAGTGGAGAGAAAAAATCAAGCATTTATCATAGCTTCCCTAAAGGTAAGCAAATACCAAGTGAGGGGAAGTTTCTCTCTATGAAAGCATCTTAACTAA
>NW_006282748.1:1664402-1665262 GCF_000327345.1 Myotis davidii | reverse complement strand
TATATAAACAAAACAAAGGAACATGTCAAACTACACCACATGGATGCACCCATTAAATCATACCATTTGGAAACTGTCCAAGAAGGAAACCCTGGTTTCTTCAAAAAATAAATTATAAATGAAAGGAGAGAGATAGAAAGGAACCCTATAAATGTAAAGAGATTGAAAGACATATGAACTACTTACAATGAGTAAAACTGATTTTAACCTGTATCAAACAAATATAAAATTATATTTTATGTCTTATAATATTTATAAGACAATTGAAAATTTGAACACTGACCAGGTATTGGGTGATATTAAGGAATTACTGTTAATTTATCTCTGTTCTGATAATAGTTTTCTGACTTTCTTCAAGAATCTTTACAAAAATTGAGATGCAACCTAAAATAGTTAAGGCTGAAATAATATAATGTTTGAGATTTGCTCCGAATAATACAGCTGAGTAAAAGCAGATAATGGTACACATGGTAAGACTAGCCAGGAGTTGCTCACTGTTTACACTGAGCAGTGGTTGTATGAGGGTTTATTGTATTATTCTCTCTATATATACGTTTGAAATTTTCTAGAGTAAGAGATGTTTAATAAGCTACTTGGAAATTCTGGGTGTAACCAGGACTTGTAGGATGGGAACCTCCACCCTTGGGGAATGTGTCCACAGGCCAGCTATGTGTTAAGGAGTCCCAATCAGTTTCTCCAAAGAACAACTTCTCCAGTGTCGTCTGAGGAGTAGACCCCAGGCTCTTTCTGTTCTCAGAGGGGAAAGGAGGGAAGCACCCTTAGAATCCTCTTCATTATGGAGATTTTACTTCATCCTCTGCGTCGGTTCAACACTCTCTCTACACCCCCTGATCTGGGCT
>NW_006282748.1:1648228-1663263 GCF_000327345.1 Myotis davidii | reverse complement strand
GGAACACATTAAATATGTCTAGATTCATGAGTTCATAAGAACAGTGAAGCAAAACAAAGCCGGACTGGTCATCGTTGGAGGATATTCGTGAACCCCTCATTACTTAGAAAACTGCAAGTGGAGAGAAAAAATCAAGCATTTATCATAGCTTCCCTAAAGGTAAGCAAATACCAAGTGAGGGGAAGTTTCTCTCTATGAAAGCATTCTAACTTATAAGAGGACTGATAGAATTAGAATTTCACCATCTTGCATCTCCCTAATAAATTAATGGATGAGCATAAACAACTGCTGATATCAGAAAGGAGAAAAACAGCCACATAGTATGTGCTTTGATGGAAAAATACAATAGCATCTGGAAATTTCTCTTTCCAAGAGCATTCAACCTAAATATGATCACACCTTTAGATCCAATTTACAGGATATAAACAAAACAAAGGAACATGTCAAACTACACCACATGGATGCACCCATTAAATCATACCATTTGGAAACTGTCCAAGAAGGAAACCCTGGTTTCTTCAAAAAATAAATTATAAATGAAAGGAGAGAGATAGAAAGGAACCCTATAAATGTAAAGAGATTGAAAGACATATGAACTACTTACAATGAGTAAAACTGATTTTAACCTGTATCAAACAAATATAAAATTATATTTTATGTCTTATAATATTTATAAGACAATTGAAAATTTGAACACTGACCAGGTATTGGGTGATATTAAGGAATTACTGTTAATTTATCTCTGTTCTGATAATAGTTTTCTGACTTTCTTCAAGAATCTTTACAAAAATTGAGATGCAACCTAAAATAGTTAAGGCTGAAATAATATAATGTTTGAGATTTGCTCCGAATAATACAGCTGAGTAAAAGCAGATAATGGTACACATGGTAAGACTAGCCAGGAGTTGCTCACTGTTTACACTGAGCAGTGGTTGTATGAGGGTTTATTGTATTATTCTCTCTACTTTATATATACGTTTGAAATTTTCTAGAGTAAGAGATGTTTAATAAGCTACTTGGAAATTCTGGGTGTAACCAGGACTTGTAGGATGGGAACCTCCACCCTTGGGGAATGTGTCCACAGGCCAGCTATGTGTTAAGGAGTCCCAATCAGTTTCTCCAAAGAACAGCTTCTCCAGTGTCGTCTGAGGAGTAGACCCCAGGCTCTTTCTGTTCTCAGAGGGGAAAGGAGGGAAGCACCCTTAGAATCCTCTTCATTATGGAGATTTTACTTCATCCTCTGCGTCGGTTCAACACTCTCTCTACACCCCCTGATCTGGGATCCCTGAATGATTCCAAAGAATAAAGTTTCACTGTTATGTTGCGGGGGATAAAGTTTGTTAACACATCAGGGAGATCTTGAGGTTCAATTGTTTCGTCTACAGAATTTTAGTTCACCATCTCCTGTTTCTAGTTCCACAGTTCATGATTGTCCTTAGGGTTTCCTGGCACCTATAAATTCTTGAGTATTATAGGAGGAGGTTTACAGGGGACAATTGATTTGCCTGTCATCAACATCCTTCTTGGTTCCTCATCAGCATCCCTCTTAAAAAACACACACACCTATATTTCTTTTAAAATGAAAACATATTAGGGGAAGGGTGTAGGGTTGGGTAAAATGAGTGAAAGGAGTCCAAAATAAATAACTTCCAGTTAGAATATAAATAAGTCATGGGATGTAATGAGCAGCAAAAAGACTATAGTTAATAATACTGCATTGCATATTTGAAACTTGCTAAAAGATACACTTTAAAAGCTCCCATTACAAGAAAATAATTTCTGTAACTATGTATGATGGCTGGTGTTAACTGGACTTACTGTGGTGATCATTTCACATATACAAAAATATTAATTCATTATGTTGTACACCTGAAACTACTATAATGTCAACAATACCTTAGTAAAATAAATAGAAAAAAATAAGAAAATTATATTAGGGATTTTAATTTTTATCTAATATTCCCTGGAATATATTGCTATTCTCCTTTCTAGTTTCATCCTTCAGTCTGGCTTCACTGCAAACAAATAAAGATTTTGTTTTGTCTTCAATGTTGTTTTTTATTAAATGTATTGGGTGACATTAGTTAACAGGATCATATAGATTTCAAGTGTACATTTTTATGATACAAGATCAGTATATTGCACTGTGTGCTCACCACCCAAAGTCAAATCATCATCACCTCCAACCCCTCTACCCGCTTCACTCTGGCAACTACCACATTGCTGTGTGTGTCCACAAGTTTCAATTGTATATCCCACATATGAATGAAATCATATGGCTCTTAGCTTCTCCTGACTGACCTATTTCACTTAGCATAATATTCTCTAGGTCCATCCATGTTGTCGCAAGTGGTAGTATTTTGTCTTTTCTTTTGGCTGAGTAACAATCCATTGTGTATATGTACCACATCTACTCTACCAAAGTACACGTTGGCTGTCTCCATGTCTTGGCCACTGTGAATAATGCTGCAATGAACACAGAGGTGCATATTTCTTTGTGAATATGTTTATTAGTTTTTCGGGTAGATGCCCAGGAGAGGGATTGCTGGATTGTATGGTAACTCTATTCCTAATTTTCTGAGGAAAAGCCATACTGTTTTCCATAGTTGACTGTATCAGTCTACATTCCCGCCAGCAGTGAATGAGGGTTCCTTTTCTCCACAACCTCTCCAACACTTACTTCTTGTCTTGTTGATGACAGCTGTTCTAACAGGTGTGAGGTGGCATCTCCTTGCAGCTTTGATTTGCATTTCCCTAATTGCTAGTGAGGTTGAACATCTTTTCATATATCTGTTGGCCATTCATATTTCTTCTTCAGAGAGGTGTCTATATAGGTCCTCTGCCAGTTTTTTAATTGGGTTGTTTGTTTGGTGTTGAGTTTTATGAGTGTGTTTTTTTAAATATATTTTACTGATTTTTAACAGAGAGGAAGGGAGAGGAATAGAGAGTTAGAAACATGGATGAGAGAGAAACATCGATCAGCTGCCTCCTGCACACCTCCCACTGGGGATGTGCCTGCAACCAAGGTACATGCCCTTGACCAGAATCGAACCCGGGCCCCTTCAGTCCACAGGCTGACACTCTATCCACTGAGCCACACCGGTCAGGGCTTTATGAGTTCTTTATATGTTTTAAATACTAAAGCTTTGTCAGAGCTATTGTTCATCTCCCATTCAGTTTGCTGCCTTTTTTGGTGCTGTTGTCAGTTTCTTTTGCTGTGCAGATTTTTAATTTTATATAGTCCCATTAGCATCCCTTTCAGTAGGTAATTTAGGTTGTAACCTCCTCTATCCTATTATTTCAGGTACAACTCTTTGTTCTGTTTTCAATCTTCTAAGAACTGATTTAACTAATCAGAAAGAACATATGCACCCCTATGTTCATAGTGGCCCTATTTACAATAGCTATGATCTGGAAACAGCCCAAGTGCCCATCAGTAGATGAGTTGATAAAAAAAGCTGTGATACATTTATACTGTGGAATATTAAGCAGCAGTAAAAAAGAAGGATCTCTTACCCTTGAGACAGCATTGAAGGACCTGGAGAGTATGATGCTAAGCAAAATAAGCCAGAGAAAGACAAGCATCACACGATCTCACTCATATGTGTAATCTAATGAACAAAATGAACTGATGAACAACATAGATCCAGAGACAGAGATAAATGGAACAGACTGCTGAATCTCAGAGGGAAGGTGGGGGCGGGGGGAGAAGAGGGGTGAGTGGGAAGAGAACAAAGAGATCAACCAAAGAACTTGTATGCATATATGCATAACCCATGGGCACAGACAATAGTGTGGTGAAGGCCTGGGGTGGGGTGAGGGGTGGAAGTGGGCTAGGAGTCAATGGGGAGGAAGGGGACATATGTAATAGTTTCAAAATAAGGATTTTTTAAGAAAAGAATTGGTTTACATTTATCACCCTTTTCTATTTGCTCCTTCCTTTTGGGGTTCTCTGGAGGTAGAGGGAGAGGAGGAAAACAGATAAAGTCAATGCACCAATTTAACTGAAAGACTAGTTAAGACTCTGATTTAAAATAAAAGCTGCTTCACGGGAAAGACTCTATGTGTTTATCTTGTTTACCATCACACCTTACATGGTGCCATGTGCGGGCATCATTTTGAATACTGTTTACAACATTCACTTTTTTTTTTTTTAGATTGTGATGTGTGGCAAGAGGTCAAAGGCACAAGAGCAGATGAAAACTATTCTGCTCTACAAAGAAAACAGGAAAATGTCCAGAGCCCAGAAGCTGATCAGTAATGTATGTGCCATCATTCCTTTTAAAGCTGCATTTGAAATATTTTTGGCTTTAACTTTCCTTCCCTTATACCAATCATCTTAGTTGTTAAGTTTGTTTAGAAAGTAATTTTTAAAAGATTATACTGATAACCCCGAGCCAGGGGAAGGCTGCTGATGTGGAACTCTTAAAATGTCCATTAGTACACTCCTCTTGTCACTTATCACCCAGGGGGTCAAGCCTTTGGTATGAAAGTTGTTTATAAACTGGTAGCTTTATTTTTAAAACAGAAAGGAAGGACTGGGGAGCAGCTGGGCGGATCGTGCACTGAAAGTTTTTAGAGATCTGTGCACATTATGAACCAGCCTGGTTTTGTGAGTATTGTATGGCTCAACCGCTAACCACTAACCTTCTGCTGGAACTTGATGCAAAAGGTCTCAAATCTCTTTCTAAAACTATAAGGTATTGGTGGGAAGCCAATTTTTTCTATATAATCCTTCAACAAAAGGAGATAATAATAACTCTTCTTTAGATGACACAATTTTATGAAGCTTATGATTAACTATTTGACAATTATGGAACCCTTCCTTAATGCTCCCCATGGTTTTTAGGTATGGTTACAGAGACCGAATTAACCTAATTCAACCAGCCTACAGAAAATCACGCCTTCTTTCAAATACCAACTTCCCCTATGACTACAGTGAGTATTTGTTATCTGTGGGCCCAACATTCATTCATTCATTTATCCCTCTAAGATTTTTATTCTTGCCATCTCCTCTCCCCTACCCAGATATCCATCCTAGAAGCTGACCTTCCCTCCACCCCACCAACTCCAACTCTGATTGGCTTAACCAAGTCTGTATTCCATTCCCCTGACCATGATATTGACTCAGGGGTGGGTGGGTGGCATATGTGACATTCGGGAACCAATGAGAGTTAATCTGAGGGTACTTGCTTTGGAATCTTGAAGCCCTGAAGTGCTGCAAACGTTTATGCCACCCTGCGGTAGCTCAGCCTGTGGACTGTGCTGATAAATGATCCGGATCAGAAACAGCAAAAGGCACGCAAACAGGGCTGGGGCCATGGTTGTTGATCCACTTTTAAAACCTGACTTTACTTAGCACATCTTCTGAGATTTAAAAACAAAACAAAACAAACAAACAAACAAACAAAGCCTTTATTGTTTAAGCCAGTTTGGGGTCGGTTTTCTGTCACAACAAAAAGAGTCTGAATGCCTAGAACAGTCCCTGAGAGTCTACACTTGGGTAAGCACCATTCAAATTAAACTGAATTTCTTTGTTTGTGTGGCAAAAATGAGGAAGGATACACTGGAGGTCAGAGGTGGACATAGAGAGGTTGAGCAATTGCCCAAAGCAGTAGAGGGTGTTATCTTAAAAATTAAAAGGCCTTCCAAACTGAGACACAATTAAGTGCTTGTTTGAAATCAGTAAGAATAGCTATTCAAGACACAAAACTTCAGACAAGCTCAGGGTCTTCTGGTTAGGAGGCAACTGGTATTT
Source organism: Myotis davidii (assembly GCF_000327345.1). Classification (NCBI taxonomy): domain Eukaryota; kingdom Metazoa; phylum Chordata; class Mammalia; order Chiroptera; family Vespertilionidae; genus Myotis; species Myotis davidii. The sequence goes on along the minus strand of NW_006282748.1, from coordinate 1,657,505 downwards.
ATTAGAAAGGAAAGGGGCGCTATTACACCAATAGAATAGAGGAATGTCTATGGGTGCGGATAACACAGTGACGTTAATTCTAAACAATGTTTTTGGGTTTCAGCACAGTAGCCATCCTTCAGGTAGCCATAGTAACTGCTTTTTTGTTATGCTTGCAAACAGTTCTTTGTTGCCCTAGGCCCAGTCCAAAGGTTATTTTTCTCAATTTAACATCTCAAAGGTTTGAGTCATAAGACCTGCAAGGCAGTTCCTCTGGCATGGCCGCTATGGCTCCATTTAAAGCAGTGGCTCTCCACCTTCCTCATGCTGCGACCCTTTAATACAGTTCCTCATGTTGTGGTGACCCCCAACCATAAAATTATTCTCGTTGCTACTTCATAACTGTAATGTTGCTACTGTTATGAATCGTAATGTAAATATCTGATATGCAGGATGTATTCTCATTGTTACAAATTGAACATAATTAGAACATAGTGATTAATCACAAAAACAATACGTAATTATATATGTGTTTTTCAATGGTCTTAGGCGACCCCTGTGAAAGGGTCATTCGACCCCCAAAGGGGTCACGACCCACAGGTTGAGAACCTCTGATTTAAAGTGACTTCCTTTATATTCCTGTTTACAAGTAAGTAAGGAACTTAATTTCTAGGTGACTTTCTATGTGCATGCTTGCATGCTCATTCTCTCCCTCATACTGATGGGTCTCCTATGTATAATAATGTATAACTTTCACTCTTCCAACACACTCCTCTACTTTATGGATATTCCAAAAACTCATGTAAAATATTTAGATATCCTTTTCATACCAACCAAGCAAAGTACTCTCAAGGGAGGGGAGCAATAACATCTTCCTTAGCCAATTTTGCCAGCAGCAGTGTTACAAAACTTCTCAGACTGTGTGGCAGGCAGAATAATGTCCCGCACACACACACACACCCAGTGATGTTCATAAGCTAATCACCAGAACCGGTGTATATGTTAGACTACATTGCAAAGGACAATTAAAGCTGCAGATGAAATTGAACTTGCTAATCAACTGTGTTTGAGATAGGGATGATCCTGAGTTATCCAGATGGGCCCAATTAATCACAAGGGACCTTGTAAGTGGAAGAAGGAGGCTGAAGAATGAGAACCAGAGAGGTGGCATAAGGACCATGAGGTCAGGAGAAGGACCCCAGCCAAGGGTCTAGTAACAGTGACAGTCACAGAAACTCATAATATGTTACAGAAAGTCAAATGATAAAGCTACAAACAACAAGGTACTATGGGAGCAGAGGTGAGGTGGGCGGGGGGGGGAGACAAAGGTTCAGGGAAGGCTTCCTGGAGGTGGTGACACATGAGCTGGGCCTTCACATTTGCTTAGGAATCAGCTAGGTGAAGAGGTTGAGGGGAGGAAAAGAGATTCCCAGGAGAGAGCAAGGAAAGCAGAGGCAGAGAGACATAAGGCAATTTGATGTATGAGCAAACCTATGGAGTTCAACAAAGCGGGAGCATAAAGGGAAGGAAGACAAGGGTGGGAAATGAAGCTGGAGATACAGACAAAGACTGATCTTGGTGGTCTTCATATTCTATGAGAGGGATCTGTGATTCTCCTCTTGGAATTTTAAAGCATTTTAAGTCAGGGGTTAACAATCATCTAATGTGTCAAATGAAGAAATCCTCATCTTCTAGATGCGAGTGTTTTATGTAAAAATGTAAATGTGGGAACAACCCAAATGACTACTAACAAAGGAAATGTGGTCTATGCATATAACACAATATTGTCAGACTTAAAGTAGGAAATTCCGTCCGAGGCAACATGAACGAACCTGGAGGCATTATGCTCAGTGAAATAAGCAGTCCCAGGGCAAATACTCCATGAGTCCACTGTTACGAGGACTCTAAAATAATCAAACTCGTAGAGCAGGGAGTCAGGGGAGCTGCCAAGGTCTAGGGGACGAGGAAAATGGGGAGTTGCGGGTATGAAGTTTCACTTATGCAAGACGAGTCTGTTCTGCAACTCCACTGTCCAGCATTGTGCTGGTAGTTCACAGCACTGTATGGTGCCCTTGCAGGTTTGTCAAGAAGGTAGTTCTTACATTATATGTTCTGACCACATTAAGAAGACATACAGTAGTCCACCTTTAGCCACAGTTTTGCTTCTCGTGGTTTCAGTACCCACTGTCAACCTCGTTCAGAAAATATTAGGTGGAAATTCTAGAAATAAAGAGTTCAATCGCTTTAATTGTGTGCTGGTATGAGCAGTGTGATGATATCTCAAGGTGTCTTGCTTCATCCTGCCCAGGACATGAATCATCCCTTTGTCCAGCGTCTCGACACTGTATATACTCCCTTCCCATAAGTCGCTTAGTAGCTGTCTGGGTTATCAGATCGACTGTCATGGCATCATGGTGCTTGAGTTCAAGTGACACTTATTTTACTTATTAATGACCCCAAAGCGCAAGAGTAGTAATGCTGGCAATTCAGATATCCCAAAGAGCAGTCATAAAATGCTTCCTTTAAGTGAAAAGGTGAAAGTCCTGGATTTAATAAGGGGAAAATGTATGCTGAGTTTGCTAAGATCTACAATAAGAACCAATCTCCTAACCAAAGAACTGTGGAGAAGAAAAAAATAATGCTAGTCTTGTGTCGCACCTCAAACTGCAAAATTTATGGCTACAGCGCATGATAAGTACTTGGTTAAGATGAAAAAGGCATTAAATTTGTGGGTGGAAGAAATAAAAAACGTGTTTCAATTGATGGCAACCTGTTGCACCAGAAAGCATTGAGTCTCTATGAAGACTTCAGCAAGGGATCTGAAATGAGTGACCACATTCACATAAACTTTTATTACAGCATACTGTTAGAATTCTTTTATATCAGTCATTGTTGTTAATCTCTTAATGTGCCTAATTTATAAGTTAAACTTGTTCTGAGGTATATATGTGTAGGGAAAAAATATAGTATTTATAGGGTTTGGTACTACCCACAGTTTTAGGCATCCATGAGGGGTCTGGAGTATATCCCCTGCAGGTAAGGGGGGACTGCTATATACAGAAACCTTGGGAATGGGTCTTTTATACATTCGGACTCAGGTTTGCAAGAAATCTAAGGAAGATCTTAATTTGGTGTCTACTTGATAAGTCAGCATGCCATTTTGTGAAATACTATTGTGAAATGCTATTCATCCTTCATTTTTGTGTTCGCTGCTATCAAATGCTTGCCTGGAGGGTTGTGCTGAGACTTGGTAGAACTTCTAGCCTTGGTTTTTGCTGCTACACCTCTGCCTCTTTGTACAACCTGAAAGAGACCTTAACAGGCACCCTGATAGCATGTGTCCCAGGAGATGTGCCTAATTTGACACCCACATTCTTCAAAGAAAAAATAACTAGAAATATAACAAGTTCGAAAAGGCAGGGCCCTATCAACACACTTTTCTGACTCATCTTAGCAGTACAATGGCAAAAAGATGTCCCTGGGAAAATACTGTAGCATAAGAAAGCTGACAATCTCTGATTGTAAAACAACCCATAATAATGTGATCCAGGTAGATGGCTGTGCTTTGGGAGACACGTGCACTATCAATAGTATCCTGTGTGCAGAATATGCTCTAAGAGAGCATGAACCATTTCTTCGTTTGCTCTTCTCCCGGTGTCCAGCATGTGTCTACCCAGTGGAATGAAGTAAACAGTAGTAACCGAATGAAAGAGTGAATGTTGCAAAGGATCTAGACGCAAAAACAAAAACCCAATTGTGTAGAACCCAAAGGGATCTTAGAGATCCATTTGTGCATCCCTCTCCTTACCAGCTTGTGAAACAGAGGTCATTAAAGAGTTTCTTATCTATAAAAATCATCCCAGAGCCCACAGAAGTAAGCCGCACGAGAGAACTATCCTTGCCAAGCCTCGAAAGGAAAGAGCCCTGTGAGCAAAGTGAGTCATAACCACCTCTTCTAATTGTGGGAACCAAACAGTAGCAGGTTGTAAAAGGAATATGCAATGTGTTCCCATAAACCATGGGGGAAGGCCCGGAGACAGTGTGTAACAGGCTCAAGAGCGTTCTCTGTTTTCTTATCAAACAGGGTGCTATCCGTGGGGAGGTGACAGGCTACTTAATAAAACAAAACATGCAGTCCCTGCAGTGACTTAATCACGCCGAGAGCCACTTTCATTCGGGAGCAAACTGAGAGAATGTACGTTATAAAGGGGGAGGCATCCGGGAATAAAGGAATGGCGGGCCATCCTGGGAAGAGAAAGAGAGCCTGTCACCACGGACAGGCAGGACACCGCTGACTGTCCATCTATTGAAGACTCACTCTGGCTGGTTTTCCCAGGAAGCGTGATGGGCTACACCCAACCACCCCCCTTGTGAGGACTGGCTTTCACATTTCAAAGAGGCTCCTTGAAGCAGCCCATAGCTACATTTGCTTTTCTTCAAATCTGTCTGTCTGTCTGAGAGAGCAAACATAGCCGCGGGTAAAATGTCACACTCTCTGCAGCTAGCATCCCCCACCACATTAGGAGGTAAATGTAAAAGTCACCCCCAAAACCATGAAGTCTGACTTGAGCTCTTCTTGCCTGAGACGGTCAGAAAGAACCATCAGGGTTCTCCTAACGATCAGAGGTGACGTTCCAATCATTTCTCACCTCATTTGTTTACACACCAGGCTGCCTTCTATTTGTCAGAAATAATTTCACTCATTCACACGCAATGCTTTGTGCTGGGCTCCTCCTTATATCCTAATGTGAGCAAGAAAGTCTTGGTTGTAAGGCTCACAGGGCTTGGTTTCTACAAGAGTGGTCCAGAGTAGGGTGTGCACTATGGGGGCTCAGCAGCAGAAGCATCCTGGGGTCCCCACTTCCCTCTACCCATGGGATTAGGTTCTTAAAAGAGAAGGGCCACAGGCCTGGGATGCTATAATTATCTCAGCCATTTAAGGATTACACTCCTGGGAGACTATAATTATCCAAATATTGTTGCATTCAGGGATATTGTACTTACAAGGGAGTGCCTTCATTTTTACAGGATCTTTCAAGGGGGCCCAAAGGGTGTGTCCTCTCTAATGTGGTTCCTAAAAGAAACTAGAAATAAACAAGTGCATCTGGCATGAGGGTGGGGCCAGGCTGAATCCAACTCACCCAAGGACTTTCGACATGGGCAGAGGAACCAGCTTCCTCTCTTGCCTTAAGAAATAGTTATCGGCCACTCTAGGCCACGGCCCAGGAACTTCGTCGCACCCATCTTCTTCTCCACACCATCCACAAATGCCTCTTCAGTCTGAAGTCCATCTATTTTGAGAATATTTTTTAAAGTTCTGAGCATTTAAGATGCAACTTCTTCCTGAGGCTTGTGTATCATATTATTCACATCATATCCCTCCACCCTGAGGACTGATCCTTTATTACTCCTTCTAAATCCAATGAAAAGTCACTTGCTAGAGAAACTATACAGCCTGAATTGGGGACATGGGGTAGGGCTAGAGAAAAAGAACAGGGAAGTACAGTGTGGCAAAGAGATGCTTAATTCACTTCAGTAAAATTTTTTTTCAATCTCACCTGAGGATATATTTATTGATTTGAGAGAGAGAGAGCGCGCACGCGAGAGAGAAACATTGATGTGAGAGAGAAACATCAATTGGATGCTTCCCCAATGCTCCTCAACCAGGGTTCGAACCCACAACCTAGGTATGTGCCCTGACTGCGAATCAAACCCATAACCTTTTGGTGTACGAAGAACACTCCAACCAACTGAGCCACCTAGAAGGGCTCAGGGAACTTTCTTGATTAAAATAACTAAAATGCAATGTTTACTATGTGGCAAGCACTATTCCAAGAATTCTGTCCCTTAATCCTGACAGCATCCTTATGAGGTAAGTAGTGCTACCATTCCCGTTTTAAAGGTGATAAAGCCGAGAAACAGAGAGGTAAGGTGGCTTGCTCAGTAGCCCACAGCTCGTTTGTCAGAGGAGGAGGACCAGCACCCACGGGAACCCACATGCTATCAGTGCTCTAAATTTACTTGCCACTTCTTAGTCCTTTGGTTTGACTAGCATGTTGTCATCAGCAGAGTAGATGAGTGTTATGTTCTGAATGTCCAGATGGCCCGGGTTCCTTTGAACTATATTATGACAGAGAACAGGTGAGCTACCATTACCCTGGGACAATACTATAAATGGCTCCTGTTGTCCACTTCCAGTGAATGCCAACTATTTCTGATCCTCTTTTCTGATATGGGAGGGAGGGGGGAGGGCAATGAGGGGGAATCCTATAGCAGATTTTCAGATCTAAATCTGCTTTAGCAAAGATATCACATCTGGAAGAGCAGCCTTAAGTAAGAGCTTCTAATTCGAGCATGTCAAACACGGCCCGCGGGCTGCATGCCTGGTTTATTTGGCCCGTGTTAGCCTTTGGGTTTGACATGCTTGTTCTAATGGGTTGAAAATGTGATCCCAGAAGCTAAGGAACCAACTATTAAGTGTTTCCAGGTGTGCGCATGTTCCCAGGGGACTACTGTGTGCCAGATCTGGGCTAGAGCTCCACTTATTCCTGAGCCCCTGTGCATCCTTGTTCTAAAAGGTGGCTATGCCCGAGCCAGTTTGGCTCAGTGGATAGGGCGTCAGCCTGTGGACCAAATCCTTGAGGATTAACAAAAAATAAAAAACAAAACAAAATAAAGCAGGCTATTATGACACTTTGAGTCCCAGGTATAACATCAATCAGGCCTTCCAATATTTGGCTACCTCCCTTTCTTGGTACATAGTTACAGCATCCATGACAGAAGGAGAGTTCTTTATAGAAAATGTCTAGCTAATGAAACAGAAACAATAAAGCACCACTTGTAGCCCCCAGTGAAGGAATGAAGGCAGGCTACAATTGTCAGTGAGCAGGAAAACAATTACCTAAATGGATGAGGGTGAACCTTACAATAAAGGGGTGAGGCTGACAGCACCCAAACCCATTGCCCAACCTTAGCACCTCTAGAAGAAATGCACTTGATGTGACGCCTGACATAACAGAACAGGAAGTACAAATAGCCTTGCCTAAATAAAGTGAACATGTGAACATGAATCTGATTAACTCTAGACCTAACATCCAGTTTATAGGAAATTAAAAAGGATAAAATAGTGAGTTAAAGGGAAGCAATCAGACAAATCTAGAAGTGAGACATTCTACAAAATAACTGTCCAGTTCCTTTAACAAATAGACAGCATGGGGGGCGGGGGCGAGGAATGGGGGGTACTTATATAGATGAAAGAAAGCAGGAGACATAACTAAATTTATGAACCTTGTTTGGATCCTTGAATTTGAACAAACCAACTGTAAAACGACATTTAGAGACAAATAAAGAACATTTAAAAGAAACTATGGATTCATGATATTTAAGGAACACTGTTCATGTGATGGGTGTGATGCTGATATTATGGTTCAGTTAAAAACAACAACAGCATTTTGGACAGGTGGTATGGAACTTATTTTTAAACATCCAAGTGAACCAATGTGAATGTATTTAATGTATGTTATTCTTCATTCATCCTGCTTCCTCTCTTTATGAAATAGCAAACATGTCAAATGAAACAAGAGGTGAGAAAACATAGCTTAAAAAAATCCCCATAGAACATAATAAGGAGTACCAGTGAACAAACACTTCTGAAGGAGTGACGTTACTTTTAGATAAGATACTGGCAACTGGTTTAAGCAACAGGCATCCAGTACAACTCCAGTTCAGCAAGCTGAGAGCCCTCGGAAAGCAAACAGTTCTAGGGCAGGACAGTATCGATGAGCCAGCCATGAACCCGAGCTTGGAATGAGCCTCATGTGAGCAGACTTTCTGCCTGTCATTTTAGATGTTTTTTAAATTAGTGGTTAGAGCCTGCTTTGTGCACTATGGCAGGTCTGCTCTGATGAGCGTTTCATGCTCGTATCTTACAATCCAGCACAGGATATAGAAATCAAAATTCCCAGAATACCTCTGGATATCACTCCATCTCAAAATATCTGAATTTCCTCCAAATGATAATGTGAAACTTTCATATGATATGATCGATTAAAAATCAGGACCTCAAGTTTCAAACACCAATGGGCAGGTAAGACAGCCCTTGGCCAACTGTCTCCCTACATACCTGTGTAATCAAACTGAACTTTGTGACCCAGAAATAGCACACAGATTGGAGGCCTTCCCAGGTTAAACCTCTGTACAGAAAGGAGCTTTAAAGATCCAGACAAATGCAAACTAAATACAATAAAGGTCATAACCATGATTTTCTAAAAATATATTCCCATTTACATACCCATTAGGTCCTAGTCATAGTGCTGTGCCTTAACCATTTTCACACCAATAAACATGTGCTGAATGAATGGGTGATTAGGGTGTAGTATTAGTCCAAACTGTTTCAGAAGTACCCAGTGGTTTATAAAGAAAAACTCAAACTGGGTTATAAAAAAAAAACACACATGGTGGTGAGGATTTATTCTCTGGTATAACTAGAAAATTTCAGGTCTAGTTTGGTTTTAGGTCCAGATGAATCAGGTGACACAGACAATGTTGCCCGGGGTTATCAGGGTGTTTCTCTCCATCTCTCAGTGTGATTTTCCTTTGTGTCTCTATTTCCAGAAATGCTCTGCCCAGGGCTCCAGCCCTCCAGGAAGACATGCTGCTCTCTGCAATCCCAGCAGAAATAAGTATTACACAAAAGGGCTGGAGTTCACTCTGATTAAGTAAACTTATAACCTATTCTTATCCCTCCACCAATCACAGGGACCAGAGAACTTGGTGCTCCACTTCATTATCCTGAGCCAATGACGGAGAGACTCCTCCAAGCGTTTGGTTTCCTGATAGGCCAGCCTGCACCTCAAGTCTATTCCTGGTTTGGAGTGTGGACCCCTACAGACCTGCAGGACAGAGGGCAGGACGGGTATCCCCAAACAGGTACCGTATTTGCCGGCGTATAAGACGACCCCCTAACATTTCCACTCAAAATACAGAGTTTGTTATATACTCGCCGTATAAGCTACCCCCTCTTCCGCACACCTTCCACACACCAAATAAAAGGTAAAACAATATCAGATTTGATTTTAACATTTTAATTTATATTCAAATGCTTATGACATGCAGGAAAACTGTCACAAGGCTGTATGTAATCAAACATATACATAAAACAGTGCAAGTTAATTACCGGTAAACATACCGGTAATTCACTAAAGAAAACACACTCTATAGACTGGTACCGTAGATGCTTCTCAGGAACACAGGCAAGCAGCCCACAACCTAGAGGGACTGTCAATGATAGAAGAAAGAT
>NW_006282748.1:1632408-1647999 GCF_000327345.1 Myotis davidii | reverse complement strand
GCGATTCGCGATTTTGCGCTATCATACTGGGTGTATGGTCGGCTGTGTGCGATTTTGCGAGTGTGGTAAAATCGCATAACAGCCGAGCATACACCCAGCAGCGCTGCTGATGCCGGTATGTGGAATGAAGTGGGCGGGCATCGGGAGGCCACTATGGCACGGGGCAAGCACTATGGGCAGTCTATCTGAAGTGTACCTGGCGTATAAGATGACCCCCCACTTGGAGGCATATTTTTCAGAGCCAAAAAATCATCTTATACGCCGGCAAATACGGTACTTGAGTATTGTTACTTACTGCCAGGGGCAAAAAATGAAAGCTCATTTACTTTTTGTTTCATACATAATTTCATGTTTTGAAATGAAAGGAAATGCTGCTAATGTCAAGTGATTTTGCTTATCCACCATTTGAGATGACTCCACAGCATTAAAAAGTTTGAATTCAAGGCAATGACAACGTATTTTAGAAAGTTAGCCCCTAGGAGCACACCGACATCATCATCACTGCCTAAGACTTGGTAAGTTATAAGTCCAGTCCTTCTGCCTCTTCCTACAGTTTGGAAAATCTAAAACTAATACAGAGAAAAAAGGAAAGAAAGACACAATAGGAGTCTGACTAATGTCTAATGATCAAAATAAACTGACGAACAAATAGACCCAGAGACACTGAAGCATGCAACAGACTGATGAATCACAGGGGGGAGGGGTGTGTGGGAAGAGATTAACCAAAGAACTTATATGTATACTAGAGGCCCGGTGCATGAAATTTGTGCACTCAGGCTTGAAACTAGAGGCCTGGTGCATGACATTCGTGCACTGGAGGGGGAGTGTCCCTCAGCCCAGCCTGTGCCCTCTCATAGTCCGGAACCCCTAGGGGAGCAGGCCTAAGCCATCAGTCAGACATCCTTAGCGCTTCCATGGAGGCAGAAGAGGCTCCCGCCACCACCACTGAGCTCACCAGCCATGAGCCCAGCTTCTGACTGAGCAGTGCTCCCACTGTGGGAGCACACTGACCACCATGTGGCAACTCTGCGTTGAGTGTCTGCCTCCTGGTGGTCAGCACGAATTATAGTGACTGGTCATTCTGCCCTTCGGCTGATTTGTATATTAGCCTTTTATTATATAGGATGGGACATCGGTAACACTTTCAACAATAAAGGAAACTTTAAAAATAAAATAAATTTTTTTTTAAAGAGCAACAAACTTTGAAGAACTTACGCCTCTAAATAAGTGCTTTCTCCAAAAGTGCCACAACAAGTGGGACCCTGCCCCCAAGAGACCACTCATCAGGAACCTCTTGTAAAGTTGCCTGCAGAGTCCATTTTCAAATGTCACTGGAGACCGGGGACCTTTCCCATCTTGCTCATTATAGAAGCCTCAGAACTGGCACCATTCCTGATACATGTTAGGTGCTTAATAAATGCTATTGAGTGGATAAGTAACATAGTTCAAATCTTTTTAGATTGGCTTTTAATTTTGATACCACCCCTTACCTCCTGCAAAAGGACTTCACTTTAAGTGGCTTTTGTCTCTTTGCATCACAGTAAAGGGAACAAAAGGTACTGAAGTTTAGTAAATGTATCTCATATGGTAACTTGTACAGTGTTTCCAGCATGCTATCACCTATACTCTTATCAAAATGACTCAGTAGGGAATTTTTGAAGATGGCAGCGTAGGTAAATGCCTGTACTCACCGCCTCCCACAACCACATCAAAATTACAACTAAAATACAGAACAACCATCATCCAGAACTGCTGGAAAGCTGGCTGAATGGAAGTCCTACAACTAGAGAAGTAAAGAAGAAAGCACACTGAAACTGATAAGGGGGGGTGAGGTACGGAATGGGCTGGTCCAGCACCCACATGTGCTGCTTTTCTAATTGGGAGGGGGATCATCTCTGCAGAGGCCAACTGAAGAAGCAAGGGCTCTCAGCCCCACACCAGGCCCCTATCCCAGGGTCCAAGAGCTGGTAAAAGAAGTCCCTACGGGCAGTGCAGGCTGTAAAAACCAGTGACACACAGAGGCTGCTAGAGACCCAGCCGTTCCTCTTAAAAGGCTGGCACCACAAACTGAACTTATAAGGTCCTGCTTCCTCTGAGCTCCAGCACCAGGGTGAGGCTCTGGGGAACACAGATACATACGAGGAGGAACTGGACTGTCTGGCATTGGGGCAGGAACTTGGGGGTGGCTTTCTCCCAGACGGAGATGCTCACAGGGATCATTGTTCCTATGCTGGGACCTCCCCAGTCACAGGGCTGACTGGAAGCCATTTCTATTTGCTCCACCCTGGTGATTTCTGAGACCCTGCCTCATCCAATTTACAACCCCACCCAAGCTATGTGCAGTGGCTTTTGCATATGAATGGCCTGTCCTTGCTCTGGCTAAAATCTCTCAAACAAGCTGTAGCTGGGTGGTGCTAGAATTGAGGTGCTAAGGTCACATGGCTACTAAGTGGCCCAGCCAAGATCCGTATCTCATTATTGCTCTATCACACACTCTTTAATTCTCACATTGTTAAAATCTGAGTGACCTGCAATAAATTTCTAAACAGTGCATACATTTCTAAAATAGTTGAACTAGGTAGAGTAATTTTTAAAATATTTTGCAGCAGCAGAATCCATTTTTCAAACCATAACCATAAACTCAATTTAAAAAAATAAATAAGTCATGTGAGCCCTCTCTGGTTCAAGGAGGAGGGGGTACCTAGAGTCCTGAGCTCCTCTGCTAAACCCTAACTTAACAAAATGTGATAAGGTTGAAAAGGAAGAGAAGATAAATTTATTGCAATAAAAATCTATTGCCTGGCTGGTGTTGCACAGTGGTGAGTGTCAACCCGTGAACCAAGATGACATTGGTTCGATTTCTGGTCAGGGCACATGCCCGCGTTGTGGGTTTGGCCCCCGGTTGGGGGGCATGCAGGAAGCAACCAATGGATGTTTCCATTGGTTTCTCTCTATCCCTCTCCCTTCCTCTCTCTCTAAAATCAATTTTTTAAAAAGATTACTGGCCATTAGTAGCCAGTACTCATGACCATCTCTATTGGGTTTTCAATAAGATCCCATGGATTCCAAAGGCTCTGCCAACAAGTGAGTTTATTGAAACTGCATACACAACAGAGTCACTGGGGAAGCTTTTAAAAATAGTGATGCCTGAGTCCCACATGGAGCCAATTAGATTAGAATCTCCAGAGGTGGAGCCAGGTATGTGTGTGGATGTGCCTGTGTGTGTTTTCAGTGCCCTCAGTGATTCTATTCTGCCTCTGGGATTGAGAACCCCTACCTTAAACTCCTCAGCCTAACATTAGAATCCTTCCTACCATCTATCATTCCTTCTCAGCCTGATTTCTCTACATTCTCCAGGTGGTCCAGCTAAGCCAGCTTACTCACCAACCCCTTCAAGCAACTTGTATAATTACAGTGATGGTGGCACTCATCCTGAGTGTCTAAAAAAATCTGATGATGCCTCTTGGAGCAAGAGAGTCCTGAATGACATTTTGAAGAAGAGCAGTGGACACAAAAGGGTGGATTTCCCATACACGGAGCTCAGCTAGAGTGAAGGTTGAGAATGCCTAACTCATGTGTGGGAGCAGGATATAACTGGGGGAAGCCATAAATGAGAAAAACAATGGATGAAGAATAGTCTCCAAAGCAGCAGGGAACACAATGCAATGAGCACTAAAAACCAGTGAGGTAAAAAAATAAAATAAAAAAATACCATGGAAAGTGAATAAGGTGAAAATAGACCCGCCTCTAAGCTATATGCCCTCATATATTTGCACCTGTTTCCAACAGCCAGCATCTGTTTCAGCCCCAAAACTGCCTGAACTAAACCAAAAATGGGAACTGCCCCCCAGTTCCCTAACCTTCAGCCACACCTCATGATTTCTTATCAGCCCAAGCCCAAAAATCTTTACAAGTTTTAAAATAGACCAAATTCATCTCATTATTTTTGATGTGGGTAGAATCAATGTGTGTATTCAACTTAAATGTAGTCACCCAACAAATACACCCTGAGGGCCTGTTCCATGCTGGGCACAAAGTTAGGCCTGATGACTTAGAGCTGAGGAGGACAGGCATCTTCTCTAAGCCAGGGCCCAGTTAAATGGGAGGGAATGACACATAACCAGTGACAGCTGTGTGACAAGAGCCGTTATAGAGGGTTCCATGGGAGCTCGAAGAAAGAGGCCCTAAGTGTGTCAGGAGAGGCCCTTCAAAGAAGAACAGACTTCTAAAGGGAAGGTTGAGCTGGAATTGTCCATATGGGCAGAAAAGAAGAACATTCCAGGCTCAGGAATCACATGGGAAAGGCACCCAGGCAGGACAAAGCAGAGCCTTTATGAGCAACTGAGGTTCCCTGATGGGGCTGGGAGGCAGGGGGAAGATTCTGGAGGGCCTCTGAGACATTTTTCAGAGTTGGGACTTTATCCTATAGGTAATAGATGACTCAGAGAGGGTGAGGATATGATTTCATTTCTTCCCCTGCCCCCTATGGAAGCTTAATTAGAATGGGTAAGACTAGAGCCAGAGAGATTAGTGTGAGTTGGTTTAGCAATGTAGTAGACACTACTCAAGTTCATTATCTACAATTTTCTCTCCTTCCTGAGCCCATGTAACAGCTACACAGTCCCAGCCGCCTTGCAGTTGAAATGAATGTGTCACTTCTAGGCTGAGGCACGTAAGAACTAGCAGCCACCGCAGCTCTCTTTCTCCTTGAAGCCTAAATCCTTAGCACCTCCCAACCTGTCCTTGCAAACAGCATCCACATTTGCATACATAAGAACTAAAGATTCGTTGTGCTGAGACATGAAGAATTCATTCCTACCACCAAGGACTTTGTCTTTTAGGAAGAGGGGAGAGAATAGCGATGAATCCATCCAAGAATAATACAAGGCAATACACTGCTGGGAGTAAAATCAAGTGGACAGGTTGTCATGCCAGGAGTAGTCTGGAAGGCTTCATGGAATAGGCAGCCTCTGTAAGAGCCTTGAAGAATGTCAAGTAGAACTTGAAGAGGTCACAGAGGTCACTGGGCAAGTGGCTGAAAGGAACATCACAAATATGCCTGCTTTAATTGGGAAATGCCTGACTTCTCATGGGCAGGAATCTATAAAAGGATGGTGATAGCTCAAGTTCCATCTGATTGTTTTTCCAAGTGAGGAAGATCGAGCCTGGTTTGTTTTTTTAACAAACCATATTTTTAGTGGAGTCCATTATGAATCTTACATTTTTCAAGCTGTCTCAAAGCTTATTTTATGTTGACATATTTCAAAGCTTGCAAAATCCTTGCGCAGGCCGAGATGGGGAGCTCAAAATGAAAGGAAAATGCATAGACAAGAGCATGACTTCATAACCCATTTAAGAAGAGGGAACTCGAGAGAGAAATGCTCACTCGCGGAATCCCTCATGTTATCGTCCTGCTATTTTAAAACGCTCCTGTTTATAGTCGGCCCTACTTGGTGAGAATTCGGTGCAGACCAGGTGGCCACCTTCTGCCCAGTCCCCTCAAAACAAGTCATTCTCTCTGGAATCACGATACACAGGGAACTCTTACAATTCCTTTGTTCAGTGTCCTGTGGCCTCACGTACCACAGAGCAAAAATACAGACTCCTAGGCTCAGCACTAGACTTGACTCATTTAATATAGTTCAGCTCCTAATACCTGATCCTAATTGATTTGTGTGATGACTCATTCAACAAACGACAAACTACCATACATAAAGCACAGTACTGAGTGCCAAGGGGAAGATGAAGAAGATGTGACTGATTCTTCTCTTCAAAGACCCCAGGTTCTATATTCCCTTGGCTGTGTGGTTAGAGCAGAGATTGCTCCAGAGAGCTGTTCAGGTGAATCTGAGTTTTCCCTGGTGTGGGAAATCAAACGACATCCTCTGATTTTGGAACTGTGCCTCTCTGCTAGCTATTTCTTGGGCAAGAGCCAAACTAAAGTCTCAGCCACAGCCAAAGTCAGCACCCTCTCTTCTTCCAGCCAGAGCGAGACCTCCAAGAGCCCTAGAGACTGCCCCGAATGTCGAGTCGTCTCACTGGTGTGAAATCCATTCGGTCACCCCAGGTTTTCACACAAAAGTAATTTGAGAGAGAAGCCATTCTTCCTTTGTTGGCCTGCTGGATGGGGTTTTACTCCACCATCAACCAAGTTGGTTAACGAAATTCATAATAGGTGTGGCGGCCTCAACAGAACTTACACAAAAGGAGCTCTATGCTACCCAGAGGGGAGAAAATGTTCCCCCTAAAATCTGATCAGTGACAGTCTTAATTGAACCATCAGAACTAGCAAGGGCAAGAATTCACTCTACTCCTCCCTTCAGCTTCCCAATGCACCTGGCTCTGATACCAACAGAAAGAGAGTGAGGCTGCAGAAACGTGCTTCTACTTCAAGGCATCCGCTAAGCAAATCCAAATACAATAACTTTTTCGCATGAAAAAAACAAGGGCTTTAATTTTCACTTATTGTTGTTGACTTAAGTTCCACAAATCCTACCTAATTGTTAACATAACAGCAAAATACCCTAATTTCCCAGAAAACCTCAAGTGAGTGATTACAGCTAAGGGGTTAACACTGGTGACTGGGGAGGCTCCTCAGAGGAGACTTTACTCTGGGTTTTCCGCTCCATTTTATTTTGTGGCTGGTTTGTTGTCTATAGTATCTGATTTATTTCCAGGCACTGCTTTCAAAAGTGAAAACATTTATTTTGTTTTGTCAAAAAATTGCCTTGCAAAACACACTGTTGCTCCGAGACATTTAATTGAACTGGCATCATCCTGTGTTAAAACATCTCAGTGTTAAGTAAACTTGACCCGTGGCACCAAAGCGCTCTTTCCTCTCCAGCTGTGCCATGCCACCGAAATGCATTTGCACATATGTCATAGCGCAACTTCTCCAGCTGAACAAGAGTAAACCTCCCTCTGAGAATTAATGAGGGCCTTCTCTTCACCTACCAAACTCTCTTACTCTTTTTGAAGGCAAAAACCCTTGCACCAAAAGTAGAGCATTTTTAAACATATATTTTTATTGATTTCAGAGAGGAAGGGAGAGGGAGAGAGAGATCAAAACATCAATGATGAGAGAGAATCATTGATCACCTGCCTCCTGCACGCACCCCCACCACGCCCCCCACTGAGAACTGAGCCTGCAACCTGGGCATGTGCCCTTGGCCAGAATCGAACCTGGGACCTTTTAGTCCATAAGCCGACACTCTATCCACTGAGCCAAACCAGCTAGGGCAGAGCATTCTTATTTCCTATTCCAAGTGAAGTGTCTTCCCTGGAATTAGCTGCCAGGAATGAGTGTCCACCCATAGAACTGGACTCCCCTGATGCGCTGAGTGGTTGGGTTAAAACTGGGTCAAAGTCTTCAAGAATCCTAAGAATCAGGAAAGTACATAATCACAAACATATTCACTACAGTATTCTTCTTAATTGCAAAGAAAAAGAGACAAAAGGCTCAACATTGGAAGATAGTTGAGAAAATATTAGTTTCATTCTTGTGATGAAATATTGTGCTTCTTTTAAAATTGTTAATAGAGAGTTTAGATGGCACGTGGAAATGGGTATTATAGCCCTGGCCCATGTTGCTCAGTGGTTAAAGTGTTAGTCGGAACACCAAGGGGTTGTGGGTTCAATTCCCGGTCAAGGGCATGTACCTGGGTTGCAGGTTCAATCCCCAGCCTTGATCTTGAAGTGCATGGGGGAGACAACCAATCAATGTGTCTCTCTCAGATTGCTGTTTGTTTGTTTTTTCTCTCTCTCCCCCTTCTCCCTCCCTCCCTTCTACTCTCTCTAGAAAATCAATGGGAAAAATACCTTCAGATGAGGATTTTTTTTAAAAAAGAAAGAGAGAGGGGGAAAGAAAGGGAGGGAGGAGGAAGGGAAAGGGGAGTGGAGGGAGGAAGAAGGGGGGAGAGGGGAGGGAGGGAGAAGAAAGAAATGGGCATTATACAGCAAGTTTAAAAAGTCAGACTGCAAAGTACAGAATGGCCTCTGCTACATATAAAAGGGAAAAAACTATTGAAAGTAATAATCTAAAGTGTGTATCCACTGCTGTGATGGGATGGTGATGGGGAGGGAGACTGGGTGTGGAGAATGATTATCCTGTTTTGTATTTTTCATGCTTTCCCCAGCTACCTCCATGTTTGGCTGTTGCTGCTTTGCAGATATGAAGGCAAAGGAAAGAAACAGGACCGGCCCTCCCTGGAGTATGGCCTTGTTATCACCATGGCCAATGTCTAACTTCTTTCAAGATGCTTTTGTGATCTTGGAATTGCATAGTAAGGGACTCATTTGAGAGAAGATTGAGTATCGAGAGAATGTGGAGTCACAAGATACTTTAACTTCCATTTTAGAATACGTGAGGAAGGAGATCTCAAAAGGAAACATCACTGAGAGTAGATGGCATGGAAGTTACGAGGACACCACAGCGTAGCCTAATGTGAGGTCAGGACCAACATGGCCGGATCTGAATTTACAATTAACACCTATGTGTGTGTCTAAGGGAGGAGGAGGGACACACGGAATGCACGTGCTTCACTCACACTCTCCCAGTTGTAAAGATCTTCTTTTCTATTTTGGGGGGGACCTGATTCCAAGATTTCCAAATGTCAGTTCCCTTACTCCAATGCTTAAAGCAATCCAATAAAGCTTAACCAGCCCCAGTACTGTAAATACACCCTCCTGCCTCTCCCCCATTTAGATAGGCAGATAGACACCTCCTAGCAGAGAAATGAGTTTTGCCTGGCTTCTTTAGGGCAATAAGAGAGCTGGGAATAGAAACAAGAGATTGAGTCCAACCCTTGTTTAAAATACGACAAGACAGGAGAGAATTTCCTAAGAGCAAAAATAATGAATGAAGAAGAGCAGATAATAATTTAAAGAGAAATGCTCTGTTCTTAAATGTGGTGTACCTCTGGGTTGTTAGGTTATTTTTTTAAAAAAAAAGAAAAGAAAAGAAAAAGAAAAACACAGAAAAGAGCCCCTTGTGGTTACAAAAATCACATAGCTATGTTATGAGGACCAATAAAACTATTAGCGATTGGCTCAGAGCCAAGAATCCATTAATGACAGACTGGTATCTATCCAGGAATGTAAAATGTTTTACTAAATAAACACTCAAGCAGGAAACATTCAACTTCTGTCATTATGTAAAACTTAAGTGTGATTCTATCCTGAAGTGGAACCGCAAACAGGCCAGTTCAGAGCGAGGGGGAAAGCAGCAGCAGCCCTGGTACCAGGAGGAACCAGCGGGACTTGAATCCTCTGCAGTGGCGCTGACCCAGCGGCTGCACACAGTGGAACACTATTGCTGGAGAATGCCAAGGGTGGCGTTTCAAAACAAAATAAAAGAAGGAACTTGTTTAGAAGGAAGTGGAGTTAGCCACCCGGGATAATGGTTAGTAATTAAACTATAATGACTGATTTTTATAGCTTTTCAAGGCTATGCAAACAAAAGATTAAGGCTAATTGAAATATGAGATTAAAATAGCAATTACTATTTGTTACTTGGGGCTAACTACAGCTTTCTCACACATATTTACATTTTTGTTCAGTGTAATGAAATCGTGTGAACAATTACCAATAAATAGATAACAAATTCCCCCAAAGCATGGAGCATCTGATAATAAATTAAAGCAGAAAAAGGCCTCCCTACTCCTGAAACACTTAGGACACGGTATGTATCCCATAATATTTAGGATTTTCCGTGTGAACTTCCTCTGTGTTCTTGCAGACTACGGGGAATAGTTTTCAATCTGATTATGCCTGAATCGGCATTCGATTTCATCAGGGTTTAAAGCTTCTGAAGAGTCAGTTAAGAAGATCTACGGGAGGTTAGACAAAATGAACGGTCATCCAAACAAACAAATCATTTTGGCTAAAACAATCACGTCTAACCAAAGAATACCTGGTTTGCTATTACCCCCTAACGCATTCTCCCCATCTTCTAACACAAATCTGCTAAGTAATGCTATACCCTCCAGATGTCTTTCATCCTTAGGAAGCCAAAATAAGTGGGGTGTTGTTGTTTTTTTAATGACAAGACCTGAATTATATTCTTGCAAGAAACTCAGGCTGTCTGTCAATGATGAGCCAGTTCAGACATTTCTATTTGTAAGACAAGATCATTTTCGGGATATTATTTTTCATGCTCAACTGTCAGAAGAAATGAAAGCCGGGTCATAGATTGTGTGGCTCAAGAAAGAAAATGTGAATTTAGGTACAGCCTTCAACGCCAAAGTTATGAAATAGACAGCTAAGGCACCAGCCACTGCTATACCCTGACAGCCTAGCACAAGCTTCACTGGGGAGCTGGGAACTGAAGGGGTAGCTCTTTAGAATGCCAGAGTCACGTTAGACCCCCCCATCTTTCAAATATTGTTGTCACCTGTCCTAAGACAGAGGCGGGAGGTGTCCGTGGCAACGGCACTCACCAAGCCCTTCTCTGGCATTACCTGTATTTCCATTATAATGTCCAGTGTCAATGTGTTTTTCTTAAACCAGACACAAAAATACTGCAGGAAAGCACACTTTTGAAATCTATTTACTACACATGCTTTTCTAGCACAGTAATAATTCAGGCATCTACTTTAATTAACAGAACTAAATCTGGATTAGTAAAAAAGGCTAAATGATAGAATTTTACAACAAAATCTGTGCATTTCAGATACATAAACTGCTTGCTATGATAAATAACCTGTTTATAATTAGAGAATCTCTATAAACTTAAAGAACCATAATCCAAACTTCAATTTTTTTTAAATCCTGTTGATTTTTCACTGCAATCCACCTTACAAGAACCATAAGTCTACGCCAGAAAGTATATTTTTAAATGTCCATAAATGTATATTGTAATTACTAGCATCAATTGGCCTGGGCAGATTTATGACTACTGTTCAGAATCATATCCCTGAGACTATATAATATTTATAAATTGAATTCAATTACCATAATATCAAAGACAGAAAAAAGGAAAAGATTTTTACAATGTTGCAAAAGAAAATTTTGTGATGCAAAAAATTAAATGATCCTGTCAAGACCTTGCCACATTATGCCGATGTCTGAAAAGCAGTTCATGCTCTGAAAACTGACTTACACTATTATTTGCTTAGAAAACTTCTTATTCCATGCCAACAGCACCTTTAAACCCAGTTCAGGATGAATTATCATGTCTAAATTAGCAAACTCTTAATTAATGGGTTTTTTTCATTTTGGGGAAATCTCTGCCCACAACCTGTTTCATCAAAAATTCTGCTACCTATCGCTGGTAATAATCATCCCTGATTGGACCCCAAAGTTAAGAAAAACATTCTCCCAAGTCCTGTAATAACAGGGTGACAGAAATGTCTTAAAAGATCTTTCCATAGCCTTTATCGGTAAGAATGACTTTTTAAAATATAAACTCAGGAGAAGAAATTTTTTTGACATACACCACCAGTACAAAATTGACAGTAATTAGTAAAAGAGGAAAGATTAGGCTAAATCTGGAAAACCTCAGAACAAAAGCATTCAAGATTAGGAATGGAAGCAGCTTTGAAACAACAAAGAGAAATGAAATAATGGGCTGGATATTATAGATAAAGCTCAATAAGGTAAATGCATAGAATTTTTTACATTCTCTAATATCCGGTGAACTAATTATTGTCTTGAAAACAAAACGTAAACTAATTATTTATAATATATACCAAGCAGCCACAAAAATAACATTATTTAAATGGCTTGCAAAATACAGGTTTGTTTTTTTCATTATAGAAACTAAAATATACATGGAAGATTTATACTAGTGCCAGAAAGACAGCAATGTCCTTCTTAAGTCTTGGTATTAGCCTTGATCTTGAAGTGCATGTGTATGTGTGCGCACACGCACACATGTGTGTGCACACACCAACAACTGGCAACAGTATTCCACAAACAGACAAATGTTAAGGGTAGGAAACGTAAAGGTGGAAAAGTGATAAAGTCCTTATGACTCTCTTAAATGGAGTTAAGACCTATTAGGTCAAGCCCTGCTGGGTAAATAAACTGCTCCCTGGTGTAAATTAGAAACGTTGGAGGTGCATTAACTTTTTCAGGCCCCTGAGGTACTGTTTAGTAAATTACTGTTCCAGTGAACTAAACGATACCCTCGAGGCCTGAAAGAGTTAATGCACCTTCAAAAATGAGCAATTTACTCTCCTCTCACCAGTAGGATATCACACACCTGCACACCCTTGCCTCCCCAGCCGAGCATTGTAGATACGATGTATTTGTTCATTCACTCACTCACTCACTCACTCACTCACTCACTCACTCAATGGCTGTTCACTGTGCATCAGGTCTGAGCTAGGCAATGTTCTAGAGACACTGGGAATACAGCCATGAAAAGACTGACAGACTTTCACAAACTTGACATTCTGGTAGGGGAAGACAAACACTCAATGGGAAGACAGTAAAACAAGGTGACGTTACCATCTTGGGGGGTACAGTTACAAGCACCACTAGCCTCAAATACAAGGCTTTGCCGAGGAACAAGAAGGTTGGTGCACCTTGGTAGAGGGGACGATAAGAGGAGGGTGCCCATTTTTACCAGAAACTCCCTGCTTAGAAAGCAAATGAATGAGGAAAATGGAAGTGGTGGGGGGACAGCCATCATTTTTTAAAATTAGAAGAGAGAACTGACTTCAGGATGCTCTGTAGCACTTGGACAGAGCTTTCCAGGAGGAAGGAAATAAGTTGCAGGGGATCCTAGAAGAAAAGTTAGATGATCAGTAATGGTTTTTAAAGAGATCCTGTCCTAAATTGGACGAGATCCATACTGGTTAGGGTTTTCCAGAGAAAGAGAACAGGGTGTGTGTGTGTGTGTGTGTGTGGAGAGAGAGAGAGAGAGAGAGATTGTTGATTTTATGAGAGAGAGAGAGAGATTGATTGATTTTATTTTAAGGAATTGGCTCATGCAGTTATGGAGGCTTGGAGAATCCCAAATCCTCACGGAGAATCACAAAGCCTAGAGCCCATAGCCTCTGCCATTCTGATGTGAATCCGACTGTGGATTCAGTCAGGCCTGGGCTTGAATTCTTTTTTTTTTAATTAAATCTTTATTGTTGAAAGTATTACATATGTCCCCCTTTTCCCCCATTAATCCCTACTAACCTGCCCCCATCCCAGGCCCTCATAACCCTATTGTCTGTATCCATGGGTTATGCATAGATGAATACAAGTTCCTTGGTTGATCTCTTCCCACACACCCACCCACCCACCTCTACCTTCACCCTGAGATTCCACAGTCTGTTGGAATGTCTCTGGATCTATTTTGTTCATCAGTTTATTTTGTTCATTAGTTTCCACATATGAGTGAGATCATGTGATACTTGTCTTTCTCTGACTGGCTTATTTCACTTAGCATACTCTCCAGGCCCCTTCATGCTGTCTCAAAGGGTAAGAGGTCCTTTTTTTTACTGCTGCATGGTATTCCACAGTATAAACATACCTCAGCTTTTGTATAGTCTCATCTACTGATGGTCACTTGGGCTGTTGCCAGATCTTAGCTATTATAAATAGCGCTGCTATGAACATAGGGGTGCATACATTCTTTCTGATTGGTGTTTCATGTTTCTTAGGATATATTCCTAGAAGTGGAATCTTTGGGTCAAATGGCAGTTCCACATTTAATTTCTTTAGGAAACTCCATACTCTTCCATAATGGCTGCACCAGTCTGCATTCCCACCAGCAGTGTACTAGGGTTCCCTTTTCTCCACATCCTTGCCAGCACTTGTCATTTGTTGATGGTAGCCATTCTGACAGGTGTGAGGTGATACTTCCTTGTCATTTTAATTGTATCCCTCTGATGATCAGTGACTTTGAGCATTTTATTATATGTCTCTTGGCCATCTGTATGTCTGCTTTGGAGAAGTGTGTGTGTGTGTTCCTTCTCATTACAGCAGTCCCTTTAGCATTTCTTGCAGTACTGGTTTGGTGATGATAAACTCCTTTAACCTTTATTTGTCTGGGAAGCTCTTTATTTCATGATCTATTTTGAATGATAGCCTTGCTGGACACAGTAATATTGGTTTCAGATCCTTCCTTTTCATTACCTTGAATACTTCATGCCATTCTCTTCTGGACTGTAGAGTTTCTGATGAGAAATCTACTGACAGCCTTCTAGGAGCTGGTTTGTAGGTAACAAATTGCTTTTCTCTTGCTGCCTTTAAGATTCTTTTTTTGTCTTTAATTTTTGGCATTTTAATTATGTGTCTGAGTGTGAGTCCGTTTGGGTTCTTCTTGCTTGGGTTCTTCTGTGCTTCCTGAACTTGTGTGACTTTTCCCTTCACCAGGTTAGGGTAGTTTTCTGCCAGTATTTCTTCAAACACATTCTCTATCCCTTGCTCACTTTCTTCTCCTTCTGACACATCTATTATGCGAATGTTGTTATGTTTCGTGTTGTCTCACAGCTCCCTTAAGCTGTTCTCCTGTTTAGTTGTTTTTTTCTTTTTGGTTCTCTGAGTGATATTTTCAAGTCTGTCTTCTAATTCACTGATTTGATCCTTGGCTTCCCCTAATCTGCTTTGTATTCCTTCCAATGTGTTCTTTATTAGTGTTATGTCATTTTTTATCTCAGACTGTTCTTTTTCCATAGCTACTATATCTTTTTTCATACTTGAAAAAAAGAGCATTTTTTACCATCATTACTCTGAACTCTGTTTCAGATAAATTTCTTATCTCTGCTTCATTTATCTCTTCTTTTGGAGAATTCGCTAGTTCTTTCATTTAGGGGTTGTTTCTTTGTTTTCTCATTTTGGTTGTCTGTTTGGAAAAAACAAACATTATTTTATTTATTAATTGGCCCTGAGTATCCTGTTTGGAACTATCAGCAATGCACAGCTTGTGGCTCCCTCTGCTGGGGGTGGGTGCCTTTGGAAAGGACTAAGATGTGCACCAGGATCTGCTTTTCCTAGCCCTGGTCCCATACTTAGATCAGGCAAAGACACAAAGCCTCCAGAGATCTGCCTTTTCCTGCAGCCTGATTGTTATCAGCCTTGGTTAGCCTCAGTTTACCCACAGGGTGGGGAAAGAGGTCTTCCAACAGGGTGGAGCAACTTCCTCCCCCCTCCCCCCCACCCCCAGGCAAAAACCGCCTGTAATGCAAAGTTCCACCACTGACTGTATTCTTTATTAGTGCTACGTCATTCTTCATAGTTACTGTATCTTTTCTCATGCAGTTGAGCATCTTTGCCATCATTACGTTGTACTCTATGTCTGATAAATTTCTTATCTCTATTTAATTTAGTTCTTCTTCTGGGGAATTCTCTTGTTCTTTCTGTTGTTTTGTTTTTCTCTCCCCATTTGGGCTGCCTGCTTGTATTTGTGTCTATGTATTAGGTAGATCTGCTACACCTTCCAATCTCTAGTGCAGGCCAGCATCAGACACTGTTTCTGATTGGTCCTGAGTATCCTGTTTGGAACTATCAGCAATGCACAGCTTGTGGCTCCCTCTGCTGGGGGTGGGTGCCTTTGGAAAGGACTAAGATGTGCACCAGGATCTGCTTTTCCCAGCCCTGGACCCATACTTAGATCACGCAAAGACACAAAGCCTCCAGAGATCTGCCTTTTCC
>NW_006282748.1:1622796-1632302 GCF_000327345.1 Myotis davidii | reverse complement strand
CCCCCCCCCCCCCACCCCCAGGCAAAAACCGCCTGTAATGCAAAGTTCCACCACTGGAGAAAGATTTCCTCCACAGAGTGAGGGAGTGACTCGGCACAGGAAACCATGGTTGCTGCCCTCCCACCTCCAACCCCAGAGCCTCCAATCCTGGCTTCTGCTCACACAGCTCCAATCCACTCTGCCGTCCCTCTGCTAGAGCCCAAGATGAGTGGCTACACACTAAATTTTGTGTGTTGGCCCTTTAAGAGGGTGCCTACATTTCCAGCCACCTCTGGTTGGCAGACAGCATCCCAGCTGCTTTTCACAGCCAGATGTTATGTGGGTACCTTTCTCAGTTCTAGTGCCCTGGGCTCCACTTGGGTTTTAAGACCCCAGAGTTTTCAGTGGGAACCCCCCACCGCTGAGCTATCTCTCCAGAACTTCAACTGCTGTCTGTGGGAGACTGTCCAGCCCTTTCCCACCTCTGCACTTCCTACCAGTCTCTTGGGGTCTCCATTTTCCATCCTTGGTTATCCAGGTTCTCTCCAACTAGTCTTCAGTTGATTTTTTCAGGGTGGTTCTTCTATATTTTAGTTGTGTTTCCAATTTGCTCCTGGGAGTGTCAGTGTTGCTTCCACATACTCCATCACCATTTTGGAATCTCTGTTACAAGATATTCAAATCAATCCACAGGTTGTGGCTCCCTCTGCTGGGGGTGGGTGCCTTTGGAAAGGACTAAGATGTGCACCAGGATCTGCTTTTCCTAGCCCTGGTCCCATACTTAGATCAGGCAAAGACACAAAGCCTCCAGAGATCTGCCTTTTCCTGCAGCCTGATTGTTATCAGCCTTGGTTAGCCTCAGTTTACCCACAGGGTGGGGAAAGAGGTCTTCCAACAGGGTGGAGCAACTTCCTCCCCCCTCCCCCCCACCCCCAGGCAAAAACCGCCTGTAATGCAAAGTTCCACCACTGGAGAAAGATTTCCTCCACAGAGTGAGGGAGTGACTCGGCACAGGAAACCATGGTTGCTGCCCTCCCACCTCCAACCCCAGAGCCTCCAATCCTGGCTTCTGCTCACACAGCTCCAATCCACTCTGCCCTCCCTCTGCTAGAGCCCAAGATGAGTGGCTACACACTAAATTTTGTGTGTTGGCCCTTTAAGAGGGTGCCTACATTTCCAGCCACCTCTGGTTGGCAGACAGCATCCCAGCTGCTTTTCACAGCCAGATGTTATGTGGGTACCTTTCTCAGTTCTAGTGCCCTGGGCTCCACTTGGGTTTTAAGACCCCAGAGTTTTCAGTGGGAACCCCCCACAGCTGAGCTATCTCTCCAGAACTTCAACTGCTGTCTGTGGGAGACTGTCCAGCCCTTTCCCACCTCTGCACTTCCTACCAGTCTCTTGGGGTCTCCATTTTCCATCCTTGGTTATCCAGGTTCTCTCCAACTAGTCTTCAGTTGATTTTTTCAGGGTGGTTCTTCTATATTTTAGTTGTATTTCCAGTTTGGTCCAGGGAGTGTCAGTGTTGCTTCCACATACTCATCACCATTTTGGAATCTCTGTTACAAGATATTCAAATCTGGGCTTGAATTCTGACACAGAATAGCTGGGTGAGTGCAAACAAATAAGGTGCTCTCTTTGAGCCTAGTTTTCCAATTTGTAAAAGGGGACAATAATAACAACTACTTCAGGGAGTTTTTGGTGACTATAAAATGAGATGATAGAAACTGTGCCCAGTTCATTCAACAAATACTAATAAATTCCAATTGTTCACTGAAGAGTCTTTTCATGTCTGTTCTCCAAAATCCTTTAACACTTGTGCATGTGCACATGTGTATGCATATGTACATTTCTATGTATACAAGTGTGTGTGTACATGCATGCACACATACACATAGATGCCAAGAACAGGGATATGTCCACAGCAAAATTCTGCCGCTCAGGTAAGGAAACCAGAATTCCCCCAATGATCCAACATGTTTCAATAGCCAAAGAGAGAAGAAATCTCTTTAGAGGACACATCACATGCCTCAGAGAGCAAAGTAACTCTTATCACACTCTCTCCTCCTCTCTCCTTCCCACTCCTCCTCTGAATTTTCTCAAAGGCCCCTTTTTTCTATATGTTTCAGGAAATTGCACAGGCCCAAACACTGTTTTCTGCATTCAGGAAACTAAAGTGAAGCAGACTCAGTTGATTTTTCTCAAGGGTATTGAAGGAATTGGCTTCAGAGAGTCTTTTTGACACATATGTAGAGAAATTGGGAAGTAAAATAATAACATTTTCTAAATAAGTTCAAAAAAGCATTTGCTAAATAATAATTAATTGTTGCTGTAAAACATCCACATGAGTTAAGTATTTTCTAGGTAGCATAATAATAAATCCTAATAATTACATGCCTGTAGTAAAACCAACATCTTGCTACTAAAATACTGCCAGTAAACATGATGGGTTAAACCTGAGAGATGTCTGAATGAGGATGGAGCCCTGGGTCGCTCCCCTCAGGTCACTCACATATTTTTCAGTAGCCAGTCCCTTGAAAGAGAGAATCTCTTTGAACAAGGAGAGTAAGTGCAGCCTGCAAGTTGTGTCAAGTTGGGAGAGACAGCTCACATTATAAGGTACAAACAAGCCTCACCGCTGAAAGCACCACACATGGCAAGGCAAATCCCGGCCTGGTTGTGTCATAATTGCTTTGCTGAATGTAAGGCAGCCTATTTAGAAGCTGCTCCACTTAATGGGACAGCTTTTTAAACAGGCCACCCTCTTATAAAAGCGAGAGGAAGAGACAATTACTTCCAAGAACTGCGTATTTAGCAATCGCCTGTGGGGAGCGCCAATTGAAGAAAGCCAACAGACAGTCAACTTGTCACTAAGCAGGAGATAACCTAAGAATTTTTTTTAAAGTACTCTGCTCTAGTCCAATTCTAAAATAATAAAAACATACATGAGGTTGGCATTTAAAATCTAATGGTCATCCTAAGCAGTGGTCCTACCTATAACAAGCACTTTGTTAGAATTGCTAGATGGGGAGAACGTTCTGAGATGCCAAACCAGAAATGATGCTTTTGGGCTTCAGGTCTCAGCCAATTCATTGGGTTGTTTGTGACTTTAAATATAAAGTTTAGTGGAAAATACAATATGTGGGTGAAAGACGTCAGGCATGACATTTTCCTATTCACATTTCCAATAAGCTCCTACAATAAAGGTAAGCTGAAGGTGGCAACACTCATTTAGCCTGCCCAGGAGTCTCATGACTGCTAAGCAGTGGAACCAAACTCAAAGCCCTTATTTCCTAACTAGAGGCCTGATGCACGAAATTCATGCAAGGGGCTCAGCCCTCACAGCTGCGGAGGCTTGCCTTGGCCCTCGAAGCCCCGGCTTCATCCAGTAGGTCATCTGGAAGAATGTCCAGAAGGTCATTCGGCTGTCTGGTCTAATTAGCATATTATGCTGTTAGTATTATAGATTCCATGTTAGTGCTCATTCCACTAAACTACACTGCAAATAATCATGCATTTTTGAGGTCCAGAATGTATGTGAGGTAGGCGTGTGTGCATATATATATATATATATATATATCCCGTTCCATCATGTCAACAGAAGCTATTATTGAGAGTTTTGTTGGTTTAGGACAATAATCATATAAATGACCATTTTAGAAAAATAGCTTTATGATGTTGGAAAATGTTCATGATGTTGTTAAATCAAATATTTACACAATGATATATACAATGATTCCAATTTTGTAAGAAGCGAACTATAGATACATGTGACTGTGTGTGAGTAGATGAGCAATCATTAATAAAAAAAATCATTAAAAGTCTGAGACTATGAGCAGGGAGATATAACTGTTAGGGGGTGGGTACACAAAAGATACATATTCTGTGGGGAAAATACAATTGCGATGTTATTAAAGATATTCACAATATTAATTTTAAAAGATCTTTTTCAAAGATAGATTAGGCCAAGATGTAACATTGAGTACATTAAGAATGCCACTGAAATAATAATGTAAAAAATATCTGTAAGCATTGCTAGGTTATATATTGCACTGACTGTCTCTAAATATACAATTCACATCTTCAAAAGTTTCACCTAACAGATAAGATCTAGTTGCAAAAAAATCTGTGTATTTGATCTGGTGGACTTTGAGAATTTTTTCAACACGAGTGTCCAAAACACCTCCAGGTGCTCTGATGGGTCCTGCTCATTGAAGAGTTGGAGGTGCTTTTAATAGGGTTGAACAGAGAATGCCTCTGAAGGAACAGATGGGAAAGTTACCTGTATAACTGCACTAGTGCTGCTAGCTTATTAACTGCTCAGTCCCAGGAAGTCACGAGGATCCACAGGTAATTTCTCTTTCCTCTGGCTTTGTTTAGTGTATTGTCAGTTTCATAGCGCTTGTAATGTACTGTCTAATTATATGCTGGTCTAGATGAGCTTCAAAGACAGGAGTTTTCTACTTTCCTGAAGGTTTGGTCCCACCCCCATTAAAATTAGATGTTCTGTTTCTGACTCCTGAATAGGCACGTTTCTATGAGGAGTGCTCAACTTTCAGTGCTGTCACTTCTTCCCTCTGGGACCCACCTCTTTCTAAGCTCCAAATGCAGATTCCCGTGCTCTGTTTTGAAGACCCTCTTCAGGAACTGTGGGCTCTGAGCAGTGATTGACTGCTGACTGTTTCTCAGTCTCCTGATCTGGTTTCTTCTTTTCTTCTTTTCTTTGTTAACATTAACTCATTCTGGGTGCCTTTTAGGGCCTCCTCCCTTCTCTTTCTACACTCACTCTGAAGAGGACCTTCTCCAGACCCAGGGCTTTCAATCTATACCATTTATACACTGATGATTCCCCAACTCACTTCTCTAGCTGGGAACCTCTCCCCTGAACTCCAGACCCATATGTCCACTGTGTCCCTGTTGAATGTGATCATCATCTCAGACTTCATATGTCTAAATCAAACACCTGCACATCCCCCTGCAACTGCTCCACCTGCTGCTCCCTCTATTTCAGTTCACAGGAACAGCCCTTCTTTCAGTTGCTCAGGACAAAAGTCTTGGGGTCACCCCTGATTTGTTTTTTTCTTTCACCGTTTCCAATTCATCAGGTAATTGTCTTTACCTTCAAATTTTATCTATAATTTGGCCATTTAACACTTCCTCTGTTCCCACCAGGGTCCAAGCCACTGTCATACTTTCATTTGGTCTCTAGACCTCCTCTGGTGCCCCCTCCAGTGGCTTTGTTCTTACGCAGAATAAAAGCCAGATCCTTACCATGGTTTCCAAGGCCCAGTACAGTCTGTTACTTCTGTCCCTCTTGCTCACTCGGTTCAATACTCTCTGGGCCCTCGTCCCTCAGGTATGCCAGGCCACCTAAGGGTGTTGCCCTAGCACACTCTCTGCCTAGAATGCTCTTCCTCCACAACCACGTGGCTCACTCCTTCAGCACTTTCAAGTCTCCACTCAAATGTCACTCTCTCAATGAGGCTTATTCCAAAGACTTCATTTTTTTTTCACTTTATTTTTTTTTTTCACCATACCACTGTCTATGTCTGTGGGTTGTGAATATATGTTCTTCTTTCATCCAGTTCCCCCTCCCCTGACTGACAGCTGTCAGTCTGTTGCATGCTTCCATGCCTCTGGTTCTATTTTGTTCATCAATGTATGTTGTTCATTTGATTCCACATATAAGTGAGATCATGTGACATCTGTCTTTCTCTGACTGGCTTACTTCACTTAGCATAATAATCTCCAAGTCCATCCATGCTGAAGGTAAGATCTCATTTTTTAAGTTGCAACACCAAGCCCATCCTGCACACCCACTCCCTGTCACATTGCTTTATTTTGTCTCCATAACATAATCACTTTCTAACAAAACTGTTTATCATTTACTTATTTTTAATTATAGTAAAATACACATAAAGTTTACCATCTTAACCATTTTTAAGTGTATAGTTCATTACATTCACATTGTTGTATGATCAAGCTCCAGAATTATTTCCATCTTGCTAAACCTCAAAGTCCATACCCGTTAAACAATAATTCCCCATTTCCCCCCTCCTCAGGCCCTGGAAGTTACCATTTTATTTTCTGTTTCTATGAATTTTACTACCCTAGGTATCTCATTTAAGTGGAATTATATAATATTTGACCATCTGTGACTTTCTTTATGTCACTTTGCATAATATCCTCAAGCTTCACCCATGTTGTAGCATATGTCAGATTTCCTTTCCTTTCTAAAGGCTGGATACTATTACATTGTATGTAGAGACCACATTTTGACTATCCATTCATCCATTGGTGGACACTTAGGTTGCTCCCACCTTTTAGCTATTGTGAATGGTGCTACTATGAATGTGGGTGTATAAATATCCTTTGAGACCCTGCTTTCAATTTGGGGCGGGGGGTAGTGATATACTTAGAAGTGAAATTGCTGAATCATATGGCAATTCTGTTTTTATTCTTTTGCAAAACTGCCATACTGTTTTCCATGGTGGCTATGCCATTTTATATTCCCACCAGCAATGTTTCAATTTCTCACCAACACGTGTTATTTTCTGTTGTCGTTGTTGTTGTTGTCTTATAGTAGCCATCTTAGTGGGTGTGAGGTGGTATCTCACTCTGGTTTTGATGTCCATTTCTCTATGATTAGTGATGTTGAACATATTTTCACATGTTTTTGGTCATTTGTATATCTTCTTTGGAAAAATGCCTATTCAAATCCTTTGCCCATTTTTTAAGTCAGTTATTTATTTATTTCTGTTGTTGTTGTTGAGTGGTAGGAGTTTTTTACATACTCTGGATATTATTCTCTTTTCAGAAACATGATTTTTTAAAATTTTTTTCCACTCCACAGGTTGCCTTTTTTATTCTGCTGATTGTATTCTTTGATGCACAGGAGTCATTTACTTACTGTGCTTACTGTGTTGTTGTGTGTCTCCTCCTCTAGCATGTAAGCACCACCGGGGCAAGGCCATGTCTATTCTATCACAGCTGTATCCCCAGTGTTCAGAACAGTACCTGGGACTCAGTGGGATCTCAAGAAATATTTGTCAGATAGATGAATGAGTGAGTGGACGGGTTAGGGATGTGGCCCAGGCTATTTGCAGTTCCTGTGACCCACATGCATTGCAAACGTGGATGAAATCCAAAGCATAACTAATATTTATTAGAACAAGAGTTTACAAATAGGTTTCCTGAATTAAGGGCTTAAAAATACACACACACACACACACACACAACCTTCTCTCCTATACAGCAGATTCCCAGGCTACCTGAAGAGCATGTCGCCTCCTTAGGAGTCCATTAAAGGGACAATGTTGGATACTATGCACACAGACCCTGCTCTCCCTGCTCCATTTCCTTTGCCGGGATTACTGGCTCTCCTCCCTCACCCTGCCCCTTAATGCCTGGCCTCTCTCCCAGCCCACTTTCCTTTCTGGGCTGCTCCCTATGGCCTTCTCTCAAATTGCAGGGCCCCGACTGTGTCCCCATATCTGCTTTATGTCGAAGGTCCCAGCCCGCTCTGTCAGGGATCACTTTGCCTCCATTGTTCTGCTGTGGACCACACACTGGGGCAGGGCTCAGGTACCCTTCACTCTAAGGAGGCCTGTGGGAGTGGGGGGGGGGGAGGCATGAAAAGGGACAATGATTGAACAGTACTTAGGAGGGAGTTGTTAAATGTCAGCCCCGATTAATGACAATGGTAATTTAGAATCTGCTTTTGGTTTCCATTGTCAGGCTTTGCCAAGTTTTCAACGTGCTATTTCAAAGGGTTCCGGGCCTGGCCGATGCTGCAGGGGCATCGGTGGACCAGGGGGGTGTGGTTTAAGAGGAGGGACATGCCCGACACAGTGTGTCCTGTCATTACCAGGGTCCTGTCTGGTCAGGTGCATCTCCTCATTCGAGTTCACCAGTATCCACCCACCACAGTGCAGCCCTTCAGAGACAAGAAACCTCCATTCTTTCATTACAAAGACAAGTTGTTAGGGTTTGCCTTCTTCCTTACTCTCTCTTCTAGGTTTGTATGTTGGCCCAAGGGGTGGGGGATTGGGGGAGGGCAATAATTACACTTCCCAACTGAGAACAATGGACATTCACACACTCTGTTGCAGAGGAGGGTTATAATAAATTGTTTTTTATAAATGCATTAATGTAAAGCCCAAGGGTGGGGAACGTCTGGCCTGCATGCCGTAAAAGGCCAGCAAGATCATTTAGCCAAGGCATTAGGGGTGAGTTCATTCAATGTTTGACCAAATACAGCCGGCTAATCTTAAATTGCTAATTCTGTATAGCCCACGAATGTTGTTATAAATATCCAAACGGCCCTTGGCAGAAAAAAGCTTCCCCACCCCATCAGCTCTTGAAGTTCAGATCCTGACCCATCTTCTTTCTAACCTTGGACTCTTAGCAAACCACTAATCCCTCCAGGATTCACTCCCCATCTCTGAACAAAAATGGTGATGATTATAGAAGTTACCTGTTATGAGAAGTAAACATGATGCCGCATATGACACCCTAAGAACAGTGTCTGACACATGGCAACTGCCCAACAAACGTTAGCTATTCCTATCCTTGTACAGTTAGTGAAGGGTCAGAGGTCTCCTCCTTTAGGACACATTTCTCAACTCAGACCTATTTTCATTTTGGACCTGATCTTTCTTGGTTGTGGGAGGCTGTGTGTTGAAGGATATTTAACCACATCCCCGATTTCTACTTACTAAATGCCAGTAACCATCACCCTTCCACCTTTCACTCCGCCCCCACTCCCCACCCCCGTGATGACAATCAAAAAAATGCCTTCAAACATCACTAAAGGTCCCTTAAAAAGGGATGGGGGAGGGAGGGTGAACCTCCCTCCTGGTTGAGAACCTCTGCTTGAGAATAAGCAGCAAAAATTACAGAAAGGTGCATATCTACTGCTGTGTGCCCCTGGGCAAAAAGAGTTTTCCTTAACCTGGGAATTTCAATACTCTCGGAGCGACTCTGAAGAGTTATAAAATGACAGAAAAGTATCCCAGCACACCTCGTACCCTTGTAGTCTTGGTCGGCCACCTTTAGTCCCTCCACACCGCTTTCCTCCCTGTCCTCCAAAGGGGGCCCTCCCTTCTTTAGCTCCCATCTGGCTCAACTCCCACCAAAGAGGAAGCAAGACCAGCTGCTGCAGGCAGGGCATGTAGTGTGTGCGTGTGTGTGTGTCCATCCCTGGCACAAAGCCGGCACATACTAGGCGCTTAATGAAAGCTTATTGAGTGAAAGCAAAAGAGGTGAGTCTGAGGATTTGAGCTCAGCTTCATTTGTTTTGCTATTTTCTGTGCTGTTTTGTCTCATAGAACAATATCACCCTTTCAAAAAGCAGCAAATTGCACACAAACCAGAATCTAAGTGGTAGAACAGGACAACAGAGGCGCAGAAAAGGCCCCAGCAATGGAAGAAAAAGAGGAATTGACAAAGGAGTGATGGTGGCGTGATGGGGTGTCCTCTGAACCAGCCTGGGGAAATTTTTATTCTCTTTTCAGCTGACAATTTATCTC
>NW_006282748.1:1613386-1622780 GCF_000327345.1 Myotis davidii | reverse complement strand
CCCTATTTTTGGGTTTTAATGAGCAAGGGAAGAGGAAGAGGGAGGTCCCCCCAAGAGGCTTAGAGAGATTAAGTCAGTTCACCCTTTTCTCCTTCCTGGCTGCCCCAAAAGGTAAAGTAGGGGAACCGCCTCACCCGTGTGAGATGTCTCTTCTTTCAGAGACAAATGAGAGCTAAGAGCAGACCTCGGAGGAGAACTCAACAGTAAGAATAACACTACCAATATCTAGCCCTGACACTGACATGGAGGAGAAAGGGAAGAAATATATGCAAACACCGGGAGATGGTAAGTGAACAAGAACATCGGGATTGACCCAGTGGTTCTACCTGCTAAGAGTTCATTGTCTTGGTCCTCTTTTTCTTTTTTTTAAATATATTTTTTATTGATTTTTTTACAGAGAGGAAGGGAGAGGAACAGAGAGTTAGAAACATCCATGAGAGAGCAACATGGATCAGCTGCCTCTTGCACACCCCCTACTGGGGATGTGCCTGCAATCAAGGTACATGCCCTTGACTGGAATCGAACCTGGGACCCTTGAGTCTGCAAGCCGATGCTCTATCCACTGAGCCAAACCCGTTAGGGCGGTCCTCTGTTTCTTTTGGCCATAATCTGGGCTCAAATCATTGACCATCTGAATTGTGGGCCGTTGGTAGTAGAATCTTGAGTGGGGAAATGACCCAGATGGAAATCTTTTACTGGATTTTAATGGGTGGAGGGTAAGGGGGACTTAGAAAGAAACACATGTCTCCCTATAAAGGCAAAAATTCATTTCCCCAAGAGAAGAAAGAGACAAGTGCCCCACACCCTCAATCCTCCCAGTATGACAAATGAAGACAGGGACAGGAAAAGCTAATGCAGGGGATAGTGGAAATGGGCCACACGGAAAGCTGGGTGAGCTGAGAAAACTAAGGTGGAAAAGAGGGATCTTCCCTCCAGCCTTCTTAGCCTCTTCTTTCCTATAGTTTCCTGATACGGCTGATTTCTGAGACAAAGGTGTTGTTGCTCTCATTTTCCAGGAATTCCATTTCATTCATTCCTCCCACCCCCACCCCCGATGCTTTATCAGAGGAAGATTTCAGATGGGATTTTGCTCTGAACTGCTTAGACTATGGGAGTCCTTGGAAGTGCTCTTGGATAGCGATTTTGTTAATGGCCACCTTGAGCTTGCGTGGCAGAATATTGTAGACAGTTATCTTGTCAGGATCTATACTTTACAGTAGTGGCTGCTCTTGTTCTTCAGTTGAGCATCTGTTTAGCCACTTCCTTCAGAGACTTCTGCCCTCGGAAAATGGTGCTGATGCTGCCAGCAGCATTACCTGGGTCACATGCTGCCATTTGCATTGGCATCAAGGGCTTGCCGGGTGACCTGTGGCTCAGCCAGAACTCAGTACTAGCAGTGCCTATGCTAGTGGGTGAGGCAAAACCAGGCCATAAAAAAAAAGAAAGAAAAGAAAAAAGGGTGAGATAAGAAGTAGGAACTACGGAGACTCCCAGTTTGTGAAAGTTAGTACTTAACTGGCCAAGGAAATGAAGACAGGCAGACCAAGATGAGATGGCTCAGTGTCTTCGTCAGTTTAAGCTGCTATAACAAAAATGCCATCAACTAGGTGGCTTAGGCAATGAATATTTATTTCTAACAGCTCTGAAGGCTGAGAGGTCCAAGGTCAAAGTGCCAGTCAATTCAGTTCCTGGTGAGAACCCAGTTTGCAGATGGATGCCTTCTTGCTGTGTTCTCACATGGATGGGGTTGGCAGAAGAAAGGAAGAAAACTCTCTCATGTATTTTCTTATAAGGGCAGTAATCTCAGCATGAGGACTCCACCTTCATGACCTAATTACCCCCCCCTCCAAAGGCCCCATCTCCAAGTACCATCACATTGGGATGAAGACTTCAACATATGAATTTAGAGGGAACACAAACACAGGGTCTATAACATTTGAGTCACTGTCTATCAGAGTGATCAGCTTGATGTTTCAGGAGCAAATTAGAGCACTCCATTATTCATCATCTCCACCAACCAGTAGACAGAGAAGATGGTATTTGGCCATGGTATCGAGACTTTGGGTAAGCACCATGAGATGGTCAGGGTGCTGGTCACAGATCTTGCTAATGAGAAGAGTGCCCATACCAAACCTCATGTCTCCCACCCAGCCAGTGAGCCAGTAGGAAACCCTGAAGCCTGTTACAGCTCTACGTCCTTACTCTGATGGAATTGTAAGGATTATCAAGATAACTTTAGATACTTTATTTCAATGAAGCCTTTCATCTCTTCTTCCTCCTTTCTGTGGCCTTTGCCTGCTCCAGACTGACTAAAGATAAAGCTGTCTGGCCTAATGATCTGGCCCAAAGGACTTGAGCAAACATAGTCTTTGGTTTATAATCATCCCAGAAGATACGGGGAACAGGCTACTACCTGTAGTGCATTACAACACCTGGAGATCTGGTCTGGCTACAGATCACTTCTCTACTCTAGAGCTGGCAGGCTCAATGCTGTGCTCCTCACTGAACACCAACCAGAACTTAGCACTCCCGTGACTGCATACTGGACAGTTAAATAGGCTACCCTCAGGGGTAGAATTTTTATTTTTTACTCACCTCAAAGTATGTGGAGAACAAGAGAATCATACATTTTTTTCCTGCTTCTCAGACACTATAAGAATGGCACATGGCCCCAAGAGCTGCAGCCACTAGATCTGAGTTCAGATATTCTAAGACTGCTGCAGTTCTAGTTCCTTCTTTATTTTTCTAATTGTTAGATGTGTCTTCTCTGTTCTAGTAACTGTTACTGTACTTAGAAGAGTGTTCAAGCCCAGTTCAGTGGTTCAATAATCATTGATTGGTTTAAAATGAGAAAAACTTTGCAGACTGCTAACTTAACAGATATTGCTCATGCTCTGTATTTCTCAGCTGTAACACGTGGGTAGATTTGGCTTGAAAGAGGGAGAAATTTCAGTAGTATCAGGATAGCAATTTTTCAGGGTTCCATTCTGTTCTGTTGCTCACTTTTCCTGTTGTCAGAACTGAAGAAGCACCAGCTACACATACATCAAGATAAGAGCTGTGCTTCCATTAATGAAAGGGGAGGGTTCACCGGGAATCAAAGAGTTTTTTACATGGCAAATGGTAAAAGGGAATTTGTTTCAGGGTCTTATCTAGCTTTTGATCATCTGGACAGGCTTACAGAAGGAGAAAAGTTGGTGTTTATTTTAAAGACAAAAATTGCTTTTCATTGCATCAAATATGTGTTGCAGCTGCTTAGACACACTTCTTTGGAGGCAAACAGGGGGAAGCCTGTTGAACTTTGGTATATACGGCGGTATTAGAAGAATTGTTCCTAATGCAACCAGTTTGTAAAAGTCACGAGGACTTTCAAAATCCACATCCCACTGCCTAAACGAACAGCATCCTACAATAACCAGAGGTTGGACTTCCCCCCAGGCTGCAGATCAGCCACAGTATAATAACATGGGACGGCTGCTGCCTGGTTTCAGTGAAGCACTTCTAGGGAGAAGACCATGTCTTTTCCACCTTCCGATTCTTAACAGAGTGTTTTGCAGATGCTAATAAACTTTTACCAAGCAAATGAAAGAAACAATGGATGGATGGATGAATAGATGGAAGGATGGATGGATGGATGGGCTTTTATCAGTATTCCAGCGTGTGATTATCATCGCTACAAGTTTTTCTCTTTGTGAACAGGAGAAAAACAATTGAATCCCCAGGGCAACTTTAATTCCTAAGCTGATGTCCACCAGTGAAATATGCTCCACTTTGCTCCTCAGATGTTAGATGTCTGGCTAGCCCTGGTTAGGTCATCCCTGCCTTTTAACCTTATTTTTATAACCTCCAAGAATCTCTTTGCTTCCGCTTCTCTTCCTTTCCTACCCTCAACTAATCTCCCTTCTTGTGCTTTCTTTACCTTGCCCCACATCCTTTTATCAGATGTAACCCTTTCTATGGCAAGTAAGAAAACCCAATCCAAATGGCTTGAGTGCAAGATAATTGGTCTATTGCTCATGTAACTGAAAATCCCAGGGCTAGAGCCAGCTCCAGGCCTGGGGCTCAGATTATATCATGGGGACCCAGTTTCTCTCTTCATCTATGACTGTCCAGTATGTTGTCTGTATTTTCTGAGAGGCCCTCCCCTGAAGGTTGGAGAGTGTCTGCAGCAGCTCCAGTTTATATCCTTCTCGGTTCAAATTCAGCATAAAAGGAAGGGCCATCTTCCTTCATAGTTCAATACTGAATCCCAGGATTGAGCATCCTTGGCTCTGATGAGCTATGTGCATACACATGTACCAATCACTATGCCCAGGCAGTAAACACACTGTTAATATCAGACCAAGTGTCACATTCCAGTGCTGGGACTTAGTGCAATCAACTAAACTCGCTCAGCACTTGAGCTAAATGTTGATTGAGGGTGTTTTCCCCAAAACATGCTCAGGGCATTGTAACCTCAGAAAGTGGGTATGAATGTCAAGTGGTACACACAGCAAACACTCCCTAGCGTCCAAACTTGCTTTCTAGCCCTGACTGGTTTGGCTCAGTGGATAAAGCCTCGGCCTGCAGACTCAAGGGTCCCGGGTTCGATTCCGGTCGAGGGCATGTACCTTGGTTGAGGGCACATCCCCAGTAGGAGGTGTGCAGGAGGCAGCTGATTGATGTTTCTCTCTCATCGCTGTTTCTAGCTCTCTATCCCTCTCCCTTCCTCTCTGTAAAAAATCAATAAAATATATTTTTTTAAAAAAACACTTGCTTTCTAGTTTTCTTCTCATTTCTCATTGGCACCTACAGGATTCCACATATTCCCTCTCCTTCTTTTCTTTTCTTTTCTATATATATATATATATGTATATATACTGATACTTCGGTCCTACGTCAACACGTATTAGTTCCATTTTTGTCCCTGGTGCTCTTGAACTCTTAAGCAATGTCTCTTTTTTTGCCTTCTCCCACAATTTTCACCTGGATTTTAACTCGCCACCATTATCTTCAAGAACTGGCCTACCTGCTGGTTGTAAGCCTAGCACCAGAACTATAACATCTGCTGGAACTGTTTGCTTTCTCTGGTGACCACAGAATCTCCCTCATTTTTTATCAGCTTTTTCCTTCTGTTTCTCTAACCCCATCAAAACCAAATATACCCAGGCTTCCCCATCCATCTTAGGAAACAAGACAAAACCACTTTCATTCAGACTTGGCAGCACGCCAGCCTCCACCCTTCTCCTTCCTGTTCTCTGTCCCCTCCCCCATCACACTATCACCCCATCTCAACCCCTCCAGGCTTAAGCCTGTCTCTGCTTTCTTTCACCAAACTCATTTCTTGCATCCCTGAAGCTCTGTTTCTGGGGCTGTCTCCTTTCACCACCCTCCCAAAGATTTCCTCACAGTCAAAATATTTGTCCTTTTTTCTCCCTCACCTTCCACATCCAAATTGCCCTCAAGACCCTTCAAGTAGACCCTGCAAGTGTCACTTAGCTCTTTCCTCTCTTCTCTATTCCTTCTACCATATCAGGAATTCTCTCAAAGCTTACCCTTCAATCTGTCCTTCCATCCAATGCTCAGAGTTGATTTGTAAAACATTCCTCATCTGCAACAACATTTCATGGTGAACCATGGGAAATAATTCATTTGCTCTAGCTCAGAATTCAAGGCTGCTCATCATGTACCCTCCTCTGCTGCTGCCATCCTAGGCCACTCCACATCCCAGCTGCATCTCCCTGCATGTGCCTACACTGATCCTTCCACCCCAAAGAACATTCTCACCCTCCCGTTCACTACTTCAACAGCGGAAGCACGCCTATCTTTCTTCAAGACCCCCATCCACCATCTCCAACTCTGTCACTAGCCGTAGAGCCCTCTCCCACCTTGAAGAAGAGTAAGCTCTTCCTGGCTGTGCTCCTCTAAGAGTTATCGCCCTGATTTATAGCTGTGTGTGTGTGATTGTCTGAAAGTACCAGACCACGAACACTGTGGGTTGCCTCGTGTCCGTCCCTGATGCCTCACACAGTGCCTGGTACACACAGAAGGTGAGGTCTTTACCACCCCTCTGTTCCCAAAGCTTCATCTGCTTCACATTTCTTCCATTTCCAAAACCATAGCCTATAAGCAGTGATGGCGAACCTATGACACGCGTGTCAGAGGTGACATGCGAACTCATTTTTTTGGTTGATTTTTCTTTGTTAAATGGCATTTAAATATATAAAATAAATATCAAAAATAGAAGTCTTTGTTTTACTATGGTTGCAAATATCAAAAAATTTCTATATGTGACACGGCACCAGAGATAAGTTAGAGTTTTTCAAAATGCTGATACGACGAGCTCAAAAGGTTCGCCATCACTGGCCTATAGAGTTGTTCTTCTGTCCCCTTTATCTGACCCACAACAAGAATCCACAGAACCCTCCACACTTTTTCCATGACATCTTTTTCGAGCAAAATCAAATCTGCTTCCAATAGCTCACTCTCAGCCCTTGATCTCCCCGCTTCCTCACGTCAGGTTCTGCTGCCTCCACCTGTGCAAAATGTCATCCATCTAACAAGTATGTATTATTTACCAACATTTTTACTTAATAAATATCTGTTTTCCTTAGGGACCTTGCCATCACATGGAGCAATGCATCATTCACTTGTGGTCTCCTTGTGACAAAAAGATGACCAGTTAGGTCACTTTTTCAATTATCCTAATTTTTCTGTTTGTATGTTTGACCACAATCGCTCTAAAACCTATCTCTCCTCCTCCATATGTAAACTAAGGTGAGGGTGACTATGTCATTTGCTAACCAAACCAGATTCTTGGACAGTGAACAAGGCAGCTATCAACAGTTTCACTGAGCAGCAGGTGTACCATGGGACTGTTCCCAGCCTATCAGTACATCTGGTCTACCTAACCATAGCCCAAGAGCTTGGGTATTCCCTGCCAGGATCCACCACTTTAAATGCCTCCACCATGATTGGAGGTTTCCCCCATCATCTCCTTACTCCAGCCTCAATACTTTTCAGTGAGTCCCCACTACTTTCAGCATTAAAGTCATAGTCTTCCTCCTCTTCCTCTTCCTCCTCCTCCTCCTCCTCCGCTTTGCCACAAGTCTGCCTGACCCAAGGTCTTCGTTCCGTCCAGCAGATGCTGGAGACTTCTGTTCCTTTTTTTCCCCCGTCTCTTCTTCCATCCAGTCCTCACCTCTAGGAATCACATCCCCTTCATAGTTCCAACTTACTTTTCTCCTCGTAATTAAAACCAACCTGACGTTCACCACCACCAGGAATCCGGCCATGATTGTGAAGAATCGGGGAAGAAAATACTCCTATCCAAAGCCAAACATTAACTCCCCCATTTATTTGCATTATTTACAAGAAAGAGGCACCGAGAAACTAAAAGGGGGGAGGAGTGGCAATGATGATGTTTATCCACATCACCTTTCACATTTTAACCTAGAAGCACCTTGCAGAGAGGATGCATGCCTTCTGCACGATTCAAACACTAGCACGTGT
This sequence comes from Myotis davidii, assembly GCF_000327345.1. Taxonomy (NCBI): domain Eukaryota; kingdom Metazoa; phylum Chordata; class Mammalia; order Chiroptera; family Vespertilionidae; genus Myotis; species Myotis davidii. The sequence continues at coordinate 1,615,289 of NW_006282748.1, read as the reverse complement.
GTATCTGGACAATCACAATATCAAGGATGTTGAGGGATTTCTCAAGGAATTAATGCGCATTTGGGGGCAGCTTCTGTAGATTTCAAAATAAAGTTGCCCACGATTGTACCTAGGGGCTCAGAGTCACCAGAGAATATTGCTAACCTTCTGTTCTCGGTGGCATTCTTCAATTAACAAATGTTCGTAGTTTAGTCCTAAAAGTCTGAGCATTTGGGGGAAATGGGTGCCCACGGCGCTGTGTGCCTGTCGGCTTCTCACCTTCCCAGGCGGCTGCTCCCTCTTCTGGTCAAGGCTAAGGGACAGCACAGGAAAAGGCCCACCTCTCCCCTCCCTTTGAGTACACTGAGGTGGAGCGTGAGAAGGACAGTTCATAGCCAGTGTGGTCCAGTGATTGAGCGTGGACCTAGGAGCCAGGAGGTCACTGTTCGACTCCCCGCCCGGGTTGCAGGCTCGATCCCCAGTGTGGAGTGTGCAGGAGGCAGCCCATCAATGATTCTCTCTCAAAGAGAATCTCTCTCTCCCTCTCCCTTCCTCTCAGAAAGACGGTTCATCTGCCTTTAGCAAGACACACAAAGATGTGAGATAGGCTGGGCTCAGCTGTCACATTGGGTTTCACCAGCTTTGCAAGGCTTTCAGGCTCATCGGGGTCAGAGTGCCCACCATCGCCCTCAGCCACTGCAGAGGGTGAGAACAGCTCTTCCTCCCCAGCCTGCAGGCCTGCAGCTCGGTGTCCTGGTCCGGCCCACCCGCTCCCTGTCAGCTCTACACCCGAGGCCCTGCCAAGTCCTTAGAAAGACGCCAAAAAGTGCTCCGAAAATGAACAATTAATTTTGGCTGTCAAAACAGATACTAAGAGGAGCCCAGTTAGAGTTCAAGCATTTTTTCTCTACCAGCAAACCCAAGGCCCTGTCAGCCCTAAGAGATGGAGCAGAATCCCTCGGGATGTTCACGAGACAATATGACACGGTGGCTCAGACCGCGGTGGCCTTGGCTTGTGTCGATACCAGCTTGGCCTTTTCTCTGGCTGTATCCACTGGCATTTCATTTACCCTCTCTGAGCCTCGGTTTTCTGATCTGTGCATTGGGGGGGTTTCTTGTCGATAAATCTCTTAACTGCAAGTCGGGGAGGGGCAGGATGCATGAAAAGCATTACTTAGCATTACTCCTGTCCTATTGTCACAAGTCAGCAAGCGGTGCTGTTTTTCATTATTACTGTTGGCGGTGACATTACCAGGCAAAACCTCCTGCTACACCTGAAAAGCAGTGGTTAAACCTGTGTGCTCCCTCTTCCTGAGTGATTGGTGCTTCGCCCAGAATTTCAGACAGTTTTCTGAAGATCAGTTCCTTTGGGGAAGCCTCACTGGTAAGTAACAATTTATTGATTCGGTAAAAACATTCCACGTGAATGGAAAGCCTCAAAGAAAAGAGACATCATTTCCGCTGTTGTTCTACCCCCCTCGCCCTCCCGCACCGTGAGGCTGTAGCATAAATGGCACATAAATAAGCAAAATGGAATTTGAAAAGCAAGAGGCAGAGTATTCTGAAAAATTGAGGGTTTTTTGTAAATCTTTATGAAAATGCATCTGTGTCACACCATAAAAATAATAACCCAGGCAGCGCCCTCGGCGGCCCCGGCTCTGTCTCCCGCTTCCCCCGCTTCCGCCTCCCTCCTGGTCCCATCCGGTCTCCACCTTCAGACCCACCTGCAGGCCCGGCCCCCACACGGGTTTCCCACCTTCACTCCTGATGCCCACAACCCTGAGCCCCACCTTCGCCAGAGTCACCCCCGAGGTGGAGGCTGCGCCCCCCGCCCGCCCGGCCTCTGCGGGCCCACACCCACCTCTCCCGGGGTCCTGTCCCCCCGACGGGGTGGCTCCGAGGGCGCGGGCCCCACACCACCCTC
>NW_006282748.1:1606764-1613197 GCF_000327345.1 Myotis davidii | reverse complement strand
GGGCCTGGCTGTTCCCTGAGCCTCTTCCCCAAACTACTGGCCATTCTTCTAACCGCCCTGAAGGCCTCTCCCATGCACTGGGCCCAATGAGACAATAAAGCTTCTTATAGCAAAAGTAAATAAATAATAATAACAACCCAGCCTACTGGTTTTCGTCTTCCAGCCCTGGATGAGCGCTAGCTCATTATTCCTTCCTCGCTGTTCAGTGGGTAGGAAACCAACTGCTTCTGCTCTTTGGGGCCCATAAATGAACATTCTACCAGCACCTCCCAGGACATGAGCTTTCTCCCCTCCCAGGGCCACAGGTTCCCAGAAAACTCAAGAAAGCAAGCTCTGCCAAAACCGGTTTGGCTCAGTGGATAGAGCGTCGGCCTGCAGACTGAAGGGTCCCAGGTTCGACTCCGGTCAAGGGCATGTACCTGGGTTGCCGGCACATCCCCAGTGGCAGGTGTGCAGGAGGCAGCTGATCGATGTTTCTCTCTCATCGATGTTTCTAACTCTATCTCTCTCTCTTCCTCTCTGTAAAAAATCAATAAAATATATTTTAAAAAAAAAAAGAAAGAAAGAAAGCTCTAAAGCACATTGTATTAAAACTGAGAAAAGTAGGCAAAGGGTCGATGTTTCTCTCTCATCGATGTTTCTGGCTCTCTGTCCCTCTCCCGTCCTCTCTGTGAAAAATCAATAAAATATATTTTTTAAAAAAAGAAAGAAAGCTCTAAAACTGAGAAAAGTAGGCAAAATTTTCTCTGTGTGTTTTTTTTAAGCTCACACTGGCTCCTCTTCCCTTTTCTATTCCCAATGATGCATTTCCATAGTACTAGGGAGAATTTATGCCTACACTCTCTCTTTTTAAAAAATATATATTTTATTGATTTCAGAGAGGAAGGGAGAGGGAGAGAGAGCTAGAAACACCAATGAGGGGAGCAAATCATTGATCAGCTGCTTCCTGCACAGCCCCACACTGGGAATAGAGCCCACAACCCAGGCCTGTGCCCTGACCGGGAATTGAACCGTGACCTCCTGGTTCACAGGTCTATGCTCAACCACTGAGCCATGCTGGCCGGGCCCATTTTTAGTTTTTGAGGAAACTCCATACTGTTTTCCACAGGGGCTGCATCAATCTGCATTCCCACCAGCTGTGTACTAGGGTTGCCCTTATCTTCCCATCCTCGACAGCACTTGTTTGTTGATTTATTAATGGTAGCCAGTCTGGCAAGGATAAGATGATATCTCATTGTAGTTTTAGTTTGCATCTCTCTGATAATTAGTGACATCGAACATTTTTTCATATGTCTAGTGGCCATCTGTATGTCCTCTTTGGAGAAGTGTCTATTCGAGTCCTTTGTCCATTTTTTAAATTGGCTTATTTGTCTTCCTGGTGATGAGTTTTATAAGTTCTCTATATATTTTGGAGATTAACTCCTTATTAGATGTATTATTGGCAAATATGTTCCCCTATACAGTGGGTTCTCTTTTCATTGTGTTGATAGTCTCTTTTGCTGTGCAAAAACTTTACAGTTTGATGTAGTCCATTTGTTTGTCTTTCTTCTTGGTTTCCTTGCCCTAAGAAATATATTGGCAAAAATATTGCTATGCAAGATGCCTGAGATTTTACTGCCTATCTTTTCTTCCAGGGCTTTTATGGTTTCACAACTCACATTTAAGTCTTTTGTCCATTTTGACTTTATTTTTGTGTATGGTGTAAGTTGGTGGTCTCATTTCATTTTTTGCATTTTCCCAACACCAGTTATTGAAGAGACTATGCTTACTCCATTGTATGCTCTTGCCTCCTTTGTCATATACTGATTGACCATAAATGTGTGGGTCAATTTCTGGGATCTCTGTTCTGTTCCATTGATCCATATGGCTGTTCCTGAGATAGTACCAGGCTGTCTTGATTACAATGGCTGAGGCTATTCAGGGTCTTTTTGGTTCCATGTAATTTTTTTAAAATATTTTTTTTAGATCTGTGAAATATGGCATTGGTATTTTAATATGAAGTGCATTGAATCTATAGATTGCTTTGGGTAGAAGGACATTTTAATGATATTAATTCTTCCAATCCATGAACACGGTATATGGTTCCACTTGTTTTTATCTTACTCTATTTTTTCTTCAGTATCCTATAGTTTTCTAACTATAGGTCTTTCAACTATAGGTTTATTCCTAGGTACCTTACAAGTAAAAAAACATATTTCTAAATTTATTATATTTATTGAGTGTTTGCTATGTGTTGGGCACTATTGTGCAGAAGATGCTAGGAATAGAGCACTAAACAAAACAAGGACAAGAAAAATATATTTATGGGGCCTCATTCATTAAACTTAAGAGTTTTAGAAAAAACTAAGTTATTAAATCTTTTACTTTTATACACTGCATATTAATGTTAAAAACAAGTTAGCTAGTCACTTCAATGCACAAAATGTCCACTAAGGGACACCAAAGTAATCATATTGATGAGGGTCTCCACTCATCCTTGTATCATCAATGCCTAGCTCTCCTACAATTCTCAAAATCGTGTACAGTTTGAGTGTTATCTCCTCCTAGATTGTCTAATTTTTTTCACATCACTCACAACTAATCTGAGTTAACCATGATTGTTTTCTGAAAATGCAAATGTCTCCAAGATTGAGGAGCTAAGAGATATTTACATCTTCATGTATTTCAATTAAATTGTGTTTCTCCGACATCTGAGTTAAGGAATAAACTTTTGATGGAGGGAAGAGAAGAAAACGACTTTGGAGAAAGAAACATTTACAGAAAGGGTAATCTCTAGATTGAGGACATATTAAGGTGCAGGGCTGGGAGTCTTCCGGGCAGTTGGGAGGATGGGGGAGCTGGGTGAGTGGTACAGAAAGAGTGGTGTGGCCCTAACCGGTTTGGCTCAGTGGATAGAGTGTTGGCCTGCGGACTCAAGGGTCCCGGGTCCATAGTCTGGGGCAGGTGCCTTGGTTGCAGGCACATCCCCAGTGGGGAGTGTGCAGGAGGCAGCTGATCGATGTTTCTCTCTCATCGATGTTTCTAACTCTCTGTCCCTTCCTCTCTGTAAAAAATCAATAAAATATATTTTTTTAAAAAGAAAGAAAAGAAAGAGTGGTGTGAAGATGCAAAGAATTCCTCCACTCAGGAAAGAGAAAGACCTCTTTTTGTTTTCCCAGTGATTATCCGTTTCCCAAATCCAGAAGAAGTCAAAATTGCTTTGTTAAAAAAGTCCATTTGGGTTAAAAAAAAAAAGCTTTTACAAAATGACCTGAAAATGCAAATGAGCATTGTTTCCATAGGAAAATGTTTCTCAGCTATAAGCCCACTTACAACTAGTCTATTGAAATATGACCTATTTGTAAATTGACCATTATTCTGACTATCAAAACACAAAACCCACACGCAAGGCAGTTTCAGAAACCTCTAGAGCAGCGCCTCTCAACCTGTGAGTCGCGACCCCTTTGGCGGTCGAACCACCCTTTCACAGGGGTCGCCTAAGACCATCCTGCATATCAGATATTTACATTACAATTCATAACAGTAGCAACATTACAGTTATGAAGTAGCAACGAAAATAATTTTATGGTTGGGTCACAACAAGAGGAACTGTATTTAAAGGGCCAGAAGGTTGAGAACCACTGCTCTAGAGAATCCACAGAAACTCATCAATGACCTAAACTATAGGTTTCTCAAGGCAAGCCTGAAGCTAAGAACTCACTGAGTTTTGCAATCCATACCCAACTATCCCAGCAGCCACAACTCATGTATTCCAAAACAGCAGACCATGCTGGAGGCCACTGTGGCAGCTTCTCCTCCACCAGCTGGCTGCCCTGTCATCGAGGCTCATTGCAAATTTCTCACACTGACATTTAGGGATCAATTACAGAGCAGACAGATCATCTGTGGGCACAATTATTTAGAGGTTAACTCCTTGGGCTCTAGGGTGTGAAAAAACTAGGTTTAAATCTTAGCTACTACTTTCCGGCTGGATGACCATGACCAGTTAATTAAACCCTGCACCTATTTCCTCATCTGTAAAACGGGAATTATCCTAACGCCTACCTCATAAGTTTCTGGAGGGTTTAAATGAGATAATACATGGGCAACAGTATTTCCATCATGTGGTAAGCACTTGGACTTACACTTGTACATGGGTTCCCTGATTTACAGCAAGTGAACAAAAAGAAAAACATTTCATATCTTCTGCTTCCAATGGGCCATAAGTGTAAATAGTAATTACCGACATCTTGGTTGGCCTAGGTAATTTACAGCTTTCTTTTTTCAACATTAAAGAAACCAAGAAATAATCTAATTCCTATGTGGGCTCTTGAGATGCTGAAATGGGGCAAAGGCCTATAAACACTGTTCTAATAGCTGAGAGGGATTCGGTGAATGAAAATTTCATGAAAAGAGAGTTATGGAAGAGTTATGAAGCAAAAGTGTCATTCCCTAAATGATGGCTTTTAAAGTAACCAGTGTCTTTTCAGACGTTCAGTCGCATACTGGAACAAAATACCACTGACAACTATTCCTTGACAAAGTAATTTTTCTAAGTAGATTCATATAAACCAGGCTGAGTTTTTAAGGGGGAAAATGAGTTTAATAATACAGTATTAGATTGAGTATCACCCAGGAAAAGTATACTGTAAAAAATGTTTTGAATATTAAATTGACCTCCGGTAAATTTAGTGTTGTAAATACTTGTATTATAGTGAGGTAGACAGTTTAAAAAAAAAAAAAAACAACTCTCCATTAGACAGACTTAAAATTTTTTGTAATAATATTTAAGAAAATGATAACATTAAGAAAGAATGAAATATCTGATTAATGTTTAACTTTGTACAACTCGAATATAAACTTTAAAAATATTAGAAATTATAACATTTGAGTGCATATAACGTTTTGTACATTAAGATGAATTGCATGCTGTCCATTTCCTCTTTGCATTTCCAGTCACCTTAAATAAACAAATATATACAGTCTTTAACAGAACAACAGTGCATCCAAAGCAAATGTGCATTTTAAATTATTTCTCCTGGCCAACTCTTTTTTTTTTCTCTCCTCTCAGCATTTTATATTAGCATTTACTATCATTCTCACCCTTTCTTTGACATGTAGTTCTCTGAACCAAACAAGCAACAGGTTTAGATGCAGAGAGAGCAAAACCACTTTGGAAAAACAAAACGTTTGTAATGATTGGTGTGAGTTCCCTTGTTTAAACCATTTCATGGTCAACGACGAGGAGGAAGCAAACTTTTCACAGGGCCTACTTATGGGCGATGTTTGAAAATAATACTGGTGCAGGCTGGGGAAAAGTTCATGTTTTTGACGATCTGGGAGCCGGCATTTCAATTGCTCTGTGCTCCCTTCCTGCTTCCTTCCTGGAGATGAATTCCACCCCCTGCCTCCTTCCTCACTGCCAGGTCTCCCATCTCCCACCCCAAGCTCAATGTAACACTCTGCTCTTTTCACAGTTTCTCATTACAAAGCTTTAAAAACATTGCCTAACTGGTAATTACAATCTGAAACAATTCTTTGGAGGAGAGCCCTGGGCTATTGCTGGCTGGTAATCTTTCAGGAATGTCACAGACGGAGAGGAAGAAACACAGATTTTAAAGAAACTTGGGAGACAGGGACTTGCATCCCCTTTCATCCTTCCCTTCTCTGCTCCCCGCCGGCCCCTTCTCCCCATCCTCCTCGGGGACCCACCACCTCACCCTTTTGTTTCTGGGGTCCTTTTCCCTCTGCACCTCTTCCCTTAGCCATAATGTTCCCACCCCTACCCATTTTTTGTTTGTTTGTTTAACTGGGAAATTGCCTTCCCCTTAAAAGCAGATGTCTGAATTTTGGCAAATTCTGTTCCAAGAAATCAATGAAAAACTGACACCAGGAGGGGCTTGTCCTAGGTTACCTCCAGCCAGGGCTCCTGCACCTGAGTGTCAGGCCTCCCAGGCAGGCCTTGCGGTTTCTCACTATCCTCAGGGGGTTCCACTGGGACTCATTCCTGTCATTCCATCCATACCAGCTCCCCTTTCCCCACCAGGAAGGGCAACTGTAAAGGCAGTGTGACCTGCGCCCCTGGAGTGAGATGCCGGTTGCCAGTCCCCTATGCCCGGGGGAGGCCAGGGCAGAGCCGGGTGCACCATCAAATAGGCCCACCTGGGCCCTCCGCTCTCAGTGTTCCTCGAAGGCCTTTCTCGGGCTCCCCTACTCCTGGTGCCAGTTCCTCTACTTGAACACGTTCTGTGCGGGAGGCCACGCGGCCTGGGCCAGGACGTGGGGGGAAGACACCCCTTCCTTACCCAGGAAGAAAACAATCAAGCCAAGATGTGGTCAGCGGTGATTCTCCCTCCCACACTCTGTTTCTCTTCTTAAGCTATTCTCTCTTTCTCTCTCTCTCTCTCTCTCTCTCTCTCTCTCTCTCTCTCTCTGTCTCTCTCTCTCTCGAACC
>NW_006282748.1:1606042-1606749 GCF_000327345.1 Myotis davidii | reverse complement strand
TGTCTCTCTCTCTCTCCAATCCACGAAGCAGTTGAGAAACAGGTACGTGGTGTCTCCATCCCCCACCTCCTACCAAACCCTGTGAGACACAGCAGGAAATCCAAAGCCACGATCACAAAGATTAAAAAAAAAAACCGACAGACATCCATCGTCCTTGGCTTGTTTTTCCCAGGGCGGCCAGGCGGGGTGTGAAAACGCGCCTCTCCGTCTGGGCTGGCAGGTGAAAGGTTCCGGGAAGGCCGGGCTCCCTCCTCGCCCCTCCGGCTGCTGCATGTCCAGGCTGCTGCTCCCTCCCCTCTGCCTCCCAGGCCAGCTCCTCTCCCGACGCGGCGGTCAGGCCTCCCCTGCGGTCACGGGCCACGGCGGCGGCACCGGCGCCGCTACCTGCAGCCGCACGACTCCACCACCATGTCTTCGTACTGCTTGTAGACCACGTTATTGCCCGCGTCGATGTACAGGATGCTGATGGGAGTCAATTTGGTGGGCACGCAGCAGCTGGGCGGCGTGGCGCCGGGGTCCATGGAGTTCATCAGCGTCTGGATGATGGCGTGGTTGGTGGGCTCCAGGTGCGAGCGCAGCGGGAAGTCGCACACGCCCTCGCAGTGGTAGGCCTCGTACTCCAGGGGCGCGATAATCCAGTCGTCCCAGCCCAACTCTTTGAAGTTCACGTGCAGGGGCTTCTTGCTGCAGCGCAGCCTCGACTTCTT
>NW_006282748.1:1604384-1605682 GCF_000327345.1 Myotis davidii | reverse complement strand
TGAGAGCGTGGACACATCAAACAAATACTTCTGTCTCCGGAGGGCGGTGTGCGGGAGATCGTCTGCGAGATAAAAAATAATTACCGTCAGTTTCACTTAAGGGGGAGATCAGCCCGGTGCTCGGCGGCTGCCCCCGGGAGGGAAGGGCGGGCAGCGGGGCCAGGCGCGGGCCTGACCACCCGGGCTGGGGCCGGGCGCACAGGGCGGGCCCCCTCCCTCCCAGGCACCCCGGGAGGACGTCGGTGGCTGCTGGAGAGCGGCCCGCGGCCTCTCGCGTTTTCCCCCCAGGAGCTGGCAAGCAACCACGAATGCGCCCTTGGTGGTTGCGAACCTGGGGCGCACTTCCCCCCAGATCTCCTCTCCGCGGGCGCCGGGTCATCGTTCACGTCTCCGGGTAAACGTCACCTCCTCCGAGAGGCCATCCTGGACCACCTGGATCTAAAGCGCCTTCCCTCCGTCTCCATCAGGGCAGGACGCCGTTATCTTCCTACACTTAGTACTATCTCGGATGACCTGGTTAATATTGCTCCTTAGTGGTCTTTCCCCCAGCACCGCGCCTCCCCCTTCCTCCAGCCCGTGGGAGCTGGGACTCTGCCCAGTCCATCTTGCTCATCACAGCACTTAGAGCCGCGCCTGACCTACTGTACATGCAGGCCAAGGAGTGAGAAACTTCTAGAACAGCCATTCTCAAGCTGGCTGCCTGTTATGACCATCTATAGTCTACTAGAACCTAAAAATTACCAGCTGCCTGGCTTTGCTTCAGACAACTGAATCAATGTCTGAGGACTGGGCCTGGGCACTGGGTCTTGTTGGGGGATTTGTTCGCTTTTTTAACAGCTCCAGTATTATTTAAAGATGCAGTCCTAGCTTAGGCCCACTGTGGTCTGGGGGTGGGGGAGTTGCTGCTCATCAGCCAGTTTTGCTGAAGCATTTGATCCACTACCAAGCACACAGAATAAAGAGTTAAGTGATTTCTGTCTTTCTCTCTTAAATTCACCATTTAAAACACACACACACACACACACACACACACACACACACACACACACACACACACGAGCAATGAGGTTTTCTGAAGTCGTTTTTCATTTGCTGCCGGGTGAGGGGGAGGGGGGGTAGCAAATGAAGAAACACAAACACCAGGCAACTATCCATTCAGAAGATCCTAATGGACATTTCTGGAAGGAGAAAACCACAGCCAAAAATACACACACACACACACACACACACACACACAGTGACCTTCTCCCCTCCTCCACCCACACAACCTGAAATCTTACTTTTCAAGTAACCCTGAA
>NW_006282748.1:1601331-1604003 GCF_000327345.1 Myotis davidii | reverse complement strand
GGATGAAGACAAAACTGGACTTTTTTTTTTTTTTGACACATTTGTCTATAAAGCCAGCCCCACTTCGATGTGCAAGGCAGAAAGCTAACCAGATTTTTCTGGGCTGCCTTCTCATAAAATATTTACAACCCAGCAAATACAAAAATCCCCAAAGCCCCCAGCTTTCCCCAGAAGCCAGTAAAATGTGGGTCAATTTCAATAGTAAGTGTCACTGGGTCCCCGGTTGGACCCTCACTGCCAGTCCAGATGTGGCCCCAGGGCACCAGGTCTGGAGCCTCAGCCACACCCAGTCCTCACTCCGGGCGACTGGAGGGCTGGCTGCCTCACTCTCATACACAAGTCCGGACCTGAGGGGAGTGGCGGGAAGGGTTAAGAGGTGAAAAGGGAAACGCTCCTGGAGGCAGCTGATTTATAGAAGCCAAGACCTTCAAAAATACCAGGGTCACAGGAAAATCAGCGGGAATTCAGCACACTTTCTTCTCCTCCTTTAAAGAAACCGGTGTCTGACGATGCTCAGCCACCACCCAGATCTCTGGACCGATGGCCTTAGGCTTCACTTTCCTGCCTCTCATATTTCTCCCCAAACCAAGGATGTGGTGAGAGGGACAAACCTAAGGCACTTCCTGCACCAGCTAAATGTCCTGAGGGCTGGCTGACATGTTTTTCACCCTTACTTTATCCGCAAGCACAGAACAGTTCCCATTCTACAGATGGGAAACTCAAGGCTTGGAGACATTAAGTTCATTACCAAAGTCTGAAAACGAGTAGTCAGTGGTGAGGTTGAAATCCAACCCTAGGTCTATTTCATTCCAAAGTGGAAACATTTAGCCCAAACATGTCAAACTCGCAGCTCTGGGGGGTCGAATGCCTCCTTTATTTGGCCATTGTTAGCCTTTGAGTCTGACATGCTTGATTTAGCCCCTAAGTCTCATTGCCTCCATTGCCTCCCCGTTATAGTCCAGGTACAAGGATCTCAAAGCAACCAGTTGTTGCCAGGGCATAAGGGATGTGATATAATCCAAACTGTATTTGCAGGGCTTGCTAGGATAAAAGCCATGTCCGCTGACATAATTCATAGGAGAGTTTGTCAATGAACGGAGAACGTTAGGCAGGTATAAAGGATGATTTATTTCTCTCTAGTACAATATGGAGAGATCAGCCTGCTTCTGTTTGCATTTTTTTTAAAGTGTGGACTGATCAATGGCTAACCTGCATTTCTCTGGTCCTCGGGAGTGGTCAGAACAGGAGAAAGTATCTACAGAGAGAGATTCTGCAACCAGGGGCACGCAGTCTTTCGGGGCATGGGGAAGAGTACAGATGAGGGCTTCCGCCTGCATCCTGCTCCTGCTCCTCCCATGCCAGCTCCTGTCCATGGTCTGACGGACTTCCCCTGCATGTGGGCACCCGCACCCACAGGTCCAAGCTCCCAGGTGACAGGTGCACACATTGGAGCTGTGATACACTCTTATGAGGACAGGCCTGATGGAGAAGCTCTCCAGGCCCTGGAGGTGGGCTCACGCTATTTGGGCAAGAACTCTGTGGCTGGAGTATCACTATAGAGTACTAGCTCTCAACCCACTAAATTTATAAATAACAAACAAACAAACAAACAAACCCTTACTCTGCTGGGAACCCTCCATCTGCATCCTTAGTATCACACAGGAAGTTGCTAAAAATGTAAATTCTCTTGAGCACAAGAGGTTTGTGGTAGGCTCAGAATTTGCATTTCAGATGATGCTATTCTGCTGGTTGGGAATCCACTTTAAGAACAGCTAATCTTAAAAAAAAAAAAAAAAACGAATCTAGATGAGTATGTTCCTTGGCCCTTCGGATTCCCCACCTTTTGGGGTGGGCGCCATTGGAAATGGACAAAATAGGGCTCTCTAAAGTGCAGGCCCAGAGCAAGATCAAAGGGGGTACTCCAAAACCAAGTCACCGTCTTGCCCCAGCCCCTGCCTGTGCCCCCGACCCCCTGCCCCAGCCCCCCTCACATTTTTTTTTTACTCTTTCATCCCCCCCCCTCCCATTCTCTCACTGGGTCTCCAGGAGCTCTAACCCCTACACAGAGGGTCCAAGAAGGCGGCTGCTCCGTGCAGCTCCCCTGCAGACCGCATTCCCCACCTGTCTGGACCTGCTCTGACCTGTGCATCACAGAAATCGCCCAGAGGAGGCATCTGACCTGGAGAGTGCACACACCGCTGTCCGCCTGTCCGCTGTGACCCTGCAGACACGTTGCCTACTGACCGGGCATCACAAGGCCTGGCTCTGCTGCCATGCCACCTGTGGGTGGGAAGCTGGCCCTTCACACTCCTTTTCACAAAGCCTCCTTTCCCATTAGGTTCCGTATAACTCAGGGCTGATGTTATCCAAGGACCCTCTCTCCCAGGCCCTTGACATTGGGAAACATTGGGCTTTTCATTTCACAGTCTGTTGGTGACACCTTCTTACATCTTGGAAGTGACTCATTTGCTTTAGGCCTTTAAATAAAATTGATCAGGAATACATCATGGAATTCTTTTGTTTTTATTTTTGCTTTTCATTTGCATCCACCTGGTTTGTTACAGCTTGGCTCAGACCCCAGTTAACTCCGGTGTTGTTGAGTATTAGACATGTAGACCATTTAAGTTACATTCGCTAGATTTGGACTTATCAACTTTCCCTGGTGGGTGGTA
>NW_006282748.1:1593474-1601243 GCF_000327345.1 Myotis davidii | reverse complement strand
CAAACCACCTGCATATTTGGGGAAAATCCTTCATAAAGAGGTCAGCCTTTTTTGAGTTGAGAGCAAGTTGGTAAAAGGCACAGGACACCTCAAACATGCACATCTGGTGTGGAATTGATAGAAAATAAAAAAGGAAAGCAAATAACTAAACAGGAAGCAAAAAGCTGGTCACTTGCAAGGTAGGGACTATTACTCCCACTTTAGGTGGGGAAACTGGCTTAGAAAGGCAACAGCATCTGTGCAGGGTCGCAGTATGGGGCTGAAGGAACTGAGAGAAGCAAAGAGAGACTAGATAGAAAAGGATGCCCAAGGCGCCCAAAACCAGATCCCCTGGGAACCTGAGCCCCTGGAGGGTGGCCTCAGGGCCTAGGGATAAGCAGGAGCGTGGGAAATGAGCCTCATCCACCGGGGTTCCTCCTGCTGCCAGAGGCTGCCCTGGACCACCCTGGACCACCCTGGAGGGTTTCCAAAAATCTGCCATTTCGTTTGGGCTCAGGCAGAAAGGGCTCACTGAATTTTTTCCAAGACATCTCTGAGAAAAGCTTGAGATCCCTTGTAAGAGTCTAGTTGGATTTTGTCACTCACTGGCCCCGGGGTGTGCCGGCGGCTCCATGTCTCCCCAAACCCAGGGCCCTTCTGGCGCAGACTCTGCTTCCCCAACACTCCTGCGCCCGTCTGGCTCTCGGTGACCTAGACCGGTCTGCCCCCACCCGCCTCCTCCAGCCATCCCGCCTGCCCCACGTCCTCCAAAGCACCGACCCTGCTTTCCCACCCCAGCTCCCCTAGGTGAAGGGGGGGCGGGGGGGAGGGGAGGCGGATAATCACCATCTTTAGGAAACTCCAGAAGTCTTTGAAGCTAAGCCCCCCCCCCTCACCCCTCTCTTGAGCCAGCAGGCAGCAATGAAGCTTATGGGGCCTTTGTCCCAGGCACGTGCTCAGGGCTTTGATGGCCTCTGTCCCTGAATCCTCCCCTCGAGTGTCCAAGGTCCATCCTACAGCTAGACTCATGTATTGATGAGGAAACTGGGGCTCCAGGAGGTGTCTTAACTTGTCCACGCTCCTGCATCTAGTGAGGGACAGGATCTGAAGGTCCTAGTTCCAACCCCCACCTTCAGCCCTCAGCCGTGCCCCTCTCCCAGGGTGCCGATAGGGCCGGGAGCTAAAAGGGAGGGAGGTAATGTGTCCCGTTCATTATCAATGTCATCAACACTAGGTGGGCTGGAGTCCCCCAGGAATTTTTTTTTTTTAAAACGGGGAATTCATGGCTGGGTTTGGAGTCACTTCTTCCTCAGGCCCCCTCAGCGTTAGCACTGCCCTGAGATGCCACAGTTCACACAAGTTAGAAACAGAGTCAGGTGTACTGAGTGAGAACAAGATGAGCCACCAGCCCTCTGCCTTCCACAAGCCCGCTTGCCCAGTAAGTCCTGTATAAAAGCGGCCTCTCTGGATGCTCCCCCAGTTCCCCTCTCCTCTGTACTCTTGTCCTGAGTAGGGCCTCAGCTGAGATCTGAGCCTTGCAAACTGCTGAGCTGCTAAGCATCCTCACAGAGGCTCAGCCTCAATGGGGAGTCCACACAAGTCGGCCTCTCCCGGGTGCTCGGGCTTGACCACCCAGCACATTAATCATAACCGCGAACACTCATGTGGTATTTACTCTGTGCTGGCACAACCTCAATTCTTAACTTACAGACTCATTTAAGCCTCAAAACGGCCTATGGAAAAAAGGATCACCGTGATGCCCGTATGATGGTTCCGAAAACTAAAACAGAGCTTATAAGTAACTTTTTCAAGATAGTAAGATAGTCTACACTTCTGCCCTGGACATCCCAGCCTTGATCTCTGTGCCTGGTAGCACCCCTGAGAAGGTTCCAGCTCTTTCTTGCTGCCGATCCGTGGTCTCCACAAGTCACTCACTTTCTAATCAGCAGAACAGATGGGATGCGAACAATTGGACTTTGGACAGAGAATTTACAAGGAAACTTAATTTTCTCATCTACAAAACGAGGATGATAACATGAGCCCACAGTCACTATAGAATGGTTGGGAAATGAGATAAGGAGCAGGAAAGATATCTGATGACATATGCAAGTATTAGAAGTAAAACAGGGGAATGGGCACAGGAACCTGGGGTCTAGGAGTAACTGGCTGGGTGGCCTTGGGTGAGTCACATAATCACTCCCAGTCTCACATGCCTTAACTGTAAGGTGAGAGAACCACCCCTACCCTATGCAGTCATTGCCAAGGTCAGGGCCAAAGCACCCAGGGCAGTGCATGACACAGGGAGCTCCCAATGAAGGCAGCCAGTATGACTACAGCTACCCGCATCCAAGCAGGAGAAGACGCATCATGCACCTGGTCTCCTCTTGGCGTATTGCGGTCAGTTATAGCCAGAGGAGTCCCAGGAATGAGTGGAAGAAAGGGGCTGGATGAGAGGGACAAAGAGAGAAGCAGAAGCTTCCATTTCTGGCTCATCTAAGTTCCAGAGAAGGGCAAGGCCTCACCCCCATCACCTTGATCCTTTCCAGTCCCCCCACGCCGTATCCACCACCCGGGCCCCACCCACAATGCCAGGCGAACACCTGACCTCCAGCCTGAACCTCGGCAAGGACAGGGACCTGCTGACAGGTGCCCTCCTCTGTGGGATCAGGGCCAGTGCTAGCGCAGATGCTAACCCTTGTAGCGTCCTGGCTGAGCCTGGCAGACCTAAGAGACCTGGGGGTTAGTCTTCTTGACCCTCCTCCTACTCCCCCTTTTAGTACCCTTTTGTGAGGTATGGCCTGTCCGTGTCTGGGCGGGAGTGGGGGCAATGTTCCCCTCTTCTTCACTCTGCAAAGGCCAGGCACCTGTTGGAGGGGAGAGTGGGGTTGTAGCAATGAATGACCCCTTAGACTGCAGCACCTCCAGGCCAGCCCTGTGAGTCACCCCAAAGTTCCAGTTGGTGGGTCTAAAAGGGTGAGTGCCTCCTAGCTGCACACACTCATCAGCCCAGCTTTTCTTTGGGTCTCTCAGCTACCCCAGTCTTTCCCCGCAATAGATTGCCCTGCATTTTTCAGCTTCTTCCTCCTTTCAAAGCCCGAGGCGTCATCCACAGAGTCTCGGAGGGGCTTGCCCACCCTCTCTGCGCCTCTCCATACCCTCCTTCCAGGAGGGGCCTGGGCCTTGCAAGCCCCACGGGATGACGCGGGCCTGGTGGGCTGCCTGGGTCCTGCAGGGAAACCGGTGTGAGCCAGGGGAGCGGGAGGGGAGGCGAACCCCGACTTCCACCCCACGTAAAGCGTAACTCCGAAGGCCCTGGGAGCCTCGGCCTCCGACGCAGTGAAACAGAGTGTGCGGGAGACGCCTGCAGGCGGCTTCTTTCGCCTCTAGAAGGACACGGATTCATTGAAAAGGCCGTGTTCATGCACTGGGTGCAAACCTTTGTGGCCACACGCTCTGAGAGGGACCCAAGAGCCGAGAGGCGACCCTGAGACCCCGGACACTTCACGAGGCTATCTTTTCAACCGGGGTCCCACCCTAACCCCCCAACCCACCGCAGCAGCTCAGATCTTAACTTGGCATCACTTTAGAGGCATTCCAAACAGAAGTGCAGTATGGTCCCCACACGTTCCTAGTGTCCCCCGAAGGTCGCTCCCCAGGGGCCGCCCTCCAAGCACCATCAACTAATGGGGCGCCCCCTCCCCGGGCCCAGGAGAGCGCCGCAGGCCCAGGAAAGGGCGAGGGGGGAGGTTGGATGGGAGTAAGGGACAAGAACTTAGGAGGAGAACTTAGGAGAGTCACCGAAGTAAAACCAAGGCTTGGGCAGGAACGCGTTTGGGCCTTTTGACTTGCGAGCTTCAAGGTCAAAAGTAGAAGAAAAGGGTGAGTGTTTTCCCCTCTCCCACCAGTTCAGAGGTTGCAGGTAGGGGAGGGGTTCACATGGGCTGTTGTAGGAAGACATGGGACCCCCGGCGCCCAGGGGTTCTCCGCAGGAGAAAACTCTCCCAGGACGCGTTCCTCCCGGTGGGAGGCCGGGCGCAGCTTCCACAGAAGAGATCGCCCCACCCCGCTCCACGTGGGGGGACTCCCTAGACGCCGTTGTAGCAAAACGAGATTCGTGGTGGCAGCTCTGGGCCAGGGCCTAGCACCCTTCAATACGGACCCCGCGGGGTGTGGAAGCGGCAGTGGACTGGGAAGTGGGGCGGGGGGGCTGGACCAACGTGCTTGGAAGCCAGATTTGCAAAGCAGGCCTCGCCGATTCGCTTTGGTTCCTACAGGACATAGGAAGGGATGCGCACACCATCACCGCCACTATCACCCCCAAAGCCAGCACTCTGCGCTGCCCCTGCGCCCATTTTCAGGTTCTAGGGTGAGGACAGGACACACCTAATGCGGGGCCACCAGTATACTAGCCCCCTGCATACACCCCCAGCCCCCAGCGTCGCTAATGGACTGCCCCGGAAGGCAGAGCACAGCAACCCTGGGACCCATTAGGGGAAGAGGACCTATTCAATTCCTGTAAACAGAAGGTACCATGTAACCAGCATCGAACTTAAAAAATAAACAGCTGAGGCTTCACAGACAGTGGGGAAGGAGGCGGTAGAAGCCAAGCAACGAAATGGCCCGGCGGATCCAAATTCCCGCTCTCCGCACCTCACGGCCTCTGCTCGGATCCCTCCTTCGGGTCCAGAGCGCATCGCTTGAGCAGGGTTACTGGACACGCGAGGGGTTATCGAACGAATGCCCTTCACTCTACTCAGAGCCCCAGGGTGATTGCTGATTTGCTCTAGGCCGTCGGATGCACGCAGCAGTCCTGGAGGGAAACAAAAGTCCTCGTTCTGCCCTGTTTCTACCGAACCCTCTTTTCCTCCTCTGCCGTTCCTGGTCCCTGTCCCTCTCCCCTCGCCGCTCCAGCAAGACATCGCCAACATCAAAGAGGCGTGCCACCACCAGAACCCCGAGAACTCCGGCTGGAGAAAAACGGGGTGCGCTAGGGCCTCTGCCAATGCAACGCCCCACGTCCCCCGGGGTCCTGACCGCACGCACCCTCTCCTGTCCCCTAGAGGAGCTTTCATTTCTGGGTTCGGTGTTCTGAGAAAGGCATTCACAAGGCCTGTCATGGGCTGTGGCTTAGGTCATTTTGTTTTAAAGTGTGCAGAAATGACACAACTCTAGGAAGCAAACTCCCCGGGCCAGGGAGTCTCTCGCGTGGGGGACACGCTCCTTGTCCTGGGATTATCCTCTCCGGTTCAGGAAGGTCGCCCAGAACTCCCGCGCCGGCTTGCGTTCTGGCTGCAGAGGCCATAGGTGTCCCTAGCTTCTGGCTAAGGCGGACCTCGGCCGGGTCGCCTAAGGAGTCCTCACGGCCTTAGGGATGCGCATGACAACAACTGATGTTGAACCACAAGCCAATCAATGGCTACGGGTTTGGTTGGGGCCTTAGTGTTTTAATCATTCCAACCAGAAGTTCAGAACAAGCTTGTGGTTTAAGACTTCCTTCCCTGACTCCCGGACTTTTTCCCAGGACTTTGTGGTTCCCCGGCTGGAGGTTTTTCTGACGCGGCCCGCGCACAGACACGCACACCCTCGGACGCTCAGCAACCCTTTACCAAAGCCGTTCCCTCTTTCCGGGGAAATAAAAGCCTAGATTGGAACCTTCTGCCGGCTTCCTCGCTTGGCCGTCTGGTCTGCATTAGTGTTTTTATAAGGGACTCAAACAAATCGAATACAAGGTCACCAAATAATTAACAGTTGTGAATTCCCTCCGTCCCCATTAAAATACTTCCCCGCTTATATTTCATTTTCCGTTTGCCAACGACAACAGGGTCCGGGCACAAGCGCTGCTGCGCGGATTACAAAAGCGCTCTGCGGCCCAGGTCCACCCAGAAATTCGCTGTTAATGCGCTGTTTTGCATAAACTTGCTGTCCCAGGCGAACCTCAGCCGCTAGGGAACTCCTCCCCGCAGCACTGCTACCCTGCAGCGGCCGGCCCTGCCCCCGGAGAATCACCGCCCAGGCGGTAAACCAAGAAGCCAGCAAACAATCAGCTTCACACTCTCCTGAGATTCACGTCCAGGCTGTCGAGTTCTCCAAGGATGCTCCCCCGATCTCGTTTTGGGTTTCATCTGTTTGTTCCCTGCTGCCTCCTTTCTGAGCGCACTATCGTGAGGACCAACAAGACTTCTAAAGCGTGTTCTTTCAAAATCACCTGGAAACCTAAGTAGCAGCCGTAGTCTTAGCCTCGTTTTGGTGTTCTCATCCTTGGGAAGTGTGTTTGCCCCCCTTGTTGGAATTGTGTGGCACTTCTCACAACATAAACTGAACGTCCAGTTTTGTTTCTCTCCCTCCCTCCCTTCCTCCCCTCTCTCTCTCCAGTCATGTTGAATTCATAGTTCTAGTTGTCCAACTTTCCCAGGCCCCGGAGTTCAGGGATCCAAGCTTGTACTAAGTTATATCGTGTTCTAACTGTAATTTCTCTCTATCCAGCCTGGTCCATTCTGATCCTATGACTCTACCCACACACACATGCACACACACTTTATCATCTTTATAGATTCAAAATAATTTAAAAAGAACAATGTGAAGGCATTTTAAAACTTCAGGGATCACACAGTTTGTGCCCGGCACAAGGGCTATACAGAGGAAACAAGGCAGACCCTTCGATCTAAAGTTCTGCTCCAACTGCTGGCTGGATCTTAAGAGCCTACGGTAGGAGATCTGTCCATTGTTGTGCTTCTGGCCACAGTCTTTTAGAAACCTTCCCACCCCTGTGCAGTGCCCTAGGCAAGCATAAGGGTCTCTCTAGATCCAGAGATGAGTTTCACCTCGCACTAGCGGTTCCCTGTCTTCCTTAATTCACCCGTAAAACAGTGATTGTGCCACGTTCCTGGAGATGGTGGTTAGAATGGAATAAAATGTAACTCATGTGACAGGATTTCACCTGATACTTGGTACACAGCAAATGCTCAGAACATCTTGGTTGCTAATACTACCCCTAGATGTGTGCATAGCAAATCGAAAGGGGAGGACATACTAAGTTTTTTCAAGTGCATTAAGTTTTCCTGGGGGCTCAGGGGTGGGGAGGGCGGCATGGGGGAGGGAGAACAAGTCTTGCTGTCTTAATAGACCCCAAACGCTCTTCATTCGCTGTGTAAGGCGTTCATCCCTACTCTTCCTGGGAAGCCTCAGGTGGAACGTCTGGGGCTGCGGATTCCCGGGTGAGGGAAGCTTTTCTGCCAACGCTGCACGCGAATCAGCAGCGCTCGCCTTGCGCCCGGCGCGCCGGCTTCGGGATTCCTGCCCTTTGCTTTGCTCCTCCCCCTGACCGACCCGGCGCCCCGGGAGGGGCTGCGGCTTAGGCAAGGGTGAAGCCAGCCCGCGTCTGACCCGAACCTAGAGCCCCAGAAACGCCTTACAGACACCTCCGACCCCCTGCGGAGTCCCCTGGTCGTGGGCCAAACTCCCTGGCGAGGGGTGCCGCTTGGGGGAGGGGCGGCGCTGCTGGGGGCCTTCCGTAGGTGGGGGAGAAGGCGCGCCCGTCCGGGTGGCCTCGGGGATTTCTTCCCGGGGGGAAAGGCCTCTGGAGCGATGTTCTCCCCGCTCCTCCGACGAGGGCGGCAGAAAAGGCGGAGGATCAACGGGAGATCGGGAGGGAGGGGGACAGAAGCAGAGGTGCGAGTGGAGGGGGCAGTTGGCTGGTGGTACGGTGGCCGGGGACCCGGTTCCGGCCAGGGGTGTGCGCAAATGTGCCGCTGGTAGCCCTGCGATCACCATAGAACGCCCGGCGTTCACTG
>NW_006282748.1:1592539-1593364 GCF_000327345.1 Myotis davidii | reverse complement strand
GAGGAGCCTGAGGCCGGGAGCCCGGGAAGCCCAGGGCCGGTGGCCGGCTCTGAAAAAGCCCCGAGGACATGCGGGCACCCCAGGCAGCCCGGGCAGCGCAGCCCTCTCGGCCCAAACCCCGGCGTTCGCAGGTCCCCGGGGCACCCCACTTTCACTGGCCAGCAGTGGGAGTCGGGGAGGGTCCATGCGGGGAGCTAAAGCCGGGCAGGATAACGGAGCAGATAACAGCCTGCATCTCCTTTATCTCCTTCCTTTCTGCCCCTCGCCTCCCTCCCCGTTTCCCCTTCCTTTCCTTTCCTTCCCTTTCCTTTCCTCCCTTCCTTCCCAGTCTCCGTCCACGTTATTCTCTCTCCTCTTTAGGAGCTGAGTTCTGGCGCCTGTAGATCCCCCTCCAAGTTCTGGGACCAGGGGGAGCTCGAGGTTCTCTCGCAGGCATCCCAGTCCAGCGCCGGCGGCAAGGAGGGGGGGGGCGCGCTTCTGCACCCCCCCGCCCCAGCCAGGCGCCCCCGCCGCCAAGGGCCAGGGACTGCGGCCCTGGTAGGAGCGACAGAGGCGCGTGGGCTGGCCGAGGGAGGTGGTTGTGCACACCCAGCACCATGTGGACTAAGTGCCAACAAACCCCAATCCGAGCTGCCCTGCCCCTGCCCGGGCTCCCCTACCAGTTGCTGCCTCTGCAGAAACGCCTCGGAGCAGCGGAAAAGCTCCCTGCGGCAGCAACAAAAAACAAAACCAAACCCGAGGGCACAGGGCTCCAACCCGGCTGCCGAGCCCAGAACCCCTGTAGACGCGGCTCGCTGACTCGCTCCTCCGCCCGCGGGACTCGCT
>NW_006282748.1:1591843-1592330 GCF_000327345.1 Myotis davidii | reverse complement strand
CCGACCCACCGCGACCCTCTGCCGCTCAGGTCGCTTGCCCGCCACCTCCCGCCCTCCCCGCTTCCCCTAGCAGCCACCAGCGGGGCGGCCACCACGCCGCTTTCTACAAAAGACAAGGGGAAGAGGAAGGGAGAAGGGAGGAGGCTGCGAACTGTCATTAAAACTGCATCCAGAAACTTACTCGGACTTTTGGGGAAACAGTGTGAGAAAGGAGAGGTGTCTAGAGTGGGAGGGGAGGTCACCCGTGCCGCGCCCCGGCCTCGGGGCTCCCGGGGAGAGGCGTCTGGCGTCTTCTTGGCCACTTACCGAGTCCCCTGTCTACAAAGCTAGTGATCGTGTTGGCCGACTTGGAAGACTGGAAGAAACTGGCGTTGATGCCCAGCTTCTCGGCGATGGAGTAGGTCCTGTAGATGGACAGCATGTACTCGTGGGGCACCACGCGCGGGCTCCCGCCCGGAGGTTCCTGCGCCTGCGGCGGGGGCTTCTC
>NW_006282748.1:1577198-1591561 GCF_000327345.1 Myotis davidii | reverse complement strand
TGTTTCAAATGTCAAGCCCGGGATATTGCCCCAAAGTGAACGGGGGGAGGAAGGCAGAGGAGGCATGAATAATCAAAAATAATGGGCTGTATGAGTCACTTATTTCTGGAATGCACTGAAAACTTTCTTTATACATTTTTTTTCTGGTTATAAAATATTCAAAAGTTTAACATTAGGAAACTTGGAAGACAGAAAATATAAAGTAAGAATTCACAATCCTGTGACATAAAGATACTTATTGTTAATATGCTGGCTATTTTCATTCTCTGTGTGTGTCTAATTGAGATAAGTATGAGTTTTCCATCTTGACTTTCTCATTACATAAAACATCAAGACTACAAAGATACCTTAAAAATATCATTTGTAATGGCCACATTTAATTTAAGAGGACACCACAAGTCTATTCTCTATTATTGAAAGCCCTTAGGATCCAGCCCTGGGCCGGAGAAGCCTCGCCGAGCGCCAGGCCCAGGGCCCAGCCCTGAGCAGCCCCATTCCCTCGGCTGGGCACAGCTCTCCACCAAGACAGCGCGTCTGTTTCCGACCCGCAAGGTCAGGCAGAGGTCACTCTCTAGAGCCTGGATGGATGCTGAAAGCCACTGCGCGCTCCTCCAGGCCGCAGCCCCTCTTCGGGGAGTCCCCGACCTCCTCTGGCGCGGGCTCAGCCGCTTCTTCTCTCCGTCTGCCCCCCGGGTCCTCTTCCCGCGGGCGGCGTGTCCCCCGCCTCCCTTGCGCCCCCATCTCCCCTCTGTTCTTTCCCTCTGCCTTCAGTCCTTCCTCCTTCCCCGAGAGCTCTCTGCATTCCAAGCCCTCGCTCCCCAGCCCGCTTCTCTGCTCGCTCTGCCCTCCCATCGCTCTCTGCCTTCCCACTCTCTCCCGCCCGGCCTCCACCTCCCGGGCTGCGGACCCTCCCTTCGCAGCTCTTCCCCAATCTGTTTCTCTTCAGCCCAGCCTCGCCCCATCACGAGTTTCCTTTATCTGTCCCCAGATTCTTCTGGGCCTGCCTTCCCGCCCACTGCTCCGCTCCGCTCCCAGCCAGACTCTGCAAGGCGAGGTGGGCTGCTTCTCTCCCGCAGCGAGCGGGGTGCCCCCCAGGCCCTCCCGAGGACAGGCGTTTTCCTTTACATGATTTGGGTGCTCGGGCCCCCCACCATAACATGCTCTCCCTTAAGGTCCCAACAGCTCTCTGAGGTTGGCCTCACTATGTTCACTTTCACAGATTTTTTTCTTAATCATAGGAAGAGAGGATAGATGACTTTTCCAGGGACACTTGGCCAGGACAGAACCCAGGGCTCAGGCCCCAGACCCAGTGTTCTTCCCCTTCCCGGACAGCAGCATCCATCACTGGCCCAATAGCTTGATCTCACTCTTGCCCTTGCCCTTCCTTTATGGTTTTATTTGATCTCAGACGATGTCTTCCCACCTTACTGTATGTGTGCGTGTGTGTTCCCACTCCCTCTCACTTTCTTCCCTGTTCTCTCCTTTGCTGTTTCATTTCTTTCCCTGTCCCTACAGGGACCACTCACCTGACTGCTGGGGGAGGGTGTGTGTGTGTGGGGGGGGAGTGTTGGGGGTGGAGTTTTGCTTCCCTGCGTCCTTCAGGCCTTAATTCCTTCAGGTCTGGGCTGTGCACTCCACCACCCAGAGCCCTGGCCTCCCCCAGGTAATGGGGGAAAAAAGAACGTGTGAATTGGGCGGGTCCTAAGCCCTTTACATATGTTATTTCATTTAATCTTTAAAAAAATCTTTCCGAGGTAAGTACATATTACCTCCATCTTACACATAGGGAGACTGAGGCCCAAGTCACCCTGCCCCAGAGTCTGGGCCCTTAACCACTGGGCTGTTGCACTCTCCTCTTGATCTCAGAAGGGATGCCCCTCTGGCCAGATCCTGGTTTTGGTTTCATGAGCTTTAACTTCTGAGTCTCCTTGGTGCTTTACCATGGCCTTTTCTTCCTTCCACTCTTTGTGCTTTAAATTATTCACTAAATTAACAGTATATAAAAGGAAACGGAACTGGATGAAAAAACGGCTTCTCAGTTTTTTTTGCTACCACAACGAATCAAAGAGTTTTGCTTTTATGGGTTCCCTTCCATTTCCTCTTAATTGTTGTGTGCACACACCGTTTTCATATGCTATGTCGTCTTCTTCCTTTGTAAGTTAACATTATGGCAAAGCATGTATGTTGGTCTGGGGGGGTGGGGGCAAGCCCATTTCCTTCCATGTCTCTCTTCGGTGCCCCCTGCCACCCCCTGCAGGTCTTTGCCACCCTGACATGGCCCACTCAGTGTCACCTCTGCAAATGCACACATTCAAACCCCCTCATTTCTCACTTGCAGGCACAGCCTTTCCCCTTCTCCCTGCCTGTCAGCCCTGGGATGATTCATGTGTGTTGTTGGGCCTGCTCTGGGGCCCAGCTCCCTCTGTCCATCTGCCTGAGTGTCACCCATAGGGGCCTTTTCCTGGTGCTCTCTCTCCACCTCTTCCTCCAGGGCGATGAATACTTGTGGCTTGTATTATCAGTGTTTTAATTTCTATCAGTGTGGAGTCTGGTGAACGATGATTCATGGTTTCAGTCTCTCCGTCCAATCAAATGTTTCCTGCCGGCAACTGCGGGTTTCTGTATTCCCTTTCCATTTTGCCCACAGCAACTATTATCTGTTTCAAGTTATCGGTAAACAGGAAGCAAAGGGATGAGCCTATCTGCTCCGGCTGAGGGCCCCTCTGTGCACTAGATGGGATTCTGTGTTAAGAGTAAATGACACCAGGACAGGGACCACCCAGGCCTGGCTCCCTGGCTTAAGGATTCCCCTCCTTCATTGCCACCAGCCTCTGGTCTATGCAAGGAAGGTGCTGGCTGCCCTTTGCTGGGAGGGTTGCAGCACTGATTTCACAGGTGAGCAAAGAGAGGAACAGACAAACTCAGTGGAAGGGCTCAAGGTCACAGGCTGTCAGAAATCTAGCCAGGACCAGGAGACAAGTCTTTCTAACTCCTAATCCAACTCTTCTCATTTATTAAAAAAAAACACATTTCATTTTCAAATATAGCGACAATGATCCACGGTAATGTAGAAAGCCTTTCTTTTCCTCCCTTTCCAATAGGAATGTTAACAGGGTTGGTCTGGGCCTTTGCTGTGTGTGTGTGTGTATGTGTGTGTGTTGTAAAAATGAAGATACAAAGAGCACACTACAAGTCAGAGTCTGCCTTTAGATCTCACATTTGGAGAATTTGAAATAATGCTAGAGAATTTGAGTTTTCAGTCCTAAGATTCTCTCATAACTTCTTCAACACATTTATCTACGAAGACCATGAAAAAAAGGTGAGAGGTTCTTGAGCTGAAGTGAGAGGCAGTTTTAGCAGCTTAAGCAGGGCATTCTTTTCGTGGTTAGATTTTTTTCCCCCCCAAAATTAGAAGGAAACAGAGAAAGCTGTGCAGTCTGGTATAGCCTGCCCCCTTGTGGAAGCTCATGGGATTACACATGGAGAACAAAACCATGTGAACATGAGAATATTTATAGGAGGTTGCAAGATGGGCAATGAAAGCGACATCTATTAACGTGATTTTAAGAAATTAGAGAGTCACATTTTAGGTGTGTGCAGAATTTGGCAACCAAACATCTATAAATGCAAGATCTGCCTGCGCAGATACATAGGACCAAAAGCAAATAGAATTTCCCTGTTCCTACCTGAAATCTGTGCTGTTTTGTCCTTAAATTATTATTTTATATTAACTCAAGAAGATTCTCTTAAATAAATAAAGGAATTTATCTCTCTTATTATGTAGTTTTCATTGAAGTGTCCCTTGAAAGGCAACTTTTATAATAGTGACTGAGGAGGTTTGACTTTTAGCATGGTCCCTACTCACAGTCGAAGTAACTTAAAGGGCTCTGGAAATATATCCCAGGAAGACATTCTAGCACCTGAAATTTGCACAAATAAGATCTTTAGTTTGAGGTACTATCTTCCTAAAATCCCAGTTGAAATGAAAATGTTGTCGGCAGGATCCCCATCCAGATTGTGCACCCCTATTATGCTATTCTGAATAGATTGGTAAATGGATCATTTGATAGGGTTCGATAGCTGTCACCTATGTTGTCCAAGAGAAATGAGACATAAGTCTTGTGGATCTTGATTAAAAGAAGGGTAATGACAAAACGGACTAAGGCAGTGGGTTTAAAATGTTGTTCCTTAGCATTTCAAGAGCTTCCGGCAAGAGGAGCGAGGAGGGATTCAAGTTGCCCATGACTGCTCCCACCTGAGCAGCTCTGCTCTTATGTTTTGGGTATTTCCCTAAAATTGTGCCTGCAGAAAAGGTCCCTCAACAAAGGAAAAAATGAAAGCCATTGGCTTAGAATCCTGGCAATGGTTCTCAAAGGGGGTCCTGAGTATCAGAAAGAAAGGTGAAGGCTGTTTGCTTTGGAAAGACAATAAGATAAACTTCTCCTTCACAACGTAGACTGGGGGCTGTCAGCCCTGTGATCCCTTCTGCTTACCCCAGTTTATATTGAGACTGATCTTTCAGTTTCCTTTGCTTGTTTGGGCACGGCTATTCCCTCACAGAAAGGGTTACAGACAAACTCAATGAAATGGAATGGCGGGCTGTGCCCAGTGACATAACCTCTCTGGGCCTCAGCTTCCCCACTCTATCTGCTGAGCCTGGTGTGACCTGGAGGCCCATGTCTGCACCAGTATGAGAGCACTGAGATGGGAAGATGATTAGATCCAGTTGTGTATATTGAAAGAAGCAGGAAGAACCCGGGGGAAGGGGGGGATCAAATCCATCCAATCTCTGCTCTCCTTTGTTTGGTTACACATGGGGCACATAGCAGTCCAACCATGTTGTAGTTTGCCATCACCAGTGATTCTCAAAGGGTGGCCCCCAGGCCAGCAGCAACAACATCACCTGGAAATGTGTTCAAAATGCAAATTCTTAGGCCACACCCAAGACCTTTGCGCGGGGCAGGTGATCTATACTTTAACAAGCTGGGAAGGTGCGGAATTCAGATGCACGCTGAGGTTTTGAACATTGGTCCACACCATGAAATAGGGGCAAGTTACCTGCCAAGTATTTCAAGAAATGTTTTGATTTTTAAGAGAAAGCTATAAAAGAAATGCACAGTATGCAACTTTATTACCAAACTAATGATTCTCATTCCTAATGGGGAAATCATTTTCATCCCTCATGCAAACCAGGGGTATTTAATTGCTTACCGCCATGCCAGGCCAAATGCTGCTAATCTGGTCGCATCTCTAACAGTCCGTAGGGCTGGGCCTGTTTAGAACCTGAAAGGGAGGCAGAAACTGCATCAGAATGAAGTTGACTGTCCACATCTTCTTACAAACTCTAGATGTTAAATAAAATAGGGCCTTGGAGCTGAAGGTTCGGATCCCAGCTCTGTCACACTCTAGCTACACAAACTCAAAATCTTCTAACTCTAGGTTGGTCAGCTCAGATGAAGGCAATCTATGTCCCTCTAGATTTTTTATGCAGGATATATACAATACCATATGTAAATTCTTATTATATTAGGAAGCATAATGATTATCATTGGTTACTCAACCATTTGGGATTTTTAAAATATCAAATCATTCTCTGTTCATTTTAGCAGTTCTCAATCTTCATACTTTTGCCCTGGAATTACATTTTAAAACACTCATTTTAACTAACTTTCATATCCTCTGAAGAATTTCTTTTTGTTAAGTAACTTCTCTCCAAGGGCTAAATTTGTTTGTCATCGTGAGCTTTCACTGTATTTCACTGTGAATTTGTGGCAACACTTTTCTTCTGTAATGATTCGACATGTTTTATGCTTGTCCAAACATTCTAGATTAGAAACACATTGCAGCTTGCTAATGGGTCTTGGGATACTTTAATTGAGCAGACAAGTGCCTTCTCAAATGAGCATATAGGTTGCTTATGAGAGTGAAGATGATTATGTTCTAAGAATGACTTGATCCATGCCAAATCTTGCGTAGAAAATTACAATCACATAGGAAATTGTCTTTCCTGTTGAGGATCACATTTGGTTTTTAAAACTACTACCAACTTTGTAAACATTAAAATAGAAGCAATAAAGATGTGAAATTTCACACGGGGGAGCTACAATATTTGGATAATTATGAGCATATGGCTACTTTACATGAGATCTCTGTTAAAAGTGTATTCACTAGGGCTCTGGGAAAACAGAGGTTCTGGAATTTAGGGCTTATTTACATGTACAGAGACTATCACATTTATTATCGATATATCATAATGTACTTTTGCTTCAGAACTCCAAATAGTATTAGCTAAGCGATTGCAGTATCTGTTGTTTATTGTTCTCTTGTCTATTTGTTAGTATGCCAGGTTTTCGTGTAAAAGAAATGACAAGCAACAAACTACTCCATCGAAAGTGTTGAATGCTTTCTCAGTCATTTTAGAGACCATTTCATATATTTTATGGTAATATTCAAGGCATGACACTACACTGACTAGCTTCAATATATTCTAGTCAAATAGACATGATTACTGTAACAATTTTATTTCATGTCGTTAAAAAAATAATACTTTACTGTGCTTGCTCCTAGGAATTACTAAAAATAAAGACAAATTATTTATTGTTTTTTTCACTTAGAATTAATTTAATGAACACTTAAATCTGAGAAATGGCTGAAATTTCATTTTGAAATTGATAAATACAGGATTTAAGAGTTTGAAAGTCAGTGTAAGCTACTTTTTTCTCAAATAGCCTTCCATCCAGGACTTTGCTTCTCAGAGGCTAAGATTATGAAATTCCCCAGTTACAAGTTAGAATAACTTTGTCTTAAAAACGAAAGTAGAGACAGAAAGTAGAATAGTGGTTGCCAGACGCTGTGGGGAGGAGGGAATGAGGAGCTAGCATCTAACGAACATGGAGTTTCCGTTTGGGATGATGAGAATGCTCTGGAGTTGGATGGTGGTGATGGTGGCACAGCAAGGCGAAGGTACTGAATGCCACCGAACTGTGCGCTTCAAAATGGCTGAAATGGTCATTTCATGTCCTGCATATTTTATCACAATGAAAAGTACAAAGATTTCACAGAGCAACTTAAGAAATGCCCATTCGTAAATTAATATGCTTCAAGACAGAACTTTCCAGACAGCTTTGTTGAAAATGTTGGCTTTTTAACCTCTTTGCACAGACTCTGTTAATAAGAATAATGACTGAGGGTAAATTTATACCGATCTACACAAATGTCAAGTGGAAAATCCATGTTAGTCCTTTTGGGATTAAAAAACAACCCCCCCATCCCCCCCCCGCCCCCCGCTTCTTCAACTATACCATGTGAGCCTTCCTCAATTCCTCTTCTTATTTTTTTTCCTGAGATAAGATCATTTTAGTTTTCTTTCCGTTATTCCCACTTTCCTGAATCCTTGACACTTTTGGATCACAGCCTCTTCCACTGTGCGCTCTTTCTATATGAGTCATCCCTGCCCTGTTTGGCCTAAGTGGTTTCAGTTGGGTTTTTGGATCTCATTGTCCACACTCTTGGTCTGTTATCCTCTCTTTCCATTCCCCCACCTCCTCTCTCTCCCTGCCTTTCCTTTTTCTCTTCCTCATTCCATCACTTTTTCTACTTCTCTCCTCTAACTAGCTAACATTTGGGACTGAAGCACATTTTAAAATGTTCCTTCCACATTGATCCTCATTTAGGCACAGATGAATTGAATCTTATGTTTTTTTCTTTTAAAACAAACCAAACCCTACCACTTGAAACTAATCTACTTTTGCTTTTATTTAAATGTGTCCCTTGATACATTTATTTTCTCACGGTGGCCCTGGAAGGGGGCGGGGCTGTCTTCCCATAGGGCTTTTATGATTTGATACTTGTTTAAACGCAGCAGCAAATAAATGTGGATTCCTCCCCTGTACAGTGCATTTTTATGATTGGAGCCACCCCTACGATACCCTTGCTGTATTTTTTCTGAAGGTTCACATGGCTGCCATGGATTGTTTGACCCTCTCTTAGAAGTTAGCTTATATTTTAGCAATGACTGGCAATGCCCAATCTCCCAACACAACAATACCTGAAATTATAATGCTCAAGGTCTCTTCAATAGGCATTTTGGCTACTCATGGCATTCAAGGCCTGGTACAGCCTAGCCCGAATGTTGCCTCCCATCACTCCTGAGTACACACGTGGCAGCTGTGTTGTACTCGGTGCCCGGATCCTTCTGAACCTGCCTGTGTTTTCTCACCAGGTACTTCCTGCACATGCCCGTATGTGCCTCAGCTAGAAGGCTGGCTGACCCACCTGCGTCCTCTCTACACCTGTTCTTATCCTGTCTACACCTGTTCTTAACGGTAGTGGTGCATTTTAGTGCTGGCCTCTACCATAGCTCTTGATATGTCTTGCAAGGAGAGGGGGAGGGTATTGGTGGACATGAAGGATCATTTTTAAAACCTCATGGGTTATTTTATCAGCTTTCCCGTCTTCCCTGTTCTCCGGCCACCTACACCTACACACACCTCCTCCACTGCTTACGGATTGCCTTATAGAAGCCATCATTCGCTGGGGACATATATCACAGAACTTTCCCGAAGAACCACAACTTGGTCAGATGGATATATTAAGGAGTATTGGGAAGAATATCTTTGCGTTGCCACAAAAAAAAACCCCTATTATACCTACCCTTCTGCCCGAGCCCAGTGAGGGCCTTATCACATTTATGTATCTGAGAAGGACAACCAGATACATAAATATGCCTGCCAAAGAAGAGACACGCCTGAGTGACAGTCTTCGAGAAGAAATAAGCAAGTTCCCTTGCTGTCCAAGACATGGTCATAATAAAAGCTAAAAGTTAAATTCCCACTTATCATACTGTGAATAAAAAACACACATGTACTTGTAAATAGATTTCCCCATTAAAGTCATTATTGTTGTTCTTTCTGGGGGACCAACTAAAGCCCACATTAGAGTTTTGGAGGATAAATTCTCAATAAAGTAAACTTGGATTCAAATACAAATATCAACATGTGTGAGATATAACGCATGGGCCTAGCACTTAATAAAACTTTGTATATTTTGTAAATTTCTTCCCCAAACTATGTGTTTAGTACCAGAGCTCTGTTTTTTTGTTTGTTTGGTTGTTTTATTTTTTTATTGACCAGGTGCCCTTTACTCTTTCTTCTAGACAGAACATCCTTTTGGGAAATCTGTGTTTCCCCACTCCAACAACCTCTTACACCAGCCATAAGGAGGGGCGTAGGCCCGGTTGGGACACTCCAGTGGTAGTACTCCAGCTGCCCACCCCCAACCCCTGTGATTGGTTTAGCATTGGAGAAAGACAGGTGCTCAGCCAATCAGGATCCTTCACCAAGACTTTTCTAAATGGGTTGGGGAAGATGACCCTTTTCCATTCTACTGGCTAAGAGAACTAACTGCCAGCAACCTTGGTTCAAGCCCCCTTAGAGAAAACGGGAAGTTCATAGAAAAGAATGGAGAGCATCCCCGAGAGGCTAAGGTGGGAGGAAGAGAAAGAAAGACGGCGTGGAGTCTCTCGTTCCCTCCATCTATGGTCCCTCCCTGCCCTGCTTGGCCTAAGCTGGTTTCAGTTGGGTTTCTGTCACTTGCCACCAAGAATCTTGACTAATACAGAAAAGTTGCTTCCAGTCACTGAGGTCCCCACATGTAATCCTAAAGCCAGCATGGTCAGGTGCTCTTTTGATTCTGTGAGCCATGCCAGTGTCATTCCAATACATCCCAACTTCAGTTTAAGATTGTTCAAGCTGGATTTCTGAAAATTGCATTGGGCTTTTCTGGATTCAGCTCCTCTTCCCTCAGTTTCTCCACAGCTCAGTGACCTTCAGGGAGAAAATGTGTTTCTGCTCCTCCTCTGGAGACACAGAGCACATTGGGTCCCATGAAGACCGTCCAGGAGAGAAAGAGAAAAGATGGAAGAGTCTCCCAGAAGTTTCTCCTCAGGGTGAGACTTGGCTGGTTAGTGTTGAGAGCTTATGGCGGCCCCATTGCTCCCGGCTATTCTGACCTTATAACAGATCCTTTGCACTTGCCTACTTTTGGAGTGCACTCCCCGCCTCCCAGGGCCTGGTACCAGAGGCCCTGTAGTGTGGAATGAATGAGTGCATGACTTGGCACAGCATTATTCTTATTTTTAATATATTTTTATTGATTTCAGCGAAGAAGGGAGAGGGAGAGAGAGAGAGAAACATTGTCTGCAAGCTGATGCTCTATCCACTGAGCCAAACTGGCCAGGGCCACAGCATTATTGAAGGAGAAAGGCACTTATCCCCCCACTCTGAGTTGTTCTCTTCCTACGTCCCAGGAGCTGCTTGCACTCCAGCCCTTACCCTCTGCCCCCCTCTCAGCGTAGTTTTCTCCCACAGGACAATGAACCACAGCTCATCTTCCTATGGGGCACCTAGGAGGCACGGTGGCAAAGCCAGTGTTTAATAGGCTATCCACTGGATGGTGAATGAATGAACAGAGTCTGAATGACACGTTTTTTAAAAAATGTGTTTTTATCATTGTCAAAACCTTGACTGCTGCCAGTCTGTCCAAGCGAATGCCCTGCTGACACCAGCGTTGGTGGCCCTGGGAGACTCATTTAGAAGTTCAACCTGTTCACACACAACTAAAAAGCTGTGGCCTCTGAGACCTTCTTGGGGGGTTTTCATTTGCTCAAACCAGTGTTTTCTCCATGAGCCTGATCTGGACCAGGCAGGGTTCAATGGAAGGGCCCTGCTGGCTGCTGTTTGTCTCAACGGTGGGCTACTTGCACATGGAGCTTTGGAAACACTACTGAGGGTGGGGGGGTGCTGGTGGGAATTGTGGGTCCACAGAGCAAGGAAGAGGATCTATCTGCCTTTTGGTTTTGAGATGAGTGCAGTGGCAGAGCCCCGCTCCGCTTCTCACCGAAATGAGGTAAAAGACTTCCTCATCCTCCACAGAAGGTTCTGTGCTTCTCCCCTAGAATCACTATTCCCCCCTGTGCCTGGAATTACTATTCCTCGGAAACCATTTAAAACAGACGTATGCGTATTTACTCCTCGTGAAATCGGGCAGAAAGAAATCAAGGAGCGTGCGCCCCGTTTGACTGGCCCTAAAATGGATCTAAAAGGCTGGGTTTTATCCCACCCTGTCACATCTGTCAGGTTCTTGATGATGAGAGCGGCGGCAGGAATCCAGAAACCAGGCTGAGGGCGCCCCCTGGTGTCCAGACGGCGGCGTGCGCCTCTCTAACGCCGCCCGGGGAGGGCCAGTCTCCACGCGCCTGGATTGTCCTGTGTGTGGTTTTTTCTGCGGCGGGGCAGGTCCTACACGGGAAACTCAGCCTCATAGACCAAAATCATCCGGGGGACTTTCTGGTCAAACCAGCCTCCCTTGATGATAAAAATATAGAACGCCACTGTCCTCCACCCACTGGGGAGAGCAGAGCCCCAGGGTCCCCCACTCAGCGTCTCCCCCACACCCCAGCTGAGACGAAGCTGGGGGACTGTGTGGCTAGGTGTGTGTCACTCTGTTGGATGTCAGGTGGTTAAACACGCCAGCAGGGGTCTGGGGCGGGATGGGCTGCGGAGAGAAGAACGCACAGGAGAGGTGCCCCCTGCGCCCTGCCTCCAGGGTCTGCGCCCTGGACAACCCACCGCACCGCCCGACCTCCACCCCATCAAAGGTCACTGTGAACCTACGTCCGCCCGCTCCTCAGGGTGTCCCGGGAGCAGCCAGTGCAGCACAAGATCCTGGCCCAGAGGGAGCGGGTGCTCCCAGAGGAGTTGCTCATGGCAGGGTGGGCCCTGGCACCTGGGAAACGGGCATCTCCATGGCAACTGCGGGGGAGCGTTCGGCAGAGGATGACTCCTGCCCCCTCCAATGGCCTGACAGCCAATGGTCCAAGGACCGAGGAAGCAGCCACTGTAACTAACTTACTGCAATGCATGTCTCACCGCCTGAGAGAGCAGAGCCCAGAGCAGATTTTTACTTCGAAAAATAAGGAAATGAAAGGTGTGTTTTTTTTCAACTTGTGGGCTGGAGCCATTCACAGCTGTTATATATATTTATCAGTTTCCCACTTCATTTCATAAAGGTTTTGAGGTATCTATATTTAAAAAGTACCCAGATAAAAAATAAACGAAAGCCAGTTCATTGGGGGCGGGGCTTGTCTGATACCTGAACCTTTTCCCACGTTGGAGTCCGGGTGGGGGCAGGGCCATCTCCTCCAGATGCCTCCAGGCACCCCGTCTCCTCCAGCCTCCATTGGGTCTGCCCTTTCCTAAGTAAAACAATAAAACCTTTTAAAATATAGATTTTTTTTTGTTGATTTGAGAGAAGAAGGGAGAGGGAAAAGAGAGAGAGAAACATCAATGATGAGAGAGAATCATTGATCGGCTGCCGCCTACACTCCCCCTCCTGGGGATCCAGCCCACAAGCTAGACGTGTGCCCTGACTGGGAATGGAACCGTGACCTCCTGGTTCATAGGTCGCTGCTCAGTCACTGAGCTACGCCTGCCGGGCCTTAAATGAAACTTTTTATTTTCCTAGAGACTAATCATTGTGAAGATGAATAAAGAGAATGAAGCGTAGCCTAAGGGAAAAGACAAATGCGAGTATGCAGACCATTGTAGCTGCCCTCTATGAGTTAAATATTTGGTCCTGGCTTCCTGGCAGCTTAGGTGAAAGGGGGAACGTGGCCTGTTACTCAAACTCTTGAAGACAATAACACATACTATCTTCCTCAAAGGAAGTAGAAGTTTTTCTAAGAGTTGGACTTTAAAAGGAATTTCGTATCATGGGGTTTCTCACAGTGGCTCCTGGGATTGTAAATACCATCTCTCTAATATTATTCAAACAGCAAACGCTTCTTAAGGTAGAATTCTACAGTGAGAGCACAGGTCAGAGCACAAAATGTAACTCAGGTAAATTAAGCCACTTTTTGAAAGGGGCAAGTTTATCTTTTTTGATGGTGTAGCATCAGAAATATTTAGAAAAATAAGGGAATGGCATTTTTCACGAAAGTTGTGTTTTTATGAATTTAAAAGATCGGAGTTTGACGTTATTGTCTATGATAAAAGCCTGGGAATTCTGAATTGTTAGAAATAAAACAAAAGAGTGGTAAAACTAACATTCTTTCCTGCGAAAATAACGATAACAATAGGAGAATTGCATTTTAGGTGTTGAATATATAGGTGCTTTTAATATATTAATTTTTAAATTTATTTTTATTGTTGACATTATTACATCTGTCCTCTATTTCCACCATCCCACCCCCCCCCTTCATTTCCATCCTTCCACCCTGCCCCAGACCTTCACTGCACTATTGTCTGTGTGCATGGGTTATGCATATGTGCATGTAAGTTCTTTGGTTAATCATTTCCGGCCCCTCTCTTCCCACTTCCCTCTAAGATCTGCCAATCTGTTCCATGCTTCTATGTCTCTGGACCTATTTTGTTCATCAGTTTATTTTGTTCATTAGATTCCACATATAAGTGAGATCATGTGATATTTGTCTTTCTCTGACTGGCTCATTTCGCTTAGCATAATGATCTCCAGGTCCCTCCATGCTGTCTCAAGGGGTAAGAGAGCCTTCTCTTTTACAGCCTACTTAGTATTCCACGGTGTAGATGTACCACAGTTTTTTATCCACTCATCTGCTGATGGGCACTTGGGCTGTTTCCAGATCTTAGCTATTGTAAATTGTGCTGCTATGGACATAGGGGTGCATACATTCTTTCTGATTGGTGTTTCTGATTTCTTAGTACCTATTCCTAGAAGTGGGATCGCTGGGTCAAATGGCAGTTTCATTTTTAATTTTTGAGGAAACTCCATACTCTTTTCCACAATGGCTTCTCCAGTCTGCATCCCACCAGCAGTGCACTAGGGTCCCCTTTTCTCCACGTCCTCGCCAGCAGGATTTGGATATGGATTTATTGATGGCAGCCATTCTGGCAGGTGTGAGGTGCTATCTCATTGTAGTTTTAATATACATCTCTCTGATGATTAGTGATGTTAAGCAAGCCACAAGAGGTGCCTCTAAACCAGTGGTTCTTAACCCTGGCTGCACGTTATAGAATTACCAGGGCAATGTAGTTTAAAATCTCATCCCCTATGCTGCATCCCAAACCGTTGAAATCAGAAGTGTTGGGGTAAAATCCAGCCTTCAGTACTTTTGAAATTATGCAGATGATTTTAATATGTAGCCAAAGATGAGAACCACTGCTTTAAAGAAAGCTGTGGGAGAACCGAAGATGGCGGCATAGGTTAACGCCGGAGATTGCTGCCTTGAACAACCAATTCAAATTAAGCTTGAACCAGGGACCGGACAACATCCAGAACCACAGGAGGGCTGGCTGAGTGGAAATTCTACAACTAGGAGTAAAGAGAAT